>NC_092396.1:2097500-2442500 GCF_030028105.1 Mobula birostris | reverse complement strand
TTACAGCACGGAAACAGGCCATCTCGGCCGTTCTAGTCCGTGCCGAACGCTAGTCTCACCTAGTCCCACCGACCTGCACTCAGCCCATAACCCTCCATTCCTTTCCTGTCCATATACCGATCCAATTTTTCTTTAAATGATCATATCGAACCTGCTTCTGCCACTTCTACTGGAAGTTCGTTCAACACTTCAAGCTCCCCTGATAATTGACTTATCATTATATCCATGCGAGGAAAATATGCGCTGTGTGTTTAATATTAAATTCGTTAGATAAACCCTTTTAGAAACAAAATTGAGTGTATTACCCACTTGTCACCTATATTCCGGTAGTGATTAACACCCACCCCGAGCAGAATTGCCAAAAAGGATTTGCTGGGGGGGGGGGGGGGGGGGGAGGGGAGGAGGAGGAATCGGCAGGTCACAACACGCGTGCGCATTGGTGCCCACACAAGGCTTCATGGTCATTGTAGTCTTTTGGATAAACAACGCATTTGACTGCTACTCTTGTTCGTTGGCAACCCTACCCTATCCCCCCCCCCCCACCCCCCGGTCGGCCAGTCCGCAAGAATATTGTCAATATTAAACCGGTCCGCAGTGCAAAAAAGGTTGGGGACCCCTGAGGTAAAAGAACCCTTGGGAGGCAGTGATCATAATATGATATAAATCACCCTGCAGTTTGAGAGGGAGAAGATAAAGTCAGATGTATCAGTATCACAGTGGAGTAAAGGGAATTACGGAGGCATGAGAGAGGAGCTGACCAAAGTTAGTTGGAAGGGGACACTAGTAGGGCTGAGAACAGAGCAGCAATGGCTGGAGTTTCTGGGAGCATTTCAGAAGCGACCGGATAGATACAGATTCACTCCACTGTTCAAGAAGGGGGAGAGGCAGAAGAAAGGAAATTATAGGCCAATTAGCTTGACGTCAATGGTTGGGAAGATGTTGGAGTCGATTATTAAGTATGAAGTTTTGGGGTACTTGGAGGCCCATGATAAAGTAGGCCATAGTCAGTATGGTTTCCGAAAAGGGAAGTCTTGCCTGACAAACCTGTTGGAATTCTTTGAGAAATAACAAGCAGGACAGACAAAGGAGAATCAGTGGATATTGTTCACTTGGATTTTCAGAAAGTCTTTGCTAAGGAGCCACACGTGAGGCTGCTTCACCAGAAAAGAGCCAATGGTATTACGAGGAAGGTTCTAGCTTGGATGTAAGATTGGCTGACTGGCAGGAGACAAAGCGTGGGAATAAAGGGGCTGCCCATGACTAGAGGTATTCTGCAGGGGTTGCTGTTGGGACCACTTACTTTCTTGTTATATGTTGAATGATTTGCGTGATGGAATGGACGACTTTATTGCCAAGTGTACAGGAAGAGGGGCCCAGATGTTCATGTGGGGTGGAGCATTTTAGCTCTTTCTGGGTTGGGATGTGCCAAGAAGTTTAATGACCATCTCATGCCACGCCCCTGAGCACAGGCACCTGTCAAATACCGGAGACCGGGTTGAATTTGTACCAGAATCAGGTTTATTATCGCTGACATATATCATGAAATTTGTTGTCTTCCGGCAGCAGTACAGTACAATACATAAAATATACTATAAATTGCAATAAACATATATAAATGCTGTATACTGTAGGTTAGATATAATGTAACTGTAGATTTAATTAGATGGCCAGAGATAAAATCAAGTAAGTAGTGCAGCAAGACAGCAAAGGTATTGAGGTAGTGTTCATGGGTTCATTATCCATTCAGAAATCTGGTGGCAGAGGGGAAGAAGCTGTTCCTGAAACGTTGAGTGTGGGGTTTGCAGGCTCCTGTACCTCCTCCTTGACGGTAGCAATGAGAAGAGGGCACGTCCTGGGTGACGGGTGTCACTAATAATGGACGTCACCTTCTTGACACATCGCTTATTGAAGACGCCCTCGATGCTGGGGAGACTGACTGAGTTTACAACCTTCTACAGCCTATTCTGATCCTGTGTAGTGGCCTCTCTGTAGTGATGCAACCGGTCAGAAAGGTCACCATGGGTAGAATGCCATGAGGTATGTTAGTTTGTGGCAGCAATGCAGTAACGGATGCCTATTTGCTCCTCCACTTATCTTCATGGCAAAGGGGAAGAAACTGTTCCTGAAACGTTGAGTGTGGGTTTCGTGCTCCTGTACCTCCTCCCTGGTGATGGCAATGAGACAAGGGTGTACCCTGGGTGGTGAGGGTCTTTAATGATGGGAGCCGGGTGTCTCTGTGAAACAGTAACACAGCTGTTTGAAAACTGCCAAACAGCAGCTGTAGAGTGAGCCGACAGCCCTGTGTGTTCCTGCTCCGAATGACGGCATCTCCAAATGACGTGCATGGTATTAAAATGTAATGATAGTGGGAGAGGGATCTGTGACAGTAATTACTCGCTCGTGACATACTTGTATAAATGAACAAAGACTGCGCGTGACCTCCAGAGGTACGTTATCTGCTGCCAAAACATTCTCTGAAACCACGGAAAAGGCCTGTTTTTCAGTTTATCACAGTTGAACTAAGCATCTATTGACATTAGAAACAGGGCAACGAATCTGAAATCTCTTGCAACCAGTTGGTTTTTGGCTGTCGTACAGAAAGGGTTGGTCTCTTGCAGAAGCCTCCCTAAAATGAGACAGCTGGCTCCATGCTGGGTAATTAATGCTTTGTTTCCCAATTTTTAAATGGCCGAAGCTTTTAGCAGCTCGAGTGTTTTCCTGATTCCTGGAGCCACATGAGGTAAAGTTTTATTTTCCCTTTTGGCGGTTGTCCAGGCAGCGACTGCTCGCTTGGTTTCTGTCCAACTTCTTTGCATTTCGTTGCCGGAGTGCTCTATCTTCTAGCTAAGAAAGATTTTATTTTATCAATTCGTATGCTAATTATTCCTGTCAAATTATATTAATTATTTTAATGATGGAAAGGACATTTCAGCCCTTTGTCAAAGCAGAAAGTCATATATTCCACTTTTCTTTTGGTGTACACACCTGAATTGTGTGTGAGGTATTGTTGGAACCTATAGTGTGTTGGTGTGCGGGTTGGAGAGGATCCAGAAAAGGATCACAGGAATCATTCCGGGAATGAAAAGATTAACACATGAGGAACGTGTGATGGCTCTGGGCCTGTACTCACTGGAGTTTAGAAGAATGGGGGGGGGGGGGGGATCTCATTGAAACCTGTCGATAATGGAAAGGCCCGGATAGAGTGGATGTTTCCTATAGTGGGGGAGTCTAGGACAGGAGGACACAACCTCAGAATAGAGGGATATCTATTTAGAAAAAAAAAGTTGAAGAAGAACTTCTTTAGCCTGAGGTGGTGAATTTGTGGAATCCTTTGCTGCAGAGGCCAAGTTAATGGCTATATTTACACTGAAGGTTGATAAGTTCTTGATTAGTCAGGGTGTCAAAGGTTACGGGAAGAAAGCAAGAGAATGGAGTTTAGAGGGATAATAAATCAGCCATGATGGAATGACAGGGCAGCCTTGATGGGCCGAATGGCCTAATTCTGTTCCTATACCTTATGTCTCATTTGGTGAGGGTGTGCTATGTGTGAGTGCGCGGCATAATGGTGACAACAAGTGCCAAGTGTAGGTATATAAAACAAATTTCACCACATACTCTTGGTGGCCACTTTATTAGGTACAGGATTGACCTAATGTACTGTGTGTACGTTCATGGTTTTCTGCTGTTGTAGCCCATCCTCTTCGAGGTTGGACATGTTGTGCATTCAGAGATGCTCTTTTGCACATCACTGTTGCAATATGTGGTTACTTGAGTTACTGTCGCCTTCCTGTCTGCTTGAACCAGTCTGGCCATTCTCCTCTGACCTCTCTCAGTAACAAGGCGTTTTCACCCACAGAACTGCTGCTTACTGGATGCTTTTGTTTTTCACGTCATTCTCTGTAAACTCTAGAGACTGTTGTGTGTGAAAGTCCCAGGATTTTTTGAAATACTCAAACCACTCCATCTGGTACCAACAATCATTCTGCAGTCAAAGTCAGTGAGATCACATTTCTTCCCCCATTCTGATGTTTGGTCTGAACAACAACTGAACCTCTTGACCATGTCTGCATGCTTTTATGCATTGAGTTGCTGCCACGTGATTGGCTGATTAGGTATTTGCATTAACAAGCAGGTAGGTGTACAGGTGTAGTGTGGCCACTGGGTGTAGGTGAGTGACAATAAACCGGATTGTAATTCTCGTTCTGACTTGCTAGTTTGAGGAAGTCAGTGGGGGAGGAAGAGGATGGCTTTGGAAGGAACGTCAGGACAGACTTTCAACCTTGCCTGGGTTCAGAGCTGCTGGAGTCGGGTGTCTGTTTTGAAAGGCATGGACGCTGGCTGAATATTTCAATGCTTTGATGGTCTGCGTGAGATTGTACATGGTCCTTTGGAAAAAGTGTAGAACAGGCTCACCAGAATGCTGCTTCGATTAGAGGGACTGGTGCGCGGTGAAATGCATCATTTGCGTCAAATCAAATCAACAAGGATCGTGCTGGGCAATCCACAAGCGTCTGCACGCACCTCACCCACAACTTACTAACCCTAACCTGTACACATCTGGGGGGATCCAGAGCACCGGGGGGAACCCACACAGTCACAGGAAAAACGTGCAGACTCTTTCCAGACAGCGGTGGGAATTGAACCTGGGTCGCTGGCTCCAAAGGTGCATTGCACGAGCCATTTGGTGAGACTGAGCGGTACTTCAATTCAGTCAGATTCCAGAGAGAGAGCGAGCTAAAGGTTAACTTTCTTTGTCACATGTGCATCGAAACATACGGTGAAATGTGTCATTTGCATCGAATGAAATCACTGATTGGCATTCCACAAGTGTTGCCACGCTTCTGGCATCAGCCTTGCATGCCCACCTTCCTAACTGGACCCCCAACCCGTGCTGTACGTCTTTGGACAGTGGGATTAAACTGGAGCACTGGGAAGTAACCCATGTGGTCACAAGAGGAATGAACAAACTCCTTGCAGGCAATGGGGGAATGGGTGGGGGGAATTGAACCCCATTCCGTGATTGCTGACTCTGTAAGGGGAACGGGGGTAATGGGGGGTGGGGGGGATTGAACCCCATTCAGTCATTGCTGGCTCTGTAAGACTTCACGCTCGCCATTTAACGAGATTGCGACTGGGTCAGTGGCATTCCAAAGCTTTGCTACCCTCGCCTTGTCCCGCTCCTGAATGACTTTCCTCCTCTTCCGGGAGGGCAGGGACCACTGGCTCAGTCCTCCTCTACCAGGGAGAACCTCCCTCCTGGATTCCGCTTGCCATGGGGTGGCTGGCTAATTGCAGAGGGTGGCTGCTAGTGTAATATACGGCCATGGCTTTGAGAACAAACTCCTAGCTCTCCAGTGCAGGAATCACACAGACAGCCAAACAGAAAAAGCAGTGGATTTTGTTCTTTTAATATTTTTGTTTCTGACTACCCATCACTGTGGACAACTTGCAGATGAAGGGTCTCTGCCTGAAATGTCGACTGTTCATTCGTCTCCACTGATGCTGCCTGACCTGCTGAGCTCCTCCAGCATTTAGTGTGCGTTGCCCTGGATTTCCAGCATCTGCAGAATCTCTTGTGTTTAAAATTCAGGGCTTCCTGGATTAGAACTTCCATGTGCTTTACATCATTCTGATTATTATCCACTTCTTTTGTATAAGTGTGATGTTGGCGTGTGTCCAAAAATGAGCACATGTAGTCCTGGAGCCCTCCACTGCGGTTTGGCCTGTGGGAAACTGCTCAAAGTCTGATGCGAGGTTCGGTCTGGGTTATCAGCCCCCGCCTGCCTACAAGGGGAGCCACAGTAGAACAGCAGTTAGCGCAACGCTTTTACAGATTGGGGCGTCAGAGGTCAGAGTTCAATTCTGGCGTCCTCGGTAAGTAAGTTTGTATGTTCTCCCTGTGACCGCATGGGTTTCCTCCGGGTGCTCTGGTTTCCTCCCACAGTCCGAAAATGTATGGGTTAGTAGGGTAAATGGTCATTGAAAATTGTCCTGTGATTAGGCTGGGGTTAAATCGGTGGGTTGCTGGGTGGTGTGGCTCATTGGGCTGTGAGGGCCTGTTCCATGTTGTACCCCTAAGTTTAAAAAAAACTCTCGGCGTCACCGGCGACGCCGAGTGTCTGAAAAACCTCTTTCACCGCTGGATAGCTCTCTGACTTCAGTTGAAGGCGAGATTCCCCAGGGGCATGTTGGCACTGCGGGCACCTCCTGAGTCCTATATCCAGATCAGCAAGGAAGCACGGAGCAATGGAGGGTGAGGGGTGAGTAAGATGTTAAGAGGCACAAGTTGTTTGGTTGTTAATACAAACAACACGTTTCACTGTAGATGTGATAAATAAATCTGAATGTGAGGATGGAGCAAACAGCCAGCACCTTTCCCCAGCGTGGAAATGGAATGACTTTAAGTGTGATGGAGGAAAGTATAGGGGGGATGTTTTGTTAGACACAGAGTGGTGGGTGCATGGAACATGCTGCCAGGTATGATGGTGGAGGAAGATACATTAGGGACATTTAAGACTCTTAGATAGGCACGTGGATGAGAGGGTTAGGTTGATCTTGGAGTAGGTTAAAAGGCTGGCAGAACATTGTGGGCCTAAGGGCCTGTACTGTTTTTTTGTTCTCTGTGTTTTAGTGTGACTACAAATACAGTGTTTGCTTATGTACAGTGAAGACAAAACTTGTTTGGATTGTAAATTTGTTTTTTGCAATGCTGTGGTACATGGTTCTCTGACCAGCTCCGTGCAGTGCCCTCCCTTTACTCACTAGGAGTTATTTGCAGATTGAAAGGAACAATGTTTCTGAGAGGGAACGGTTTAAAACACTTCTCAGAAACACGAAAGCTCTGGGTGATATGCCTAAAGGTTATAACTGACAATAACGAAATCCTGTCACTGCAACATCTACACACTGGCCGCTGTAGGGTTGGGGAAGTTCAAAGGGCACTGTCTGAGAATAGAGGGGCGTCCCATTAGAACAGAGATGAGGAAGAATTTCTTCAGCCAGAGGGTGGTGCATCTGTGGAATTCATTGCCACAGTCGGCTGTGGAGGCCAAGTCACTGGGTGTATTTAAAGCAGAAGTCAGGGTGTCAAAGGTTATGGGGAGAAGGCAGGAGAATGGGGTTGAGAGAGAGAGACAATGAATCGACCATGATGGAATGGCAGAGCAGGCTTGATGGAGTGAGTGGTCTAACTCTTCTCCTATACCTTGTGGTCTTATGGTGGCTAATTGGGGATATAGATCAGACCGTTAGACAAGGGAGCAGAGTGAGGCCAAGTGGCCTATCGAGTCAGCCCAGGTCCCTGTCTTCTGGGTCCAACACATGACTTACTCGCACTTGCTTGTGACTGCTCGGGCAGCTGAGATGTAGCTCACTGGCCTCTGTGAGTTTGTTTAAACATCAGTTCCATTTCCCATACTCCACAGGACTGCTGCTGATTCTGTAGTAACATTGGAAATTGTTCCCTTGTTATTTTTGCGGGAATCCTCTCTGTAAGATACGTTCAGAAAGAGTATTCGGATGGATCGTGTTTTCCTCTTCCTCTTTCAGCTCAAGTTGGATGCCCTGGAGACTTGCCCCACCGTGGCCCCTTCCCTCCCTGGTGTTCTCTCCTGCAGTGTTCACTGTCTGCTACAATGTCTCTGGACCTATACTCACTGGAGTTTAGAAGAATGATGGGGAATCGCATAGAAACCTGTCAAATATTGAAAAGCCTCGATAGAGTGGATGTGCAGAGGATGTTTCCTTTAGTGAGGGAGTCTGGGACCAGAAGGCACAGCCTCGGAATAGGGGGATGTCCCTTTAGAGCAGAGATGAGGAATTTGTTTAGCCAGAGGATGGTGAGTCTGTGGAATTCATTGTCACAGGTGGCTGTGGAGGCCAAGTCATTGGGTATATTCAAAGTGGAGGTTGATAGATTTTTGATTGGTCAGGTTGTCGAAGATCGCAGGGAGAAGGCAGGAGAATGGGGTTGAAAAGGATAATAAATCAGTCATGATGGAACAGCGGAGCAGACTTGATGGGTCTAGTGCTGTAATTTGGCTCTTATGTCTTATGATCTGCTACCCTGTCCTGAGCTGTTGTCTCACTGAGGCATTGCTCCTGGGCAGGTGGCGGGGACCCACTGCACCTCTGCCATTCACAGCCTCCTCTTGCCTTGGCAATGCTGAAAGAGTGTGACTTGTTCCACTCCGGCTCTTTGAGTCCTCAGGAGGTAGGGGGACCAAGCCAGACAGAGTAGACTCTGACACTGTGTCGGAGGCTGTGTTGTGCACTCCCTTCTGTTACTGCTGGGTCTTAGGGTAGTCTTATTAAAACCCGAGTACTCAGTATCAAAAGAGGCCTTCACATCCCTCTGTGGCAATAAATTCCAGAGAATCACCATCCTCTGGCTAAAGAAATTCCTCATCTCTTCCTTCCGTTTTGAGGCTGTGTCCTCTGGTCCTAGACTCCCCCACTATTGGAAATATCGTCCACGCATCTGCTCTGTCAAGGCCCTTCAATATTTGAAAAGTTTCAATGAGATCTTCCCTCATTCTTTAAATTCCAGAAAGTACAGGCCCAGAGCCTGTACCTTTTCATTTTCAGTATCTTTCTTGTGAACCTCCTCTGGATTCTGTCCAATGCCAGCACATAATTTCTTAGATATGAGGCTCAAAACTGCTAATACAGCTTGAGGCATCAGAGTTTGGAGTTCAATTCAGACGTCATCAGTAGGGTTGCTAACTTTCTCACTCCCAAGTAAGGGACAAAAGTAGCAGTCAAATACGGGACACTTATGTTTACCCTGAAAAAGACTACCATGACCATGAAGCCTTGTGCGGGCACCTATGTGCGCATGCGTGATGTGCACATACATGACATGCGCATGTGTGTACGCGTCAATTTTTTTTTCTACAAATCGGTTTTGGCTTAATCTTCCCAATCTGTGAAACTACACTGTACATACATTATTTCTACTTTATATAGGCTGTGTATTTATCATATCATTCCTGATTTTACTATATGTTAGTATTATTTTAGGTTTTATGTGTTATTTGGTATGATTTGGTAGGTTATTTTTTGGGTCTGGAAACGCTCAAAAATTTTTCCCATATAAATTAATGGTAATTGCTTCTTTGGCTTACGAACTGTTTCATAGGAACGCTCTACCTTAGTGGGGGAAATATGGGACAAGGGCGGTCCCGTATGTGACAAACCAATTTAGCCCAATATATGGGATGTCCTGGCTAATACGGGACAGTTGGCAACCCTAATCATCAGTAAGGAGTTTGTTCCTTCCTTCCCATGAACCGTGTTGGTTTCCCCCAGGTGCTCCGGTTTCTTCCCACAGTCCAAAGACATACTGGTTAGCAGGTTAATTGATCAAAGTAAATTGTCCTGTGATTAGGCTAGGGTTAAGTCGGTGGTTTACTGGCAGCACGGCTCGTTGGGCTGAAAGGATCTGTTCCACTCCAAATAAATAAATAAACAAACAAGCAAAAACAAAAACTCTGCAGGTCAGGCAGCATCTGTGGAGAAGAATAAAGAGTCAATATTTAGGGCTGAGGACTTTCATCTTCTTAATACCTCTCCGTAGATGCTGCCTGATCTGAGTTACTTCAGACATTTTGTGTGTGTGTGTTACTCAACAGTAAGAACTGCCACGTAAAGACCGGACGTGTTGATTTCGTGGTCTGGGTTTTTGTTTAGTTGCACTGACTGGATTTGGAGCGTTAACGCAGCTTTCCAATCCTGAGAGTGATGGTGCTACCATTGTTTCGTGTTTGTAAGGTTGCTGCATTACTGCAGACTGGCCACAGAGCGGAGGCTACACCTATCCTGCCAGTGCTTTTTTTTCTGTAAAATCTAAACTTTAAACTCTCCCACTGTCTGCCAGCTTACAGATGTATAAAATCAGATACTCTTAAAAGGGTTCTGCCTTTGTGGGGACCTGTTTGTTAAACACTTCCCAACTCGTGGAGTACTGAAGAGCATTGTGTTGGAGCTCTGAGCTTTGCAAGCAGGACCCTTGCCCAACCTGAACCAGAGTTTCAGTCGTAGTTTTATTGTGGTGTTGTCGAAATTCAGAATCAGGTTTATTATCACTGACATACAGTGCCTATAAAAAGTATTCACCCTCCCCCACCCTCCCACTTGGAAGTTTTCGTGTTTTATTGTTTTACAACATTGAATCACAGTGAATTTAATTTGGCTTTTTTGACACTGATCAACAGAAAAAGAATCTTTCATGTCAAAGGGAAAACAGATCACTACAAAGTGATCTAAATTCATTACATTATTAAACACAAAATAATTGATCACATAATTACTCGCCCCTTTCAAGTCAGTATTTAGTAGATGCACCTTTGGCAGTGATTACAGCCTTGAGTCTGTGTGGATAGGTCTCTATCAGCTTTGCACATCTGGACACTGCAATTTTTCCCCATCCTTCTTTACGAAAGTCAAGTCAAGTCAAGTTTATTGTCATTTCGACCATAAGCTGCTAGTACAGTACACTAAAAACGAAACAATATTCCTCCAGGACGCTGGTGCTATGTGAAACAACACAAAACTACACTAGACAATGTGAGACAGCACAAGGCTACACTAGACTACGTAAAACAACGCAAAAACTGCACTAGACTACAGACCTGCAGAGGACTACATAAAGCGCACAAAACGGTGCAGGGCAGTTCAATAAATAATAAACAAGACAATAGGCACAGTAGAGGACAAATTACAATATAATAATAAATGATGTAGATGTCAGTCTGGACTCTGAGTATTGAGGAGTCTGATGGCTTGGGGGAAGAAACTGTTGCACAGTCTGGTCGTGAGATCCCGAATGCTTCGGTACCTTTTGCCAGATGGCAGGAGGGAGAAGAGTTTGTATGAGGGGTACGTGGGGTCCTTCACAATGCTGTTTGCTTTGCGGGTGCAGCATGTGGTGTAAATGTCTGTAATAGCGTGGAGAGAGACCCCGATGATCTTCTCAGCTGACCTCACTATCCGCTGCAGGGTCTTGCGATCCGAGACGGTGCAATTCCTGAACCAGGCAGTGATGCAGCTGCTCAGGATGCTCTCAATACAACCTCTGTAGAATGTGGTGAGGATGGGGTGTACGAGATGGACTTTTCTCAGCCTTCACAGAAAATAGAGACACTGCTGGGCTTTCTTTGCTATGGAGCTGGTGTTGAGGGTCAGGTGAGATTCTCCGCCAGGTGAACACCAAGAAATTTGGTGCTCTTAACGATCTCAATGGAGGAGTCGTTGATGTTCAGCGGAGAGTGGTCGCTCCGTGCTCTCCTGATGTCAACAACCATCTCTTTTGTTTTGTTCACATTCAGAAACAGGTTGTTGGCTCTGCACCAGTCCATTAGCTGCTGCACCCCATCTCTGTATGCTGACTCATCGTTTTGCTGATGAGACCCACCACAGTCGTGTCATCGGCGAACTTAATGATGGGATTCGAGCTGTGTGTTGCAGCACAGTCGTGGGTCAGCAGAGTGAACAGCAGTGGACTGAGCACACAGCCCTGGGGGACCCCTGTGCTCAGTGTGATGGTGTTAGAGATGCTGTTCCCAATTCAGACTGACTGAGGTCTCCCAGTCAGGAAGTCTGGGATCCAGTTGCAGAGGGAGGTGTTGAGGCCCAGCAGTTTCAGCTTTCCAGTCAGGTTCTGAGGAATGATTGTATTGAATGTTGAACTGAAGTCTATGAACAACATTCGAATGTACGTGTCCTTTTTGTCCAGTTGGGTTAGGGCCAGGTGGAGGGTGATGGCAATGGCGTCGTCTGTTGAACAGTTGGGACGGTACGCGAACTGCAGGGGGTCCAGTGAGGGGGGCAGCAGAGTCTTGATGTGCCTCATGACGAGCCTCTCGAAACACTTCATGATGATGGATATGAGTGCAACGGGACGGTAATCATTGAGGCAGGACACTGAAGACTTCTTCGGCACGGGGACGACAGTGGCGGCCTTGAAGCACGTAGGAACGACGACGCTGCTCAGGGAGATGTTGAAGATGTCAGTGAGAACATCTGCCAGCTGGTCTGCACATCCTCTGAGCGCTCTGCCAGGAATATTGTCTGGTCCAGCAGCCTTCCGTGGGTTGACCCTGCGTAGAGTTTTCCTCACATCGGCCACGGGAAGACACAGCACCTGGTTATTGGGAGAAGGAGTGGTCTTCCTCGCCACCACATCATTTTCCACCTCGAAACAAGCGTAGGTTTTTCAGTGCATCTGGGAGGGAGGCAACACCAACACAGGCAGGTGGTGTTGTCTTGTAGTTGGTGATGTCCTGAATGCCCTTCCACATGCGCCACGTGTCACCGCTGTCCTGGAAGTGGCTGTGGATTCGCTAGGCGTGTGCACGCTTTGCCTCTCTGATGGCCCAGAACAGTTTGCTCAAGCTCTGTCAGATTGCATGGGGATTGTGAGTGAACAGCCCTTTTCAAGTTCAGCCACAAACTCTCAATTTTATTGAGTTCTGGACTCTGACTTGGCCACTCCAGGACATTAACTTGGTTGTTTTTAAGCCATTCCTGTATAGCTTTGGCTTTATGCTTGGGGTCATTGTCTTTCTGGAAAACAAATCTTCTCCCAAGTCACAGTTCTCTTGCAGACTGCATCAGGTTTTCCTCCAGGATTTCCCTGTATTTTGCTGCATTCATTTTGCCCTCTACCTTCACAAGCCCTCCAAGGCCTGCTACAGGAAAACATCCCCACAGCATGATGCAGCCACCACCATGCTTCACAGTAGCAATGGTGTATTTTTGATGATGTGCGGTGTTTAATCTGATGGCCAAAACGTCCAATTTTGGTTTCATCAGACCATAGACCCTTTGTCCAGCTGACTTCAGAGTCTCCCACATGCCATCTGGGAAACTCTAGCCGAGCTTTTATGTGAGTTTTCTCAACAGTGGCTTTCTCTTTGCCACGTTCCCATAAAGCTGCAACTGGTGAAGCACCCGGACAACAGTTGTTGTATGTGCAGTCTCTCCCATCTCAGCCGATGAAGTTCGTAGCTCCCCCAGAGCTGTCATAGGTCTCTTGGTGACCACTTAACTAATTATGGGGCTTCTAAAACCAGTCGGCTGCCCCAGTGATGATTTAGTGTGTCATATAAAAGGGGGTAAATTATTTTGTGTTTTGTATTTGTAGTTAATTTAGATCACTTTGTAGAGATCTGTTTTGCCACGAAAGTCTTTTTCAGTGTCAAAAAAGCCAAATTAAATCAACTATGATTCAATGTTGTAAAACAGTAAAACATGAAAACTTCCAAGGAAGGTGAACACAATTTTATAGGCACTGTATGTTGTGAAATTTGTTGATTTGTGGCATCAGTATATTGCAATAAATAATAATTTAAGGACTATAAATTACAATAAAAATATATAAATTAAATTAAGTAATCAGTGCAAAAAGAGAGGTAATAAATTGTGAGGTAGTGTACAGGATTCAATGTCCATTCAGAAATCTGATGGGGGGAAATTGCATTTTTCACAATCAGAATTAGGTTTATCATCACTGACATTGTGTTGTGAAAATTGTTTGTCTGTGGCAGCTGTTCAAAGATTCATTTATTACCGAAGCAGGTATCCATGTACAACTCTGAAATTTGTCTTCTCCAGATAGCCATAAAACAAGAAAGGACATGGGAGTCATTCAGAGAGAAACATCAGACCATCACCCCCGAACAAAAAAGAACGGCATCCCGATCATCAACCCCTAAAACCCCCTTTCCCTGCACAAGCAGAACTGGAACATAAACCCCCAAAAGACAATTCCTCCCCACACAAAAAACTAATAGAATATCAACCCTGGAACCCCCTCCCCTCGCACAACAAAACAGAAAAGGAACAGGTGATTTAAAAAAACACAAAATATAAAAACCATAAGTCTGAAAAAGTCCGCAGTCTATTCAGGCAGTCGTCCAATCCATAACCGCAGAACCACAGTACCATCCTCCAATATCACCGACATTCATAGGAAGAGAAGGACACTGCACGAGTTCAATGCTATACATAAACAAATTATATAAATTACAAAAATAGTGCAAAAGAAGAATAGTGTTCAATGTCCATTCAGAAATCTGGTGGTGGAGGAGAAGAAGCTATTCCTGAAACTTTGAGTGTGTCTTCAGGCTCCAAGACCCCCTCCCTGATGGTGGCAATGAGAAGAGGGCATGGCCCAGATGGGTGGGTCCTTCATGTTGAATGCTGCCTTTTTGAGGTATCGCCGTTTGAAGATGTCCTGGATGCTGGGGAGGCCAGTGCCCATGATGGAGCTGGCTGAGTTTACAACTTTCTGCAGCTTTTTCTGACCCGGTGCAGTGGCCGCTCCATACGCCCTATACCAACTCCATGGAAGTGGTGGGAACTGCCTCAGGAATTCTCCTGGGAATCCCGGCAGCAGGCGGGCAGAGCGATGAGTGCAGGTCTGATCTGGCATATGTGGGTAACCAAGACGGTGAGGTGGCGCCGTGCATGACCTCGAAGAGGCTGGCCTTCTTGTGGGGGGGGGGGGTGGGAGGGAGGTGGAAGATTTGGGCTGTACACAGCTTGGGATGGACTCCTGGGTTAAGGTGTTGCCCACAGTGAGGCTGGCTGTCTACTGTTAGGACAGGAGGCTGGAGGAATGATTTACTGACTGAACCAGAGGTGACGATAGCATAAATCTCTTCACCGAGCAGCGTTGCTGTGGCGACAGTAACCAATTAGAATTGCTTCCATTATTATGCTGACCCCATAAGCTCGTGTTACGAGGTCTGCCAGTGACACTTGTCTGCACAGTGAAGCTGTTTGTAGCAACTGTCAGATCCTGAGGTTATCCCCACTGAGATCCCTGTGTCCGTGGGCTGGGCTCGTCCTTGTAGGTCCTGTAGTTGCTGCCAACTTTACATCTGCACCCGATGGGCAGAACCCATTATTGTGAGTGCCGTCAATGTTGCTTGTGGAGGGTTGCTCTTCACAGCTTGACGACACTGTGGGACTCGTCAGAAAAAACCTTTCCCTGCTGGCTTCACAGCCTTGAAGGTTCACCAACAACCTTCCGAACAAAGTTGCACACAAAGAGTCTGGCCTCCAGTGGACGCCAGTACTCTGCTGTTCCCCGGGATGACTCTGCTGGAAACCTGCTGTGTTTTACGGGAGGGGAATCCCATTAACTTTCACAAAAGGACCAGTGTCAATGTTGTATGCCACCAGATGAAGGGGCGTCAGTTGTCTCTGCTGTCTCTGGCTGGAGGAATTCCTGTGGTTTCCATGGAGATGCTGAGGTTTGGTTTGGGTGGCTGCCTCGCTGTTTTCAGAGGGGAACAAGCTTCTGTGACGGTCAAAGTCAAAGGAAATTTATTCTCACTGTATATAGTTTAGATTCATTTTCTTGTGGGCATTCACAGTAAATACAAATAAACAACTCAAAAGCAAGCATAATAATAATAATGAATGAATGAATAAATAAACAATAAATATTGAAAACATCAGATGAAGTGTACTTGAAAGTGGGTCGATAGGTAATGGGAACAGTTCAGTGATGGGGTGAGTGAAGTTTAATGACATTATCCCCTTTGGTTTGGGAGCTTGCTGGTTGAGGGGTAATAACTGTTCCTGAATCTGTTGGTGTGGGACCTGAGGCTCCTGTACCTTTTTCCTGATGGCAGCTGCAAGAAGAGAGCTTGGCCTGGGTGGTGGGGATCTCTGATGATGGATGCTGCTTTCCTGCGACAGCTTTTCATTGTAGATGTGCTCAATGGTGGGGAAGGCTTTACCCGTGAAGAACTAGGCCGTATCCACTACTTTTTGTAAATTTTCCATTCAAGGTGTTTCCATAACAGGCAGTGATGCAGCCAGTCAATATAGTCTCCAACACACCTCCATGGAAGTTTGTCAAAGTTCCAGATGACATGCCAATTTTTCACAACCTTCTTTGGAAGTAGAGGTGCTGCCATGCTTTCTATTTAATGGCACTTGTGTGCTGGACCCAGCAGAGATCCTCTGAAGTGAAAACACCAAAGAATTTAAAGTTGCTGATGAGTGTTTCATGTTTCTGAGCTGTCACTGTGCCTGCAGGTGTAATCTGATCATTTGAGTTGAGAAGGATGTTCTCCATAGGGGTTTTCTATTGGTGAGTCATCAGGTGGTCCTAGGAGTTGTCTATTGGTGGGTCCTCAGGTGGCCATAGGGGTTGTCTATTGCTGACCCCACAGGTGTCTGTAGGGGTTGTCTATTGGTGGTCCTCAGGTGGCCGTGGGGGTTGTCTATTGGGTCCTCAGGTGTCTGTAGAGGCTGATCCAGGATCCACATATTCTGCTGCAGTGTGGGCAAGAAAAGTGGTAGCTGTGTCCATGCAAAGTGTGATTTCAACAGTCTGCAATCCCATAGAACTATGTCTGCTGAAATAATGGAGAACTAGTGGCCACAAATGCTGGTATCAGTTGCAACAATTTGCTGGGTGAACTGGGCGGGCCAGGCAGCATCTGCTGGGTGAACTGGGCAGGCCAGGCAGCATCTGCTGGGTGAATTGGGCCGACCAGGCAGCATCTGCTGGGTGAACTGGGCGGGCCGGGCGACATCCAATGTATCCTTGTATCCAATCCTGATTTACTATATGTCAAAGAGGTATAGATCGGGTGGACAACCAAAGAGTTTTCCTCAAGGCGGAAATGTCTAATACAAGAGGTCATAATTTGAAGGTGATTGGATGAAAGAATAGTGGGAGGGGAAATGTTAGAGGTAATTTTTTACAGTGTGGTGGAACACTCTGCCAGGGGTGGTGGTAGAGCCCGATACATTAGGGACATTTAAGAGACTCTTAGATAGACACATGAATGATAGAAAAATGGAGGGCTATATGGGAGGGGAAGGTTAGATTGATCTTGGAGTAGGTCAAAAGGCTGAGGCAACTTCATGTGCTGAAGGGTCTGTTCTGTGCTGTAGTTTTCTATGTCAATGAATTGTCGATAATTCTCTTCCCTTACAGATGCTGCTCGACCTGCTGAGTGGTCCAGCAGGTGTTTGCTCTGTAAGATAGTTGGACTGGATGACCCCAAAGTTGGTCAGAAGAGGAAGGTGTTAAAGGTGCTTTTAAGTGAAGAGCTAGTTACAGAGAAGTGTGGAGTTTTGAGGAGGGAATTTGAGTTGGGAGCCCTGACAGCTCAGGTACAGCCAGCAGCTTTGAGACGGACCAGAACACACCAGGTTATAGGGCCATGGGAGAATATAGGAGGGGATTTGAAAATGAGGATGGAAATGTTAAACCTAGTGTAGGTCTCTATTCGAACCCCGCCCCCCCACTCCCATCAGGCAGAAGATACAAAAGCCTGTAAGCTCATTCTACCAGACTCGAGGAAATTTTGACTCTGCTGTTACAAGATTATTGAATGGTCTCCATGTTCCTGTGTCCTTACTTTCGAGGGTCTGTGGTTCCTGTTCTGTTTGCTGTGTTTTTGTTTAGTGGCTGCCTGGAAGATGAAGAATCTCAAGATTGTATATGGTATATATACTTCATACTTTGAACTTTTGAACATGGCTCCTGGCCTGGTGCAGCAGGGAGACCATCAACACACGTATTTATACCAATCCATCAACTAACCTCCACCCTCTCACTTATACGCTCGGGGCAATTTAGAGCAATCATTTAAGATTGCAGCATAAATTAAGTAATTTATGTGCACAGCTCAGCACACAGAAACCCAGCCACGTCATGGACTCTGTCTACACTTCTCACTGCCTCAGTAAAACAGCCAACAAAAACCGAGACCCCACCCACACTGAACATTCTCTCTTCCCACCCCCCCCCATCAGGCCGAAGATACAAAAGTCTGAAAGCACGTACCACCAGGCTCAAGGGCAACCTCGACCGCCACTGTTATAAGATTATTGAAAGGTCCCCTAGTACATTAAGATTGACTCTTGACCTCACAATCTATCTAATCATGGTCTTGTCTGTGTACACTGCACTTTCTCTGTAGTCGGTTAATTGGTCACATGGGTGTAGTTGAGCAGAGCGGGCTTGTTGGGCCGGAAGGGCTTGTTACTGTTCTCCATCTCCAAATAAACAGTCCAACTTGCAAATACAAAGTCTTTGACTTTGGCTTTGATTTGACTACTGGCCTCTAGATTGACCCGATGACTCCGTCAGCGTCCTCTCGGCTCACTCTCTCTCTTCCTGCCTGCAAGAAACTCCTTAAAACTGAACTGATACTCTGGGCTACTGAATCCCCTGCAGTGATGTCTGGCTTCGTGGCTGCAGACTCTTTTTGTGAACTTCAGCTGTTTTGCTTCTGTTGTTTGCACAATTTGTTTTTTTTTTCTTCTGCGCATTGGGTGTATGGCCTTTTTTTAATGGGTTCTATTGGGTTTCTTTGTTCGGTGGCCGCTATTAAACACTCCTTGTATGATAAGCCTTTCAATTCTGGAATCATTTTCATAAACCCCCTTTGAACCCTCTCCAATGTCTGCACATCGTTTCCGAGATAAAGGGCCCAGAACTGCTCTCAATACTCCAAGTAAGGCCTCACCAGTGCCTTATAAAGCCTCAGCATTATATCCTTGCTTTTATATTCTAGTCCTCTTGAAATGAATGCTAACATTGCATTTGCCTTTCTCACCACCAACTCATTCTGCAAATTAAACTTTGAGGAATCCCAAATCCATTTGCACCTTGGATTTTTCAATTTTCTCCCTGTTTGTGAAAATAGTCTCTGCTTTTATTCCTTCTACAGAAGTACATGACCATGCACTTCCTGACACTGTATTCCATCAGCCTCTTCTTTGCTCATTCTCCAAACCTAAGTCCTTCTGCTTTCTCAACACTACCTGCCCCTCCACCTATCTTCGTATGATCTGCAAACATGGCCCCAAAGCCATCAATTGTGTCACCCAACTCATTGACATATAACGTAAAAAGAAGCAGTATCGACACCAACCCCTGCACAACACCAGTAGCTACTGGCAGTCAATCGGCAAAGCCTCCTTATATTCCCATTCTTTGCCCCCGCCAGTCAGCCAGTGTTCTGTCCATGCTAGTATCTTCCCTGTAATACCGTGGGCTTTGTTTCAACCCTGAGGTAAAAAAATACTGTCTGTCTACTCTATCTATGCCTCTCATAACTTTATAAATCTATATCTGATCTCCTCTCAGTGTCTGTCACTCCAGTGAAAACAACCCAGGTTTGTTCAAACTTTCATTATAGCACGTGCCTTCTAATCCAGGAAGCAGTCAGGTAAACCTTTCCCCACCCTCTCCAAAGCCTCGACATCCTTCCTATAATGGGGTGACCAGAACTGTGTGCAATACTCCAGATGCAGCCTAACTGGAGTTTTATAAAGCTGCAACATAACTTCCTGACCTTTGAACTCAATGTCTCGACCAATAAAGCCACGCAAAAAAAAATTCGAAGTAAATTTATTGTCCAAGTCACCATGTACAACCCTGAGATTCATTTTCTTGTGGCCATTCATGGTAAATACAAGAAACACAATAGAATCAAAGAAAGACTGCACCCAACTGGATGGACAAGCAACCCATCGGCAAAAAAGAGAGCAAGCCGTGCAAATACAAACGAAAAAAATATGAACAAATTAGCAATAAATATTCAGAACATGAGATGAAGAGTCCTTGGAAGTGACAAGTTCTGATGTTAGATCACAACACCATAAGATGCGGAGCAGAATTAGGACCATCAAGTCTGCACCGGCTTCCAATCATGACAATCATTGCTCTCAATCTCATTCTCCCGCCTTCTCCCTGTAATCTTTGGTGCCCTGACCAGTCAGGAGCCTGTCAACCTCTACTTCGAAAATACCCAATGACTTGGCCTCCACAGCCAACTGTGGCAGTGAATACCACAGATTTGTCACCCCGTAGCTAAAGAAATTCCTCCTCATCTCTGTTCTAAGTGGACATCCCTCTATTGTGAGGCTGTGCACTCTGACCCGAGACTCCCCACTGCAGGAAACGTCCACTCTATCTAGAACTTTCAATATTCAATTGGATTCAATGAAATCCCCTCTCATTCTTCTAAACTCCAGTGAGTACAGGTTCAAGGCTATCAAACGTTAATGCTTTCGTTTTAGTGAACTTTCTCTGGGCCCTCTCCAATGACATCTTTTCTAAAACTGCTCAAATGCAGTCTGACCAATGCCTTATAAAGCCTCAGCATTCCACCCATTTCTTCACAGTTGAAGACACTTCCAGTGTTCACTACCCAAGCCTAAGTCGGGATATTGATACCAAAGATCAAAGCCTGAGGGTAGATCAGAGTTTGGAAATCGAATTTCAATGGACGAGGGCTTGAGCCAGGTGTCTGGAGACTGGAGCCCTGTCTGTGTCTGTGTGTCTGTGACTGTGTGTCTGTGTCTGTGTGTGTGTCTGTGTGAGTTTTGCTGTTGTTCTCCAAGGCATTGTGGGCATTGCTGTGGTGAGACTGGAACGTGTGGTGACACTTGCGGGCTGCCACAAGCACATCCTTAAGTATGTTGGTTGATAAATCCAACGATGCATTTCACTGTATGTTTTGATGTACATGCGATGAATAAATGAGTCAGAATTTGATTTACATGGTTCCTGAGGATTGTGGGCATGCTATATTGGCGCTGGGATTTACGTTGACACTTGCGGGCTGCCTCCAGCACATCCTCAGGCGTGTTATTTGTTGACACAAATGACGCATTTTACTGAATGTTTCTATGGACGCCTGAACCGGGAGCGAAGCTTGATCTATCCGAGTGCCACGCCAGTTGGGAAAGGTCGAGTACGGGCTGGACGTGGCCCGAAGTGTGTTGTTGCAGCGGGGCCCGGGTCTGAGTGTGGGGGGTGACCCAGTGCTTGGACAGTTTAAACACCAGGCCAGATAGACTGGAAAGACAGGGCGTTGGGGCCGGAGGCTTCACCGTGATTTGCCCTGCTATCTGATGAGCTGAGACCAAGGCTATGAACCTACTCTGGCCACTCCGAGATCCAGATCTAGGGACTCAATTTGGTTCGGAATGCTCTGCTTGCTTTTATTGTTTGCACGATTTGTGTTTTTTTTCTCTTTTGCTGTGCATTGGGTGTTGTTTTTTTTAAACTGGGTTATTTCAGGTGTCTTGCTTTGTGGCTGCCTGTAAGCAGATGAATCTCAAGGTTGTAAAATTTATACCTACTTTGTACTTTGAACTGTGATTGATAAACTTGAATCTGAAGTGAGCAGGCAGCTGATTGGGATGTCCTGTTAAAGTAAGAAAGGAGAAGTCACCACAAGTGAGAGAAACAATTAGAACTGGGCTGTTAGTTCAAATGTTCGCCTCCTGACCCTGGAATACTTTCCTGATCATTAACACAACGAGGCTACAATGCCACACGGGATCAGACTTCAAAGAGCAGCAACAGCCTTGTTATGACCCTGATTTCTTTCATGACTTTGTAGTGATGTAATGTATGATCTTAAGAGCACGCACAACTGTAACGTGACCCTGTTCTGATCGGTTTGGCCGAGGCATGGATGGAAAAGTAAGGAACTTTGTAGCAAGATCGGTTTACTACACATAATTGGCTTATCTTTAATCACAATGCACCATACTGCGAGTTGGGTTACAACAAAAGTCGTGGATACGGCCCAGTTCACCACGGGTAAATCCCTCCCCACCATCCAGGCCATGCTCTCTTCTCGCTGCTGCCATCAGGAAGAAGGTACAAGAGCCTCGGGGCTCACACCACCACGTTCAGGAACAATTATTACCATTCAACCATCAGGCTCTTGAACCAGAGGGATAATTTCACTCAGCCCAGCACGAATCTGATCCCACAACCTATGGAGTCACTTTCAAGGATTTTTCATCTCATGTTCTTGATATTTGTTGATTATTTATCATTATTTTTCTTGGTTTTTTTTTGTTTCTTTGTATTTACTGTGAATACCCACAAGAAAATGACTCTCAGGGTTGTATATGGTGACAAACGTAGTTTGATAACAAAGTTACTTTGAACAGAGAGAGAGAGGGTTGGCTTCTCTCCCTCTCTACTATCCAGTTGCCTGTCGCTGTGCTTCTGCCTGAGTGACACCGAGTGGAGATGTCCTGTGATGCCCCACCCAGCAGAGTTCCCTTGCTAGTGCGGAGCAGTGGACACACACACTTCCCTCGCCACAGTTCATTACCTGTGGCTCTTCTGGGGTTGGATTAGACCATAAAACATAGGAGTATAATTAGGCCATTCAGCTCAAAGAGTCTGCCTTGCCGTTCCATCATGGCTGATCTATATATCCTCTGAATCCCATTCTCCTGCCTTCTCCCTGTAACCGTTGTCATTCTTACTAATCAGGAACCTATCAACCACCACTTTAAATATACCCGATGACTTGGCTTCCATGGCAATGAATTCCACAGATTGACCACCCATTAGCTAAAGAAATTCCTCTTTGTGGCTATTCTAAATGGACATCCCTCTATTCTGAGGCTGTGCCCTCTGGTCCTAGACTCCCCCACTAAAGGAAGCATCCTCTCCACATCCACTCTATCTAAATATTTGATAGGTTTTGATGACATCTCTGGATTCTTCTAAACTCTAATGAGTACTGGCCCAGAGCCATCAATCGTTCCTCATACGTTAACCCTTTCATACCCGGGATCATTTTAGCGAGCTTTCTCTGGACCCCCTTCAATGCCAGCACATCTTGTCTCTGATAAGGGACTGAAGCCTGCTCACAATACTCCAAATGTGGTCTGATCAAAGCCTTGTATTAGGTGAGAGCAGACCTCTCCTAAGGACCTCTGCCACCCAGGAGTTGCTGTTTTCTCATTGCTACCATCAGAGGAGAGGTACAGGAGCCTAGAGCCGCACATTCAGCGTTTTAAAGATAACTTCTTCCCCTCTGCCATCAGATTTCTGAACAGTCCTTGAAAGCTACCTGTTGAAGCCCTTTACTTCTTCCACCAATCACCTCCCAGATTCTTACTTCCTCCCCTGTTCCCCACCCACCTTCCTCCTCACCTGGTCTCACCTATCACCTGCCAGCCTCTACTCCTCCCCCTCCCCCACCTTCTCCCCCCTTCCTTCCCAGTCCTGATGAAGGGTCTCAGCCCAATATGTTGACTGTTTATTCCCCTCCATAGATACCACCTGACCTGCTGAGTTCCTCCATCATTTCGAGTGTTCTGGATTTCCAGTGTTTGTAGACTCTCTTTTGTCCTTGAAGATGTCCTCCATGGTGGGGAAGCTTCATCTGTGAGAGTCTGCAGCCCCTCACAATCTCTGGAACTGCTAGCGGTTTCAGACCTGACTGATTCACCTCTCTGCGGGGAGGTGACTTAATTCCGGACTGAAGTCGCCCTCTCAACATAAATGTGTAAACTGGAAAATGGGATGTGTGCGTCCTATTGGGAATATTTTTTATCCATAAATACTCGTTAGATTTCAGAGTCAGAATCAGGTTCAAAGCCACTGTCATAAGTCGTGAAATTTGATGTTTTGCGGCAGTAGTTCACTGGAATAAAAATCTATACATTACAATAAGAATATATAAAAATATGTGTGTGTGTGTAACATTAAATAAGTAGCGCAAAAAGAGGAAAAAGTACTGAGATGGTGTTCATAGATTCACTGATGGAGGAGGGGAAGAAACTGTTCATAAAGCGTTGAGAGGGGCTTTTCGGGCCCCTGTGCTTCCCTGATGATAGCGTTGAGAGGATTGATGCCAGGTCCTGGGTAATTTAAGCTGAATCTCTTTTTAATTTTAAATGACAACACGCGTGAGCCTGTTTGTTCAGTTGAATCTCGCTGCCACTAATAACAGGGAGCAGTGTGTGACTGTGTGACTGCACACTGTCCGGGTACCGCTGACTGTCTACAAATCTCTCTGCCCACGCCGGCGCTGTGAGCGTGTGCCTCCCAGCCATCGCCGGGACGCAGCCGAGGAGGCAGCAAGAATTCAGATGAGACCCGCAGTTCCCATCCCATCCCTTCCCCAACCCCCACCTCTTCCCCTCCCTCCCCCTTAACACTGCAGTAACTCCCAATGTCGCTCTCGGCTGCAAAATTAATAGTTTCACTACAATGCGAGACCCGCTGTTTATCGCGCTGGGGAAATAATGGGATTCACCTGAAATTTGCAGTGTGTGCGCGTGTGTTGGGGGGGGGGAGAGGGAGAGACGGGGATGGGGAGACACCGGGGAGAGGAAGAGTGTTCTTGTGTGTGTGGGGGGAGGGGAGACGGGGATGGGGGTGAGAGAGGATGGGGAGAGACGAGGAGAGGGATGGGGGAGAGAAGGGGAGAGGGAGAGACGGGGATGGGGAAACACCAGGGAGAGAGAGAGTGTTCTTGTGTGTGTGGGGGAGGGGAGACGGGGATGGGGAGAGACGAGGAGAGGGGTGGGAGAGAGAAGGGGAGAGACGAGGAGAGGGGTGGGAGAGAGAAGGGGAGAGGGAGAGACGGGGATGGGGA
Organism: Mobula birostris; assembly: GCF_030028105.1. Lineage (NCBI taxonomy): Eukaryota > Metazoa > Chordata > Chondrichthyes > Myliobatiformes > Myliobatidae > Mobula > Mobula birostris. Next base: position 2,418,096 of record NC_092396.1, on the reverse strand, counting down.
GACACCGGGGAGAGGGAGTGTTCTTGTGTGTGGGGGGGAGGGGAGACGGGGATGGGGGTGAGAGGGGATGGGGAGAGACGAGGAGAGGGGAGAGGGAGAGACGGGGATGGGGAGACACCGGGGAGAGGGAGAGTGTTCTTGTGTGTGTCTTCAGTGGGAATGTGTTTTCCGTAGCGGTGCTTTCAGAGTAGCAGCGATCAGAGACGCTGGTGACTGACTGACCGCCCAGGTAAATGTGAAGAATCGCTCATCTGTGCTTCGGCCATCCAAGTGCCGTGACTGCTTTTAATTTGCGAGTCTTTGTGTTTCTGGAATCCGCGGGTACGAGGGACTGAAGCGAATTACCAGAATGTGGTTTATTATCACTGACGTGTGTCGTGAAACGTGTCTTGCGGTAATGCAATAAGAATATAAGTTGCAATAAGAAATGTGCATAAAAATTAAACTAAGTAGTGCAAAAAGAGAGGAAAAATAGTGAGGTGGTGTTCATGGGTTCATTGTCCATTCAGAGATCTGATGGTGGAAGGGAAGAAGCTGTTCCTGGAACGTTGAATGCGGGTCTCAGGCTCCTGTACTCCTCCTTGATGGTAGCAGTGAGAAGAGGGCACGTCCTGGGTGATGGGGTCCTCAATGATGGATGCCGCCTTTTTGAGGCGTCGCCTTTTGAAGGTGTTCTCAATGCTGGGGAGACTCGAGCTGGCTGAGTTGACAACTTTCTGCGAGAATTGTCGTTTCCTCTTTAAGCGCTGGATGTCGAGTCTGCGGGGCGGTTACGCTTGGTTAGTCTGCTCCGGAGCCTGTTAAATAATTGATTGGCGGTAGGGTGGGTATATTCCCGACTGAAGAGGAGGGTAGGGACCGGCTGTTGCTGCACGGAGCGGTGCCAGTGGGCTGGGCTGCGAAGGGTTAACGGCGGCGGTCTGCTGTCACAGACGGGCTGCCCTTTGCACAACCCTCCCTCCGCCTTTTGTGGTCTGTTGCCGTTAGAGTGAGAGTGCAGGCGGGCACACACCACACACGCGGCCCGGAGTGACCCCTGTGCTTCCCAAGTAACCGGGGAATAAATTAGTCCGGAGTTTGGGGTCCAGAGTCCAGAATGCGGCTGTGAGGGGCGAGGAGGCGCGATGGATCGGCGGCACCCAGCCCAGGAACACGGTAAGCTGCCGGGCAGGGCGGGTGAGGGGCGGCAGCCCGGGGGTAGATACGGGCATGGGGAGGTTGGCTGAGGAGTAACGCTGATGACTTGTCACACCCTATGGACGTGGGAAGGTCGGAAGTCTCTGCCTGGCAGCGTCGCTCCGAGTGTCAGTTCTTGGTCTCGCTGCTTTCGGGGGCTTTACGCCGGAGTGCAGGTGAGGTTGCTGGCCGGGAAAAGGAAACCCTGGTGAGACGGGATCTTTAGAAGACAGTAGTAAGGTTGAGCAACCCCTCCACCCACTAACTCGCCCCTCCACAGCCCCAACTGTGGCGGTCGGGAAGGCTCAACATGGGTAGTCAAAATGTGTCTCCGGCACCAGCCTACCCTCCATCAAGGACATGAAGGATCCCACCCACCCTGCTCATGGACTGTTTGTCCCACTCCCATCAGGGAGGAGGCTACGTAGCATCCACACCAGGACCACCAGACTCAAAAACAGTTACTTTCCCCAAGCAGTGAGGCTGATCAACACCTCCACCCACTAACCCACCCCTCCACACCCCCAACCACCACTACTTTATCATTTCCTGTCAGTCACCTTATGTACAGACACTCCTCTGGGTAGCATCATTTTATTGATGTACAATCAATCTATGTATATATGTAATCTTATGGATTTATATTTATTGAGTTTTTATTATTGTCATGTTCTCTACCTTATTGCGTTTATTTTTGTGCTGCATCAGATCTGGAGAAACAATTATTTTGTCCTCTTTTACACTTGTGTACTAGAAACAACATTAAACAATCTTGAAACTTGAGCAAGACACACAAAATGCTGGAGGAGTTCAGCAGACCAGACAGCACCCTGAATGTCCCCAGTTGAATGTTATAATTGTTTCATTTCTAATGTCCTTGGCACGGTGGATTTCTGCTGCCTGGGACCTGGTGCATCACTGAGCTGCCTTGCTGTGCGTCACCGTGGAGGTCCCCACAGTTCCACTGGGCCTGGCACTCAGCTGATCGGCAGTGGGGTGCTTCTCCGAGGAGGGAGCGCCTCTCTGTGCCTCTGCTGCCTCCTTGTGGTGGGAGAGGATGTCGGGGTACGGTGGCTCCCAGGACGCTTGCATTTGTTTACAAAACTTTATTCACACAAAAAATACAAACGTCAGGGATTTACAAAACTGTTGATTTCAAATTAAAATACGGATACTACTATCTGCCAAACACAATTCCCGCCCATCTCAGAAATGCCTCACTGTACCCATAGTGACTGCATGCTCCCTCTCTATGGACCCTTGGGTACGAATGTAACCCCAGAAGAGGGGCAGGCAGTCGGCTCAGGCAGGGCCTCGACTGTCCACCACCTGGACCTATGAATGGCCATCTTGGCCAGGATCAGGAACAAGCTTACCAGTAAATCCTCTGAACGATTTCCAACCCCCCTCCCCCCCCAATGGGTGTCCATATATCAGGAGTGGGGGCCTGAAGTGCAATCAAAACCTGAGCAGCCCCTTCAGATATTCAGATAGGGACTGCAATCTCTCACATTCCATATAAATGTGGTTCACTGACTCCTCAGAATGGACAAGTGGACGGGGTGTCGGTGAACCGACGTAAAAAGCTATTGTACAGCGTCGCCCTGAGCAACAGCTTCCACCCCAGGTCCCCCATGCTCAGTGAAAGGACCCCTCCATAAAGAGACTTCCACGGGCGACCTTCCCCAGGACGCCTTTTGAACGTTCAAAACCAAGTTGCTCTCAGTTTTAGTGGGGGTGTAGGCGGGGTTGGGAGGGAGATTCCGTGCTGTAGAAAGGACCACTACACAGGGTCAGGCTCTTTTTACCCGTGCGTGAGTGACAGACTCCCAATGGTACAGAACATAGATGGAAGAAATGCTTTGTCAAGCCAACCTGATTAGGGAACCGCATTGCCGAGCACCTCTGCTCCATCTGCAAAAAGCAGAATTTCCTGGTGGCCAACCATTTTAGTTCCTATCCCCATTCCCGTTATGACACCATGGCCTCTTCTTCTGCGGCTCTCGCGATAGAGAAGCAACACCTCATATTCCATCTAGCTGGCTTCCAACCTGATGGCATGAACATCGATATTTCCAATTTGCAGTAGTTTATCCCCCTCTGCCTTCCCTTTTCTTCAATTCCCACTCTGACCTCTTACCTCTTCTCATCTGCCTATCACCTTTTCCTGACCCCCTGATCCTTCCTTTTCTCCCATGGCCCCCTCTCCTTCCCTACCAGATTCCTTTTTGTCCAGCACTTCACCTTTTCCACCTCCCACCTCCCAGCTTCTTAACTTAGTCCTCCCCACCCACCTGGCTTCACCTATCACCTTCTAGCTTGTCCTCCTACCTTTTTATTCTGGTTTCTTCTCCCTTACTTTCCAGACTCGGTGAAAGGTCTCGGCCCAAAACATCAACTGTTTATTCCTCTCCATTGATGCTGCCTGACCTGCCGAGTTTGCCAGTATTTTGTGTCTGTTGCTGTAGATTTCCAGCACCTGCTGAATCTGTGTTTGCTGTGGTACAGGTCTGTGTCTGAGTCCCTGATCTTTCTGTGTCAGGAGGTGTAGGGGTAATTGCAGACTCTCACAGTGCCTGTAGGCTCAGAGGGCATGATACATAGGGTAGCTGGTTCCAAGGCCTCTGTGGTATCTCTCCCTAACGACATGGGGAGGAAATAATCCAGCCTGTTCCCCAGCAAGGGGCGTCAAGGTGGTGTGAGCGGTTAGTGTAAACCCACCTTCAAATCCTGCCGCTGTTTGTAAGGAGTTAATATGTTCTTCTCTGTGACCGTGTGGGTTTCCTCCGGGTGCTCCGGTTTCCTCCCACAGACGTATGGGTTAGTGGGTTAATTGGTCGCATGGTGTAACTGGGCGGTGCGGCTCGTTGTCCTAGTAGGGCCTGTTCCGTGCTGTATGTCTAAATAAATAAAGATAAAATAAATTTGCTGTTCGAGAGGCTTTTAGACAGGCACGTGAACGTGCAGGTAACAGAGGATACGTGTGCAGGCAGAAGAGATTTAGTTTAATTTGGTGTCATGGCCAGCACAGATATTGTGGGCCAAATGGCCTGTTCCTGTGTTGTACTGTTCTATATTCCTTGTTTTCCTCTATTCCTCACTCTGACCTTTTACTTCTCACCTGCCCATCACCTCCCCTTTGTACCCCTCTTCCATTCCTTTCTCCTCTGGTCCACTCTCCTCTTCTATCAGATTTCCTCTTCTCCGTCCCTTGACCTTTCAAACCCACCTGTTTTCACCAGTCACCTTCTACCTTGCCTCCTTCCCCTCCCACCACCCTTTCATTCTGATGTCTTCCCCCTTCCTTCTCAGTCCTGAAGGGTCTCTGCTTGAAACATTGGCTATCTATTCATTTCCATTGAGCTCCTCCAGCATTTTGTGTGTGGCTCTGGGTTTTGAACATCTGCAGATGTTCTCATGTCTATGTTCCCAAGTTGTGTTGGGATATTCCTGCTTTTTTGTCAGGATGAAACACCATATATTCTGGGTGATAAATTAAGTTGGTGTGTTATTGTCACAAGTGGTTAGAGTAACATTATTACAGTGCCAACATCTCTAGTTCAATTCCTGCCCTGCTGGTGAGTTTGTACACTCTCCCGGTGACAGCGAGCTTTCTCCGGGTGCTGCAGTTTCCTCTCGGTGACGAGACCTCGGTGGGGGCAGGGTATTCGTTAGTCTCACAGCCTGAGGGAAGAAGCTGTTAACCTAGTCTGGGAGTCCTAGTCCTGATGCTTTACCAGCTGACACCCCACCCACACCACCCCTGCCGTCCTCCCTGTCTGTACCTGGAGCTGTGGGTGGGCCACAGGGTAGGGTCAGTTCTCCACTAGCCCACTCTGCCTGCCCCACCACCCCATCCATACACTCACCCACCTCACTGTCAAACTGTGGGCTGGCACGGGTGCTGAACGGTTAGTTAATGCTTTACAGGTGCTCTGGCTTCCTTCCACATTCCAAAGATGTACGGGTTAATAGGTTAATTGTCGATCGAGTTAGAGAGCACTACAGCACAGAGGTAGCCCTTCAGTCCATCTAGTCCATGCCAAACTATTACTTTGCCTAGTCCTATCAACCCTTACCTGGAGTATAGTCCTCTGCCCCCCTCCCATCCAAACTTCTCCGAAACATTGCATTCAAACCTGCGGGTCACGCGGGCATAATTGCCGGGTGCGGGCGCATTCAAGGTTCAAGATTGTTTAACGTCATTTCCGGTACACAAGTGTAAATGAGAACAGAATAATTGTTACTCCAGATCCAATGCAGCACAAAAAAAACATGCACAATAAGATAAAGGACACAATAAGTATAAATACATAAGATAGTTCATATATATACATTGATTGTAAGGTGACTCTGACAGGAAATGATAAAGTAGTGGTGTTTGGGGGTGTGGAGGGGAGGGTTAGTGCGTGGAGGTGTTACTGCTTGGAGAAAGTAACTGTTTTTGAGTCTGGTGGTCTTGGTGTGGATGCTATGTATCCTCCTCCCTGATGGGAGTGGGACAAACAGTCCATGAGCCAGGTGGGTGGGATCCTTCATGATGTCCCTGGCCTTTTTCCAGCACATTTCTGCAGGCTTGTCCTTGATGGCAGGTAGGCTGGCACTGGTGATGCGCTGGGCAGTTTTGACTACCTGTTGCTGAGCCTTCCTGTCTGCTACAGTGCAGTTTCTGTACTGAGCAGTGATGCTGCTTGTTAGGATGCTCCCTACTACACATCTATAGAATGCCGTGAGCATAGATGTGTGAAGTCAGCTCCCCTCAGCCTCCTGGAGAGTAGTGGTAGAAATTAGAATGTAATCCACAAGCTCAGAGCCAGCCTGTGGAGGTGCTTCACGTGCTCAGTTTTGCACTTTGACCTTGGGTACAGGTTCTCCCCTGGCTGTGGGTGGACTTGTGCTGATGGTGGCGGGTGTGGTGGGCCATCTGTACGATATCTGTAGAGAAATGCCACCCGATGCCAAGGCCACACGCTGCCGTGAGATGCCAAACTGCACTGGTATTTTATTCACTTGTTTAGGGAGTCAGCATGGAAAATGCCCATCCGGTCCAACGAGCTGCAATGCCCAGCAACCCACCGATTCAATACTAACCCAATCACAGGACAATTTACAATGACCAATTAACCTACTAACTGGTACATCTTTGGACTGGGGGAGGAAATCGGAACTCCCGGAGGAAACGCACAATGCTCACAGGGAGAACGTACAAACTTCCTTTTGGTGGTGTTGGATTTGAACTCTAAACTCTGGAATGCCCTGAGCTGTAATAATGTGCTGTAGTGCTCTCTAACTCGATCAACAATTAACCTACTAACCATGGCATTATGCTGTGTCTGTGCTGTTGGGATTGAATGCAGATCTTTCTCACAACTTATTCAACCACTGACGGTTGTGAAGGTGGGCGCAGGCATGCCAGTGGTGGCTTGGGGGGGTGGGTGGTTAGACAGACACAGGGAATGAAGGATCAACGGTCCTGTGCAGGCAGATGGATCTAATTTAGCATCATGTTTGATCTTGGAAATGAAAGAGTTATGAAAGAGTTAACACATGAGGAGTGTTTGATGTCTCTGGGCCTGTAATCATTGGAGTTTAGAAGATTGAGAAGGGATCTCATTAAAACCTATGAAATATTGAAAAGCCTAGATAGGGTGAATGTGGAGAGGATGTTTCCTATAACAGGGGGAGTCTAGGACCAGAACAGAGGAGTGTCCATTTAAAACAGAATTGAGCAGGAATTTCTTTAGCCAAAGGATGGTGAATCTGTGGAATCCATTGCCACAGACAGCTATGGAGGCCAAGTCATTGGATATATTTAAAGCAGACATTGATAGGTTTTTGATTAGGGTATCAAACGCTACAGGGAGAAGGCAGGAAAATGAGATTCAGAGGGATAATAAATCAGCCATGATAGAATGGAAGAGCAGGCTTGATGGGCCAAATGGCCTAATTCTCCTAGGTCTTACAATTTCACCAGCCTACCCACCTATCCGTCATCAAGGGCATACATACAGAAAGATGGCAGAAAAGGGCCAGTGACATCATGATGGATCCCACCCACTCTTAGAATTTCAGTAGATTTGTTAACTAACACCATTGTTAAAAGGTTGTTGAGGGGAGTTGTGAACTCAGTTGAATGTTAGTGCTCTCGTCATGGGGAAAGACTGCAGTGAATGAGGTTTGCTTTGATCCTGGAGAGATTGTGCAGACAGTGAAATGACCAGAGGATGTAGGAGCAGAATTAGGCCATTCAGCCCATCGAGTGTGCTCTGCTGTTCCATTGTGGTTGATCTATTTTCCCTCTCAACCCTGTTCTCCTGCCTTCTGCTCGTAGCGCTGGCTGCTTACTGATGCACAAAGTGCAATGTGCTGGCAAGGCAAAAAGCCGAGGGAATCCCGTCTTTTATCTTGTTGTAACTGCGAGTGAAATCTGATTTCTGCTCCCTCTGGAATCCTTGCATGCACCCCATCCAGTCCTGGTGTGGTGCCACTTGGTACTGGTGTTGAATTTTTATCAGAATCAGGTTTAATATCACTGATGTGTCATAATATTTGTGGCAGCAGTACATTGTAGTACATACATAATCATAGAAATGTAAACATGAATTACAGTAAATGTATGTATTGTATAAAATAGTTAAATTGTGCAAAAATAGAAATAGTGAGGTAGTGTTCATGGGTTCATTGTCCATTCAGAAATCGGATGGTGGAGGGGAAGAAGCTGTTCCTAAACTGTTGAGTGTGTGTCTTCAGGCTCCTGTACCTCCTTCCTGATGTAACAATGAGAAGAGGGCATGTCCTGGGTGATGGGAGCCCTAAGGATAGATGCCACCTTTTCAAGATGTCGCTCCTTGAAGATGTTCTGGATACTATGGAGATTAATGCCCATAATAGAGCTGACTGAGTTTAGAACTTTCTGCAGCTTATTTTGATCCTGTGCTGTAGCCACCCCTGACCCTCGCCAGTCGGTGATACAGTAGTTAGAATGCTCTCCACAGTACATCTGTAGAAATTTGCAAGTGTCTTTGGTGACGTACCAGTTCTCAAACGCCTAATGAAATATAGCTGCTGTCGTGCCTTCTTTTTAGCTGCATGGAAACGTTGGGCCCAGGATAGATCCTCAGAGATCTTGACATCAAGAAATGTGAAACTGCTCACTCTTTCCACTTCTGATCCCTCTATGAGGATTGGTGTGTGTTTCCTCGTCTTACTCTTCCTCAAGGGTAATATCACTGACTTAAGTCATGAAATTTGTTGTTTTGGGCAATAAAAATATACTATAAATTACAATAAGAAATACTTATTTTAAGATTAAATAAGTAGCTGAAAATGAGAGCAAAAATAATGAGGTAGCGTTCGCGGACCGTTCGGAAATCTGGCAGTGGTGGGGAAGAAGCTGTTCCTGAACCTTCTGCAGCTTTTTCCGATCCTGTGCAGTGGCCCCTCCACAGCAGACAGTGATGCAACCAATTAGAATGTCGTGTGTCATGAAATTTGTTGTTTTGTGGCAGCAGTACATTGCATTACATTAAAAAAATATGTTATGAAAGGAAATATAAAAAAGTAGTGCAAGAAGAGAGCAAAATAGTGGAGTGGTGTTGGAACAGAAATCTGAAGGCAGTGGGGGTGAGGTTCCTGCACTTCCTTTATGTTGGGAGCAATGGGAAGAGGGCCTGGGGGTCCTTAATGGTTGCCACTGCCCTGAGGCATCGCTTTGTGAAGGTGTGCTCAGTGTTGGTGAGGCTAGAGCCCGTGATGGAGCTGGCTGAGTTGACAAGTCAGAACAAGAGACCAGGAGTGAGTAAGGTAGGCTTCCAGCGGCACGCTGAGGGAGGAGGGAGGTGGAGAAACCTGGTCTTTTCCGTGAGGCACTTTCACCTCGGTGAGGGGATTGTGGGTTCAAATGCTTCTGCAGAGACACGAATGTAACAGTGCAGGGTGGCACTCAGTACAGTGCTGAAGGGCTGATAGACCATAAGCTATAGGAACAGAATTGGGCCATTCAGCCCATCGAGTCTGCCCCACTGTTCCATTACCCCTCTCAACCCCCTTCTCCCCGTAACCTTTGATGTCCTGACTAATCAGGAACCTGTCAATCTCCACTTTAGATATACACAATGACTTGACCTCCACAGCCATCTGTGGCAATGAAATTCCAGATTCACCACCCTCTGGCTAAAGAAATTCCTCCTCATCTGGCCTAAATGGACGTCCCTTTCTGAGGCTGTGCACTCTGGTCCTAGACGCTTCCCCTATGGGAGACATTCTGTCCACCTCCACTCTATCTAGGCCTTTCAATACTTGGTAGGTTTCAAAAAGATCCCCTTTCATTCTTCTAAACTCCAGTGAGAATGGACCTGGAGCCATCAAGCACTCATCACATATTAATCATTTTCACCTCTTGGTCAACAGACCACAGGTACACACAGGTGCAGTGTGTTTTGTTGAATGAGATGTGAGACCTAAACCCCATCTCCTCTTTCATTTGGAGGAAGAACAGGGAGATTGTCCCTGTGTTCTGGGGCCGAAGCTGATTGATGAACCAATCAGATTGTTAAGACAGTGGCATCTTGCTGTGCACAAATTGCCGTGTTATCTGTCGACGCTTTGGGCCAAGACCCTTCGTCAGGACAGCTTCTTGTGAAGAGTCTCATTCCTCTCCATGGATGCTGCCTGACTTGCTGAGGTCCTCCAGCATTTTGAGTGTGTTGCCCTGGATTTCCAGCATCTGTAGAATCTTTTTCTGTCTTTGATTTGTTGGCCTGTTAACTGTACTTTACAGTGGCCACACCTCAGTCTCGTCAGTGGCTGTAACCTAGTTTGGGATGCTGTTCCACAAAAGCAACGCCCAATCAGTCTTTTCCCCCACTGCGACAGATATATCTTGCTCTGCTCAGCCAACCTCACCAGGCTGGATATGGCAACTCTCACAGTTTGGAATCCATCATTGGGCGCTGACCGTGGAGTCTGCCAAAAGCTCCTGTACTGCGTTGTAGTGCCCTATGTAACATTGGAAGTGTGGGGACTGCTGAACCACAGACCAGGGGCTAGTGTTAACCTGAGGTCTGCTCCGCTTCTGCCTCCATCTTTCTGCTGTGACTTTCTGCAGTTCGATGTGGGCTTTGTGAAGGCTATGACTGCTGGCTTGTTAGTTCCTTTGAACAAGGTGTCAGATCACACATAGTCCGAAACAGAGGTGCCTTTGTGGTGCTGGTCAGTGCAATTAACTCAATCTGACCGTAGAATTTGATAGTTGAAGTAACCAACTCTCTACCCCAGCAGAGGCGGTAAGTATAAACACGCTGTTATTATCAACAGTCATCTCCTCCCCCTAACTGCTGAGTTTTTAATAGCCTCCTGTTGCTCCTGTTGCCTTAATCCAGCAGCCATACTATTTCTAAAAAGTAAGCATCAGGGGTGTCGAATTCTTCTAAGGTGTTTTTAATAATAATAACTTATTTATAGAGCATTTTTCATACAGATGACGTAGTTCAAAGTGCTTTACAATAGGGAAAAAAGTACAAAGATGAAAATACAAGACACAAAAATGTTAGTTAAAAGCAAGGGTAAATAAATTGCTTTTGAACTGGCATTTATTACATTTAATATTAAAAGTATAATAATATTAATATTAATAGTAGAAATAATTTTTTAAAGTATTAATAATAATAATAAAAGTATTAATCATGCATTTGTATAGGAAGAGGCCCAGTTATATGGCTGATCCTTTACGTTTGTGCAGCAAATTGAAAACAAAGGCCGCAGGCTTCATTGGCAGTTGCCTAGCAATGCCGCTATCATTGGTCATGGCATATATTGCTCCGGATCTGGCTGTGATTGTAGGGAAACCTTGTGGATATAAGGAAGCTGGCTGCAGGATCAGTCCACTGGCACTGGACCGAACTGGGGGAGGGTAGGGGGAGTGATGTCGGAGAGTTGTAGAGCATAGAAACAGGCCGTTTGTCCCTCCATCTATACATTTCCTCATGTGTACCAATTCCACTTGCATCAACCAGGTTTGAATGTCATGGAATTTGTTGTTTTATGGCAGCAACATACAAAACTGCAAGTTAAAATGAATAGTACACAGAGGGAGCAGCGAACTCATGCATCGTTCAGAAATTTGATGGTGGAGGGGAAGAGGCTGAGTATGCATCTTCAGGCTCCTTCCTGTACCTGCTCTCTGATGGTAGTAATGAGACAAGAGTATGTCCCAGATGGTGATGCTTCCCAAAGATGCATGCCACCTTCTTGCAATGCCACCCTGTGGAGATGTCCTGGATGGTGGGGTGGGTTATGCCTGTTATGGAGCTGACAGAGTCCTACAACTCTCTGCAGCTTTTTCCTATCCTGTACCAGACGGTGATGCAGTAGTTACAGTGCTCTCCGTGGCACATCTGTAGAAGTTTGGTAGTCTTTGGTGCTAAGTTGCTAATGAAGCAGAGCAGTGGTGTGCTGCCTTCATGGTTGCATCACAAAGCAGAGAATGGGACCAGAGAAGGCAGGCTGTTTCTGTGCACTGACACTGATAATGATCCATCTGTGGTGTCGGACACCATAAGAACACTACTCTTCATTGAAATTGTGCCTTGGGACCTCAGTAACCCCAAGTTCAAGTTCAGTTTATTGTTATTCAACCGTACAAATGTATACTGCCAAACAAAACAACATTCCTCCAGACCAAGGTGTACAACGCAGTTCTGTGTTTGTCAACGTAAACACGAGGAATTCTGCAGATGCTGGAAATTCAAGCAACACACATCAAAGTTGCTGGCGAACGCAGCAGGCCAGACAGCATCTCTAGGAAGAGGTACAGTCGACGTTTTGGGCCGAGGCGAAGGGTCTCGGCCCGAAACGTCAACTGTACCTCTTCCTAGAGATGCTGCCTGGCCTGCTGCGTTCACCAGCAACTTTGATGTGTGTTGTCTGTATTTGTCAATGTGGAGTTGAGAGCACCTTTCTAAATCTGGCAAGAGCAAAGGATGTTGGGAATGGTAAGGATGAAATGTCTCGGGAGGGTGTTGGACAGGTGGCAGGGAAGGAGAGTTGAGGCAGAGGATGGCGAGGGTGCAGACACACCCAGCCCTGAGACACCAGGCAAGGTCATTTGATCCCAAGTAATTGGTTTATTGATCATTACAGAATGTCTCTCTGGTGCTTCCCTCTCCCTCTCCTCTCTCTTCCCCTTTTCCCAACCATGATTCCCCTCTCTCTGCCCCCTTCCCACTCTCAGTCCACAACAGAGACCCATATCAGAATCAGGTTTATCATCACTCACATACAAAATGAATTTTGTTTTTTTTTTTTGTGGCAGCTGTACAGTGTAATACATAAAATTACTACAGTACTGTGCAAAAGTCTTAGGCACCCTGGCTATATATAAGTGCCTGAGAGTTTTGCACAGCACCGTACCTCACACACACAGCACAAAGTATTATTACCACAAGTAGATTAACAAATAATGAGGTGCATTAATGACACAGGTTGAAAAGTAGACAGTATAACGCTACTGTTGCCTCATATGCGATGAGACCTGGGTGCTGGCAGGGAGTTCAGTGAAGAAGCCGTTTCTATCCTGACAGTCCTTGTTCGAATGTTGTGGTACCTTTTGCCTGATGGTAGGGGGTCAAGGAGATTGTTGGACGGGTCGGAGGGATCATTGACAACGCTAAGGGCCCTACGTACACAGGTGGCATGGTACTGTAGGGGTTGAACAATGCGTTACAGTACAGGCAACACAGGTTCAATCCCTGCCACCGTCTGAAATGAGTTTGTATGCGTAGGTTTCCTCCGGGTTCTCTGGTTTCCTCCCACAGCCCAAGAACCTACCGTTTGATAGGTTAATTGGTCATTGTAAGTTGTCTGTGATTAGGCTGGGGTTGAATTAGGAGTTGCTGGGTGTTGTGGCTCGAAGGGCCTATGCTGTGCTGTACCTCAATAATAAACAAAACCCACGTACAAGCTCCTTACAGACAGTGGCGAGAATTGAGCCCCAGTCGCTGGTTTTGTAAACTTCCACTAACAACTTTGCTATCATGCCACCCTAAACCTCATGAACCCTAATCGCTGGGGCTGAAAAGAGTTGCACTAACCACCAGACTACCCTGTCCTTCACCCCCCCCTTTCCCCCCTCCCCCCTCCACCCGGAGCAGAAGCTCCTCAGCCTTGTCCAGTGAACCTCCTGTTCCCCCCTCCCCACTTGCCGCTCCCTGTGGCTGGATGTGGGTTGGTGGTAATCTTCTACACAGGTGTTTGTCCAACCCCACCACTGCCTGTCAGACACTGATAGCAGCTCTCAAACGTTGCCTGTCTCCTGCGATTGTCAGATAAGCTTTCAGGCTCTGCCAGTTTCCTTATCGGACCAGCGATCCTGTCAGCGGGTCCTGGTTCACCGCTAGCTTGTCTCTGTTCTTGGTGTGTCTGCTCACTTAAGGCAGGATAGGGATCTGCAGCTGGCATTATGTTGCTGCTGTTATCGTCAGGTTTAACATCACTGGCACATATCGTGAAATTAGTTGTCTTTGGGGCACAGGTACATTGCAATGCATAGTAAAAAAAAAACCTATAAATGACGATAACATGTATAAAATATTAAATAGTTGGCAAGAAGACAGCGGAAAAAAGAAAACCGTAGTGAGGTAGTGTTCATGGATTCACTGTCCATTTGGAAATCTGATGGCAGAGGGGAAGAAGCTGTTTCTGAGAAATTGAGTGTGTGTCTTCAGGCTCCTGTACCTCCTCCTGGATGGTAGCAGTGAGAAGAAGACATGTCCTGGGTGATGGGGGACCTGAATGATGGATGCTGCCTTCTTGAGGCATTATGCAAATATTTCCTGCAAGTGCCTGCTTCTCGTTAGGGGCTTGTTCACTGGTACCCGTGGGGTGAGGCAGCATCTCTGGCTGGGGCAGGGGCAATTCCCCTCACCCCCACCCCCCACACTCCATATTTCAGAAACAGCTTCTGTTGGATTCTGATATTTTTAATCCTAGGCTCTGTCGGGATTCAAGGAAGAGGCAAAAAAAGTCTTGTTGCTTCATGATTGTTTTATAGAACAGAGAAAATGTAAAATAGACAGTGACAGGAGCCAAGGCTAGTGTGTGAAACGAGGGAGAAGAAAAAAGAAGATGGCGCCGCTGCGTAGTCAGCTCTTGTTATCCGCAGAAATAACAAATATTCCATTCAAATTCACAGATAAGAATTAACCAATCAGGAAGCTCCTGTTCAAATAACGTGGTACCAGAGAAGCTTCCAGAGCTTTCCAGAATCATACAAATGTAACCATTAGTGAACAGTTGCATATACATTCTGTGACCACTAGGAAACATACTAAACAGTTAGATGTAAGTAAGTGGTTACATAATAAAATTCTAACTTTGTTGAGCTGCTAAGGAAATGACAATTATACAGTCAGATCCAATGTGTCTAAATACAGACAAACAACTAGTGTGCAAAGGAAGGCAAACTGCAAGTAATAAATGAATAAATAATACTGAGAATGTGAGTGGTAGAGACATTGAAAGTGTCCATAGGTTATGGAGTCAGTTCAGTATTGAGGTGAGTGAAGCTATCCCCTCTGGTTCAGAAGCCTGCTGATTGAAGGATAATAACTGTTCCTGAGCTTAGTGGCATGGATCCTAAGGCTTCTGTACCTCCTTCCCGGTGGTAGTAGTGAGAAGAGACCATGGTGGGTTCCTTGATGATGGATGCTGATTCATTGTGTTTCTAGTGAGCTTCGAAACGAAGCATTGCTTTCTCTTGCCTCAGTAGATAATGCTGTTCTGGTCTGAGGGGCAGGAGACTCCTTCCGGGAGGCCTGCTCAATGTTGCTGTCAGACAGCAGATAGGAGCTTAATAATCAGAACTACTAACTGATGGCCTTTGGAGCCAAAGAGACAGCTGATGCTGGAATCTGGAGCAGTAGAGATTCCACTGAAGGAGTTTGCCTGGTCAGACAGCACCCGTGATGAGAAGCGCAAGGTCATTACTCATTTCAAGAGGACTGGAATATAAAGGCAAAGATGTGATGCAGAGGCTTTGGTCAGATGGCCCTTAGGGTATTGTGAGCAGCTTTGGGCTCCTTATCTCAGAAAGGATGTCCTGGCATCTTGGAAAGGGGCTCAGCCTGAAAACTGACTGTCTGTTTCCCGCTCGACTGGAAATGCCAACTGTCCATTCCCCTCTACAGATGTCGTCCGGCTCCCTGAGTTTCGCCAGCACTTTGTGTGTTGCCTCTGACCGCTTGTGGTGGGATCTCGCACATTAGAAAGTGGCTGTTTGGTGTCCTGTGGTGTGATGTTAGATGATGAGGTGGTCCTGACTCTGAGGCACACCACACTCTGATCTCTATAAGACGTACTCACTGAGGTCAGGGGCTGAGGTTCACAGGATTGTCCAAAGTTCAATGCCGGGGGTACAACGAATTCTAAAAACACTCCAACTTCATGTTCTGTGGAGAGAGAAACAGTTTACGTTTCACACCAACAACCAGAATGATCTGATGGAGGGTCATTAACCTGAAACAGTACCTCTGTTTCATTCTGCACAGAAGCTGCCTGACCTGCCGAGTCTTTCCAGTATTCCTAGCTTGTATTTTCAGATTCCTAGTGTCTGTAGATTGCGATGTCTCACAGCTGAGATCACAGAGGGTTTGTAGAGCTGCAAAGGGTGTCATAGAACTCTGCCTGGACGGTCCCGAGCCCAGCTGTGAAAGGAGGAGGTTTGGGCAAGGGGAAAGCAACCCCATCCTGTAAAAACCCAGAGCTACAGAAGTTCCAAAGGCTTCATCCTTTGAAGAGGAAAGATCTTTGCCTGGAAGACGGATGAAATCATGTGGGGAAAGTAGAAACCACAGGACTGATCAACTTTGTACAGGCTCAGAACTGAAGACTCTGACGAGCTGCTGTTGGGGCCTTGTGCCCCAGTGGGGGTGGTGGGCTGAAGAAGAAGAAGAAGAATAAGAGGAAGAGGAAGAAGGTATCAAAGGCAACTAACAGTATACCGAAGGAACTCAGCAGCAGGTCAAGCAGCATCTCAGGTAGGAAGGAGATGATCAGCATTGTCAAAACTCTGCCTCTGGACAGAGAGTAGAGGGGTGACAGCCAGTATACTTACGGACTGTGGAAACAAGTCCTCGCACGGGATTACAATCACAGGCCTCAATTCCTTTCACCAGCTGAGCTCCCACTGCAGATTGTGTGTTGGGCAGATGCAGATTTTTGTCACACATACCTGAAAATGTACAGTAAAATGTGCTATTTTATGTTAGTGACCAACACAGTCCAAGAATGTGTTACCACACTTCTGGTGCCAACAGAGCATGCCCATAACTGACTAACCCTAACCGGTAGGTTGGACTGTGGGAGGAAACCAGAGCACCTGGAGGAAATACACTTGGTCATGGGCAGAACATGCAAACTCCTTATAGACAGCAGTAGGAATTGAAGCTGGGTTGTTTACATTGTAAAGTGTTGTACTAATTGTGGCACTGTCGTGTCATGCTATGAGGCATCTTACTGGCTCATACCAGCCCCAGCAAAACTATTTCTCACCATCTGAAGTAGAGCTGTAGATGTTGTCTACGTGGATTTTAGTGAGGTGTTTGACAAGGTCCCTTGAGGGAGGCTCATCCCTTGTTAAGACTATAGAAGATCCGAGGTAGCGGTGAGAACTTCAGAGCATAAAATGCAGAAACAGGCCATTTCAGCCCATCTAGGCATTACCAACCTGGTTTTCTGCTTAGAAGCATCGACCTTCACCTGGACCATGGTCCTCAGACCTCTCTCATCCATGCACCTGTCCAAACTTCTCTTGAATGTTTCATCAAACCCACATTCACCACTTCTGCACTCCCACTTTCTCAATAACCCCTGTTCTGATTTCCCTCAGTCCTCAGCATGATAGGGCAATGCTTTACAGCGGCAGTGGTCACCACTCGGTGTTCAGTCCTCTCCGCTGTCTGTAAGGAGTTTGTACGTTCTTCCTGTGAATGCACGGGTTCCTCCGGGTGCTCCGGTTTCCTCCCACAGTCCAAGGACGTACGGATTAGGGTTAGCAAGTAGTGGTATGCTGCGATGGCGCTGGCAACAGATGACATTTTGCAGTCTGTCCCAAGCACAATCCTCGGTCTGTGTTGCCCAGTGATGCATTTGGCACATCTCACTGGACGTTTCAATGTTTTGATGTACATGTGACAAATAAAGCTGAGCTTTAATCTAATCAAATTTTCTTCAAATACTCAATCTTAAACCACAGGGTCCCAGTGGAAGTGGTCGAAATGTCAACCTATCCATGAGGGCTGTGTTGGTGAGATCAACCATGGATGTGTCCCAGTTGTCTACATATACACAAGCCAGTATGCAAACTAGCACAGTATGATAGAGAGAGCAAGCTGTTGCACATGCAGCAGGTTCCCCCTCTCCACGCAGCTGATGAATCCAAAAGAACGGCAGAGACAGACACAGTTGGGCACCAGCAGCGTTGCAGGAGTCACCAGTCGGCATTGAACTCAATGTAGGACTGCCTTAGAGACTTCAGCTCCTGATTTTTCTGCCCAAAGTGACTGGTTTTAAAGTGCCAGTAAATGCCTTTGCCCCTTCTTTTGTCAGTAGAAACTGTTCTGCCAGGATTAGGAGCTAAACCATACATGAAGGCCAGGAGCTAGATTTGGTTGTCAGAGGCTATTCGAGGCTCACGCCATTGGGAGCATTTAATAGGTAGCTATAGGAGCTTGTCCCCATTGCCAACCCCGGCTATAACAACCTTAAGAAACATACCCCTGCAGCAAAATACAAGATCACCCTGTTCTAAAATAATTGGTGAAGTTATGGAAATGAATAATCCAGTGGATTGCCATGAAATATTGATGAGGTGGGGCGGCAGGCAGGCCCCACGCTTGTGTCGAGCATCTCACCGTGCAGCCACCAAGCCATCTGTCTAAACACTCGGAACTCATCTGTGAAAGTGACCAGGCTATAATATGCACCCCCCCCCCCCCACCCCCCAGGTGCTCTCCACTGAAACATTAATCAGTCAATTCCTGGCAGTTAAAATTTAATGCCATTGCTCTGTGAAAGTGCAGCAATGTGGAAACGATTGGAATAATAGATGTGGAAGAAGCTGGCGGGAAAGCGAACATAGAACAGTACAGCTCAGGAACAGGTCCTTTGGCCCTCAATTCCCTCTCTTTACATTTCACCTACCAAGGTCCAACAAACTCCATCCTCTATTTCTCTGCCCTCATCGACAACTGACCTATATCCCGCTCTATTCTTTCAGTCTTTGTCTCTATCCACAGCACCACTAATCTTCATATCATCTGCAAACTTACTAACCTACCCATCTACATTTTCATCCAGGTCACTTATTGACATCACAGACAGCAGAGATCTCCGTACAGCTCCCTGCTGGACACCACTAATCACAGACCTTCAAGCTATAAGAAGTCCCTTCGCCCACCTCCCTTTGGCTTCAATGGGCAAGCCAGTTCTGAATCCAAACAGCGTATTCACTGCAGATCCCTCCTCAGAGCCTCCCTTAGCTCTCCTTCCTCAGAGATTTCTTTGCTCCTCCAGTTTTGGTCACTCCACCATTCAGAGTTTAATTATACTACCAGGGTGAGTGACTTCCCAGCCTGGTGCACGAGATCAGGAACTCTCCTCCTCAACTTCACTGGTTTATTCTTGTGTGGGTTTAATTATAATGGAAGTAGGGGTGTCTAATTCTGATGCGCTTTCGGACTGGTCATTCCAAAGATCAGCGTTGTCTCTTGCTTTGAGTTTTACAACAGTCTTCAGGAACATCGATGTTGACGTTCGTGAACCTTTGTTGTGGTTGCACCAGATGTTCTTTGTGTTCCCTGTAGTCTCTGATCAGTTGGGCTCAGTAACAGAATCTATAATTAGGCTCGTAGTACGTTTTCAGTTTGGGCAGATGGGCTTGTCAGCCGTGGTTAACAGCCCAGCTCGGAGAAAGAAAACTGATCTCACACCTCCGCTGCCTTGTGGCAATACCCACTGATGGGAAGGAGCACATCCTCGGGCTGATGCAAACGATGCATTTCACTGTATGTTTTAATGTACATATAAAGCCAGTATTTAAAGATATAGTGAAAAGCTTGTCTTGCATACTGTTCATACAGATCAGATCATTACTCAGTGCACTGAGGTGTGAACAAGGTGAAACAGTAACAATGCAGAATAAAGTGTAAAAGCTACAGAGAAAGTGCGATGCAGGGACATGATGAAGTGCAAGATCATAATGAGGTCGACTGTAGGTCAACAGTCCACCTTATCATACTAGAGAGCCATTCAATTGTCTGATAACAGTGGGATAGTGCATAACAACTTAAGAAATAGCAGGAGTCGGCCATCTGCTCCGCCATTCAATGAGATTGTGGCTGATCTGACCATGGGACTCATCTCCACCTACCTGCCTTTTCCCCATAACCTTAAATTCCCCTACTATACAAAAGAAGCTGTCGCTGGGCCTGGTGGTATGTGCTTTCAGGCTTTTGTAACTTCTGCCTGGTGGGGTAGAGAGAAGAGAGAATATCCAAGTTGAGTGTAATATTTAATGATGCAGGCAGTGAGAAGTGTGGACAGAGTCCGCGGAGGGGAGGCTGATTTCTGTGAATGCTGAGCTCCATCTATAACTCTGCAGTTTCTGGCATCATATGAAGAGCAGACGCTGTAGCAAGCAGTGATGCGTTGCAGATCATCGCCATCTCTCTGGGCAGGTATCTGCTGTGGTTCAATGCATTTGTTCAGCCGAGAGGCACCATTGGTAGAGAAGCGGCTTGCAGCTCTCGTGATCCAGGTTCATCGCTGACCTTGAGTGCTGTCTACGTGAAGCTTGCAAGTGACCACTCGAGTTCCCCGTGGGTGCTCCAGCTTTCTCCCATGTTGCAGAGACATACGGATCGGTGGGTTAATTTGTCACTGTGAATTGCCCCTTGTCTCTGCTGCAGTCCATACCAGCTCTATAAAAGCCTGGTTAGACCACACTGGGAATACTGTGTTCTATTCTGGTCACCTCATTACAGGAAAGATGTGGAAGCTTTGGAGAGGGTGCAGAGGAGATTTACCAAGATGTTGCCCAACTAGAGAGCATGTCTTCTGAGGTTAGGGTGAGTGAGCTAGGGCTTTTCTCTCTGGAGAGAAGGACTTGACAGAGGTGTACAAGATGATAAGAAGCATAGATTGAGTACAGTCAGAGACTTTTCCCAGGGCAGAAATAGCTAATACCTGTATAAGGCGACTTAATTTTAAGGTGATTGGACGAAAGTATAGTGGGTAGGTCAGAGGCTATTTTTTTACACATAGAGCAGTGGGTGCATGGAACACCCTGGTGGAGAGACAAACACATTAGGGTCATTTAAGAGACCCTTAGGTAGGTAAATGGATGATCGAAAGATGTAAGGTTATGTAGGAGGGAAGGGTTAAATTGATTTTGGAGTAAGTTAAAGGGTCGGCACAACATTGTGGCTGAAGGGCCAGCGCTGTACTCTTCTATGTTCAGTCAGGGAAAGATTGTTGAGAATGTGGGGAGAATGAATTCAGATTGGTGGACCGGACTACCTGAACATCAGCGCAATTTCAGTGGGCTGAATGGCCAAATTCTGTTCCTATGTCTGTGGGCCTGTTTGCACACTGTAAGTCGTCTGTGGCCATGGTTGATCAGAATGGGTAAGGAGGTTCTCAGGACACAAGGCTTGCCGGGGTATTCGATAGGAGTGTTGGTTAGCCAGTGTCTGCTGATGTACAGAAAGGCCATGAGGTTTGTGCTTACATCAAGGGAAGGTTGAGAAATCTCCACTGCTAACTTCACTTTCTAGAGTTGAATATAAGAACATAAACAGGAGCATCCAATAAGATCATGGCAGATCTGACCATGGACTCATCTCCACCGATCTGCTACTACTACTACTACATCGACTCAGGCCCAGGGGGCCGGCCCTTTCCCCATAGCCCTTAATTCCCCTACTATGCAAAAATCTATCTAACCTTGGCTTAACTATATTTACTGAGGCAGCCTCCACTGCTTCCTCAGTATGCAGTTGGGTCAAAAATATCTCTGTGAAACCAATCGGGAGGGAACGCCCGACTTTGAGCAAAATAGTCTTCGTTCTTCACCCACCTGAATGCACACTAGGGAAGTCAGAGCCCTCAGGGACAAGTTACTGAGTTAGATCTGGGGTAGATGTCAGGAAGTCTTAATTTTAAGTATTGGAGTAAAACAGTGCAGAAACGGGCCCTTCGGCCCCTCTAGTGCAGGCAGCCACAGCATCCTCCCTGCTAGTCCCCGTGGCCTGCACTCAGCCCTTAACCTTCCAAGCCCCCCCCATGTACCAGTCCAGATGCCTCTGAAATGTTACAATTGTACCCACCTCATTCCAGGTCCTCACTGCGCTCTGTGTGATGAAGTCCAAAGGAGAAACAGACTTTCCTTGGGGTGCAAACCCTGAATCCAACTGTCTTAATACCAGACCGTGAAATACTCGCGCGGAATTGTGCCACACCACAGGAAAGCAGATCCTCCTGCCCAGAGTGTCCACTCAACATTTTCTGCCTATCTACACCGATACCTTTCGCTTGTGCTTGTACTTGTACTTGGTCTGTTGTCCTCATTTGTCCTCATTTTCATCGTGTGTGTGTGCGTGTGTGTGTGTGTGTGTGTGTGTGTGTATGTACATATATATACACACACAGTAACTGTACTAATTTTGCGACTAACTGTGCGCTAATCGATATTTTTTTTAATGCTCCCCACACTCTCCTTAAACCCCCCCCCCCCAGTCTCTCCCATCTACTCACACACTAGGCCAACTCATCAGCCCCAACCCTCGTGTCTTTGGGCTGTGGGAGGAAACCAGAGACCCTGGATGGGGAGGAACATGCAAACTTCACACAGACAGCACCCAAGTTCAGGATCACACCCGGATCACAGGAGATGTGAGGCAGCAGAACTACTGACTGCACCTCTCGCAATGGAGAGGAGAGGATGTGATTATGTATTACATTTATTATTTTAGAGGTACAGTGCACAACAGGATCACACCCGGATCACAGGAGATGTGAGGCAGCAGAACTACTGACTGCGCCACTCAGAGAGGAGAGGATGTGATTTATTTATTACATTTATTAGTTTAGAGGTACAGTGCACAACAGGCTCAATGAGCAGCACTGCCCAGCAACCCACCCCTACCTACCCCTATCCTAATCACAGGACAGTTTACAATGACCAATAACCAGAGCACCCGGAGAAAACCCACACGGTCACAGAGAGGACGTACAAACTCCTTACAGACAGTGCCTGAAGTGAACTCTGAACTCTGACACCCCAAACTGTAATAGTGTCATGGTAACGGCTGCACTCCCGTAGCACCCATTCATGTAGGGCCTTGGCCTGAAACATCGACTGTTTATTCCTCTCCACACACGCTGCCTGAACTGCTGAGTTCCTCCAGCATTTGTGCATGTTACTATGGAGTTCCAGAACCTGTATGATATCTTCTGTTTATGTAGAGGATTGGATATGAATCTGTGTGGGGGATCGGGTGTGAGTCTGCGTGGGGGGATCGGGTGTGAGTCTGCGTGGGGGGATCGGGTGTGAGTCTGTGCGGGGGGATACGGCGTGAGTCGATGCGGGGGGATCCGGCGTGAGTCTGCAGGGGGATCCGGCGTGAGTCTGCGCAGGGGGGATCTGGTGTGAGTCTGTGCGGGGGGATCTGGTGTGAGTCTGCGCAGGGGGGATCGGGTGTGTGTCTGCGCGGGGGGATCAGGTGTGAGTTTGCATAGGGGATCTGGTATGTTGTTTCCTATGAATATAAGCATCTCTCAGTCAGACATTCTGCAGGAAGCTCTGAACACTCCATTGTTTGATTCAGTTAAACTTTCTGCTCTGCGAAAGACTTCTGAATACACAGACAGTCTCAATGATTCTGTGAAGCCATCAGTGTTATTCCTGTGCACTAAATGAGAAAATGTCTTCGACCATCAGTTCAACATAAGACCATCAGGCACTGAGTGTGTGTCTTCAGACTCCTGTACCTCTTCTCTGATAGTAGCAATGAGAAGAGGGCAAGTTCTGGGTGGTGGGGGTCCCTGATGATGGATACCATCATTATGAGCTCTGGCCAGGGCTCCATTGGGATGGAAGGGCCTTTTCTGAGCTTGGATCTCCATGTAATGTCACATCCTCACCTGTCCCTGCATTGGGACCAGTCAAAATGGATGATCCCCGAGGAAGGCAGCAAGTATGTGGTTGGGGGGGGGGGGGAATGTCTTCACAAAACTGACTGTCCTACACTACCCAGCTCCAGGCCCCACCACCCACCCTCAGACTGCTCTGGAGGTGAGTGACAGGTGTCACTGTTGAGGTAGGAGGGTGGTGCTTTGACATGGGTGAGAGAGAGCTCTGCTCTCCCCGGACCTGTTTGAACTGTTAGGAAGGCCTTAGTGCTGGATGTCGCATTCTGAAGGAGTCCTCGACGCTGGGAGGCTGGTGCCCATGATGGAGCTGACTGAGTTTACAACTTTCTGCAGCTTTTTCCGATCCTGTGCATTGGACTCTCCATTCCAGACAGGGATGCAGCCAGTTAGAATTCTGAAAGGACAATGTACCCACATTACCTCACATATCTGTTTATTTGCTGTCTTTCTGCAGTACCTATTTAATTTTATATATATGGGTCGGCCGGCGGTGTAGAGGCATCAGCACTGGACTTTGAGGTGGATGGTCCTGAGTTCGAATCTGGCCGGGTCCCAGCCTGGGCAGCAGCAGTATCTGTGTGGAAGAAAGGCCATGAAAACCCTATCCAACTACACTATCCATGAGCTGACAGCACTGAACAACACACACACACAGACACACACACACACACACACACACACACACACACACACACACACACACTGGTGTGCAGAAAGTCCTGGGCACATATATACAGCTAGGGTGCCTAAGACTTTTTCACAGTACTATAGTAGTAATTTTATGTATTGCACTGTACTGCTGCCACATAAAAAACAAATTTCATGACATATGTGAGCGATGATAAACCTGATTCTGATGTGGCTCTCCATGGTAGCCTGATAGTGGGAAGGAGGCAGGGAGAGGAGAGTCATGGTTGGGTAAAGGGGAAGGGAGAAAGGAGGAAGCACAAAGCATCAGAGAGATGTTCTGTAATGATCGATGAACTAACTGTAAGGGATCAAATGACCTAGCCTGGTGCTTCACGGATGGGTGTGTCTGCACTATCACCACCCCATCACCCCGGCACTCCTTCTCTGCACAAAGCATCAGAGAGATGTTCTGTAATGATCAATGAACTAATTGTATGGACACCCTATCACCCCTGGCACCCCTTCTCTGCCACCTGTCCCACACCCCTCCCATGACACTCCACCCTCCACATTCCCAACATCCTTTGCTCCCAGCAGATTTACAAACTCGCTCTCCGCTCCCCTTTGACAATACAGTACTGTGCAAACATCTCAGGCACTGTAACTGTATAAACTGTATGTGCCTGAGACTTTGACACAGAACAATACTTACTGTCATTTATGTATTGCAATGTACTGCTGCCGCAAAGCAATACTTTTCACCACATATGCCAGTGATATTAAACCTGCGTTTGGTTGTGAAGGTGTGTAATACCGTAAGACCGTAGGAGCAGAATTGGCTGGATATGGTGTGTTGGCCTTCATTAGTTGGAGGAGTGAGTTGAAGAGCTGTGAGGTAATGTAGCTCTGGTTGGAATGACTGACTTGGGAACAGTTCTGCTATGCATCAGCTGCGACCCACAAATACTTCGGCAGTAGATAAGTGTTTTCAGCTTGTCAAATGGCGGAATGGCTTGCAGTTTTAAGGTGCCTCACATTTGTTTCCCATTAACTCAGATAGACTCTGTCAGCACAGGCCGTGGTCTGTGGAAACCCAACGCTGCAGTCTGGCCCCGCACCCCACAAGCAGTCAAAACACCAGCATCTGCAGATCGTTCAGGCCGCTCTCCTCCTTTGGGAACACCCTCCCAGCAGGAGAAATCATTTCACCCTGCTCCTCACAGCTAGGGGTGGACAGGGCTAGGGTTTCCTGTACATAAATCACAGAAACGTTTTTACTGCTGGTACACCCAGTGGAATATAAACATAGAACTGCACAACCCAATACAGGCCCTTCAGCCCATGATGTTCTGCTCACCCTTTAACCTACTGCAAGAGCCATCAGGAACAGATATACAGAAGGGTGTCAGAAAAGGGCCAGTAACATTATGAAGGATCCCACCTCTGCTCCAACAGTATCCGAAGTGGAGGCTACGTAGCGTCCACACCAGGACCACCAGACTCAAAAACAGTTAATTTCCCCAAGCAGCAAGGCTGATCAACACCCTCACCGACTAACTCACCCCTCCACACCCCCAACCACCACTACTTTATCATTTCCTGTCAGAGTCCCCTTACGTACAGACACTTCTGTGCTGAACGTCACCTTAGAGACATACAATTAACCTATGTATATAAGCTATCCTATGGATTTATATTTATTGTGTTTTTATTGTTGTTGTGTTCTTTATCTTAATGTGTTTTGTTTGTGCTGCATTGGATCTGGAGTAACAATTATTTTGTTCTCCTTTACACTTGTGCACTGGAAAAGACGTTAAACAATCTTGGATCTCTGCCTGACTTTAACCCCTGTCCCCAGCTTTCAGAGGAGTTGCCCAGTAGGAGTCAGTCTCCCTGCCCCCCCCACCCCCCCCACCCCCCCCACACAGCTCTGCCCGAGCCCTCCAGGTTTAGACCACATCTTCCACACACAATAGTGTCTTCCGGGTACCAGGGGCACGGTGACAGAAACTAGACACTTCGTAAGGGAGGAGATATTGCAGCAGGATTCAGATTGTTTAATGTCAATTCCAGTACACAGTGTAAAGAACAAAATAATTGTTACTCCGGAAAAGATACAGCACAACAAATTCACAATAAGGTAAGGAACAGAATATAAAACAATCTGTTAGGATGCTCATCTGCAGAATGACATGAGTATAGATGTGCCTTGGCCAACTCTCTTCAGGCTCATCGGAAAGTAGGGGCAAGTGGCCAAAGGCAGAGTCCAGTTCCAAAAGGCTCTAGTTACCAAGTAGGAGTTGTTCAGGCTCTTCATCCACTCCATCCATTGGCCCCAGATCCTCTGTGCCATTCCCCTCCGCGTACCTGTCCAAATTCTTTTTAAGCAATGTGTTGGCCTCTACCTCAACCACCTCCTAAGACCGTACGACATAGGAGCAGAATTCGGTGAGTCTGCTCCGCCATTCCATTGTGGCTCTCAACCCGACTCTCCTGCCTTGTCACCATAACCTTTGACCTCTTGACTAATCAAGAACTTGTCAACCTCCGTTTTCAGTATACTCAATGACTTGGCCTTCACAGCTATCTAAGACAAAAAATTCCACAGATTCATCACACTCTGGCTAAAGAAATTCCTCCTCATCTCTGTTCTGAAGGGACGCCCCTCTATTCTGAGGCTCTGATCGCTGGTTGTAGACTCTCCCCATTCTCCACATCCACTCTATCTGTGTCCCCTGGTCCTAGACTCCCCCACTATAGGAAACATCCTCTCCATGTCCATTCTATTTAGGCCTTTCAATATCCCCCCTCATTCTTCTGAACTCCAGCGAGTACAGGCTCAGAACCATCAAGTGCTCTTCATACATTGATCCCAGGAATGAAAAGGCTATTCTCGTGAACCTCATCTGGCAGCTCATCCAGTATATCCACCAGACTGTGCCCTCCAGTCTGAGACACCCCTAGCTGGGATAAAAAGACTATCTTTGCCTTCTCTCCAAAGCCTCGACATCCTTCCTACAATGGGACAACTAGAACCGTGTGCAATAATCCAGATGCGGCTGAACTAGAGTTTTGTAAAGCTGCAACATAACTTCCTGATGAAGGGTCTTGACCTGAAATGGCATCCGTTTATTCTCCTTCAGAGATACTGCCTGACCCACTGAGTTCCTCCAACACGTCGTGTGTTTTGTTCAATCATATCTGCCTCTACCACCACTCTAGGCAGTACACTGTAGACATCTTCCACTCTCTGTAAAAAAAGAAACTTGTCCTTCACATCTCCTCTGAACTTTCCCATAACTTTCAACCGCTTCTCCCTAAGCTGGGTTGACTGCTGGTTACTGGTTACTAGTTACTGTCACTGACGGGTGAATTTCAGCTGGTTCCCTACATGTCGCTAGGGTCTGCTGCTATAGAAAGCCCTCTGCTTTCATGGAGAGGAAAAAGCCAGAGAGAATTTGAGAGGAGGTTAGAATAACATCTTGCGATTGGCAGCTGGACAAATGCTCTTTTCTTGGCTCTTGACTGTGTGGGATTTCTATTCCCAGCAACACAACGCCGGCATGCAGTGTAGCAATTAGCTTAATGTTTTACAGCTGAAAGATCGAGGTTCGATTCCCACTGCTGTCAGTAAAAGGTTTGTACGTTATCCCCGTGACTGTGTCGGCTTTCTCCAGGTGCTCTGGTTTCCTCATCACATTTCAAAAATGTACGGGTTAGGGTTAGTAAGTTGTGGACAAAGATGAACAGGTCAGGGTTAGTAAGTTGTGGGTTAGGGTGAGGGTTAGTAAGTTGTGGACAAAGACGTACGAGTTAGGGTTAGTAAGTTGTGGGTTAGGGTGAGGGTTAGTAAGTTGTGGACAAAGCCGTACAGGTTAGGGTTAGTAAGTTGTGGGTTAGGGTTAGGGTTAGTAAGTTGTGGACAAAGATGTACGGGTTAGGGTTAGTAAGTTGTGGACAAAGACGTACAGGTTAGGTTTAGTAAGTTGTGGGTTAGGGTTAGGGTTAGTAAGTTGTGGACAAAGACGTTGGTGCCAAAACCAAGTTTGCGGGCTGCCTAGCACAATCCTCACTGATTTGATTTGACACATTTCACTGTATGTTTTGATGTACACATGACAAAGAAAGCTAATCTTTAATCGATAAAACTCATTTAAAGAAAATTAGGAACAGTGTAAAGGGCTCTGCTGGGAGGTGAAGCCCAAAGTGTGGGATAGGTTTCTTCGTAGAGTGCATGTCACACCCAATCTCTCATGGTCCCAGAACATATCTTACACAATCAGGAAAGTTCAGCAACGCCTCTGCTTTCTGAAGAGAGCTGGATTCTATAGCACATCTATTCTCACATCATTCTACAATAGAGAGCACCCTCGCAAACTGTATCGCTGCTTGGTACAGAAACTGCACTGTGCTGGAGACAAGGTTCTACAATAGGAACTCGAACCTGCCCAGTGCACCACAGGTACCAGCCCACCTGCCATCAAGGACGCGTATACGGAAAAGGTGCAGGAAAAGGGCCAGTAACATCATGAAGGATCCCACCCACCCTACTCATCAACTGTCCCGCTCCCATCAGGGAGGAGGCTACATAACATCCACACCAGGACCACCAGACTTAAAAAGTAAGGTTGATCAACACCTCCACCCGCTAACCCACCCCTCCACACCCTCAAACACTACTACTTTATCATTTCCTGTCAGAAACATCTTATGTACAGACACTCCTGTGCCTAGCGTCACTTTATGGACACACATTCAATCTGTGTATATAAGCTATCTCATGTATTTATATTTATTGTGTTTTTATTATTGTGTTCCTTTTCTTATTGTGTTTTTTTTGTGCTGCATTGGATTTGGGGTCACAATTATTTCATTTTCCTTTACACCTGTGTACTGGAAATGACATTAAACAATCCTAAATCTAGAGATACTGTGCTCAGGTAACTGGAGACAGGAGGGGCTGTGCAGGTTCTGGGGAGGTAGCTGAGAGCCATTTGAGCTCGGGGGAAGGGGAGAGATCAGTGGAACCACAGACCCCACACGCGTTCCTGCCACACTGCCTGCATCTGACGCGGTCCAATCTGCATGTGGAACCTTAACTGAAACCAGTTGTCCTCTGTTTCTGCTTTGGATGTGCAGGACCCTGACATTACTGGTAAGGAAAGATTTGACTTAAAAACAGGACCATTTGGAAAATCTCTCCTTTACAAATGAAACACTGATAAAAATTCAAAGCAACTTCATTATCCAAGTGCATATATGTCACCACGTACAACCCGGAGATTTGTTTCCTGGTGGGCATTCACAGTAAAGAGCACTATAGAATCAATGAAGAACTGCACACAATCAAAGACTGACCAGTGTGCAAAATACAACAAATAGTGCAAATACAAAAAGAAAAGCAAACTAATAATAATAATAGGTAAATAAGTAATAAATAATATTGAGCACAGGAGTCGTAGAGGCCTTGAAAGTGAGTCAGTAGTCTCTGGGAACAGTTGAGTGTTCGGGTGAGTGAAGTTGTGTGAAGTTATCCCCTCTGGTTTAAGAGCCTGATGTCTGAGGGGTAGTAACTGTTCCTGAACCTGGTGCTGTGAGTCCTGATGGCAGCAGGGAGAAGAGAGTGTGGCCTGGATACTGTTCGTATCAAAGACAAAGCTGTGTAGGACCTCTTGGGAACAGAATTTTTAAGTAAATGCTGAAGATAAAAAAGACACACAAAAAATGCTGGTGAACGCAGCAGGCCAGGCAGATAATAGACAATAGGTGCAGCAGTAGGCCATTCAGCTCTTCGAGCCAGCACCACCGTTCACTGTGATCATGGCTGATCATCCACAATCAGTACCCTTTTCCTGCCTTCTCCCCATATCCCTTCACTCCACTATCTTTAAGAGCTCTATATAACTCTTTCTTGAAAGAATCCAGAGAATTGGCCTCCACTGCCTTCTGAGGCAGAGCACTCCACAGAACCACAACCCTCTGCAACATCTAGAGGAAGAGGTACAGTCGACTTTTCGGGCGGGACCCTTCGGCAGGAGGGTTTTGCGTGAATTTCGAGCATCTGCAGATTTCCTCGTGTCTGCGAAGATAAAAAAGATATTATTCAAGTTCCAATGAGATGATGAGTTGTCTGTGTTTGTCCTGGGGGCAGAGTGAGGGGATGGTGACAGACTCTGTACAGAGCAGCCACTCCCGAGGGCTGAGTGCAGGAATCCATGGTGCCCAAATGCAGGACTGAGGGAGTGCTGCACTGTCAGGGGTTCAACAACTGCCCCATGCCAGCCAAGGTTCGCATCCAGCTTCAAGTTCAAGTTTATTGTCATCTGACTGTACATATATACAACCAGACAGAAACAACCTTCCTCCAGATCACAGTGTCTGACTGTACATATATACAACCAGACAGAAACAACCTTCCTCCAGATCAGTGTCTGACTGTACATATATACAACCAGACAGAAACAACCTTCCTCCAGATCACGGTGCACCCTCAAAACATACATCTCACACAGTACAAAAACCAAAATGTTACCATAAATAAGTTAATAAAATATAATTCAAAATGCATGTATGCAGCACAGGTAAACAGCTGGATGTCCTGGTGATGAGGGTATTCATTAGTCTCACAGCTGAAGGTGGAAGCTGGCAGTCCTGTTCTGATGCTCCTGTACCTCCTTCCTAACAATGTGGGTCAGAGGGATTGTTGGATGGGTGGTAGACATCCTTGACAATGTTTTGGGCCCTTTGTCTACAACGCTCCCTCTAAGTGTCTGGGAGGGAGACCCCAGTGATCTTCTCGGTAGATTTTACTGTCCCCTGTAGGGACCTGTGATATAATGCCTTGCAGCTTCTGTACCTCGTAATGATGCAGCCAGACAAGCTTGTGTTTGACCCATATCTCTGCAAACTTTCCTGTCCAGCCCTTGTCCAAGTGCCTGAACGACATTCCGGACCCTGGGTGTGGCCTCTGGGACTGGGGATAGGGGCAGGGGGCACCCTAACTGGCGTGGACCAGTGGGTGGGGGCACTCACAGTCCAGGAACCAGGGTGGGGGCTCGGGGTGATGTCGATGTGCTGGGGAAATAGACTAAGAAACTGGAGGGGGAGTGTGACCCTGATAAATGGAACGTCCTGGAGGCCAGGGTCGACCACGAGTGTTGGATCCCAGCTGTACACAAGTCTGAGCAGTCCAATATGGGGATCAAGCTGCTGTCCATGCAGCAGGCTCCTCCTCTCCACAGATGATGAGTCCAAAGGAAGGGCAGAGACCGATACAGTTTGGCACCAGTGGGGTCACAGGAGCTGCATTGAACTCGATGTAGGACATCCTTAGGGACTCCAGCTCCCGGTTTTTCCTCAGGATTTACTCCTGCAGCCATCCTCATGAGTGGGTTTAGCCTCAAGGCAGCGGAGGTTTGAGATCAGAGTTTCCCTTCTCCTAGATGAGCTGCCAATCTCGGCTGATGAGCCCCGTCTGCCCGAACGACTGGTTTTAAAACGCCAGAATCCTGCCTTTGCCCCTTCTGTCAGCAGAAACAGCTTAGCAGCGAAGCCACATGTGAAGGCTGGGTGCTGGACCTGGTTGTCAGAGACTCTTGGAGGCTCATGCCACTGGGCGTATTTAATAGGTAGTGGGAGCTTGTCCCCATGACTCCTCCATCCCCCCTACCCCTCCCCAGTTAAATGGGAGGTGACACACTGATAAAGATTGAAACATTGGCTTTATTTGTCACACGTGCATCGAAACTTACTGTGAAATGCCTTGTTTGCACCAAATCAAGTCAGCGAGGATTGTGCTGGGGCAGCCCGCAAGTGTTACCACACTTCCAGTGTCAACGGAGCATGCCCTCAACTAACTAACCCTCACCGTACTGACTTGGACTCTGGGAGGAAACCCACGCAGTTACGGGGAGAACGTACAAACTCCTTACAGACAGCAGCGGGAATTGAACCCTGATCTCCTGATCTCACAACTGGCTGCTGTAAAGGTTGTGCTAACTGCTACACTACCACTCCATAAAGTGCAATTAGTACATTGGGAGTACAATATAGACCAGGACCTACACTGTGAATGGTTGTGTTGTAGAACATAGGACAGTACAGCTCAGGAAAAGGCTCTTCAGTGTTGAGTCAAACCAAATAAATTAGAAATTAGCTACATCGACAACTGCATTGGTGCTCCTTCTTGCACCCATGGCGACTTCTACAACTTTGCCTCCAACTTCCAGCCTGCCATCAAATTTACCTGGTGCATTTCTAACACCTTCCTCCCCTTTCTTGATCTCAGTCTCTATCTCTGGAGACAGCTTATCCATTGATGTCTGTTATAAACCCGTGGACTCTCACAGCTACCTGGACTGTACCTCGTCCCACCCTACTACTTGTAAAAATGCCATACCCTTCTCTTAATTCCGCCAACTCCGCTGCATCTGCTCTCAAGATGGGGCTTTTCATTCTAGAATGAAGGAGGTGTCCTCCTCCTTCAAAGAAAGGGGCTTCCTTTCCTCCACCGTCAACACTGCCCTCAACCGCACCTCCTCCATTTCACGCATGTCTGCTCTTACTCCATCCTCCCACCACCTTACCAGGAATAGTGTTCCTCTTGTCTTCACCCACCACCCCACCAACCGCTGTGTCCAGCACACAATTCTCCAAAACTTCTGCTACCTCCAACTGGATCCCACCACCAAGCACATCTTTCCTTCCCCCACCCCCACCCCCACTTCCTGCTTTCTCCAAAGATCACTCCCCATGCGACTCTCTTGCCTATTCATCCCTCCCCACTGATCTTCTTCCTGGCACATATCCTTGCAAGCGGAACAAGTGTTACACTGCCCCTACACCTTCTCCCTCACTAAGGGCCCCAAACAGTCCTTGCAGGTGAGGCGACACTTCATATTTGAGTCTGTTGGGGTCATACACTGTGTTCGGTGCTCCTGGTGTGGCCTCCTGTATATTGGTGAGACCTGACATAGATTGGGAGACCGTTTCACTAAGCACATCAGCCAGAAGAAGCAATGAGGCCACACCCACCTTGTATTCCGTCTAGGTAGCCTCCAACCTGATGGCATGAACGTCAATTTCTGGTAATTCTTCCCCCTTCACCATTCTCCATCCCCTTTTCACTCGCTCACCTTATCTCCTTGCCTGCTCATCACCTCATTCTGATGCTCCTCCCCCTTTTCTTTCTTCCATGGCCCCCTGTCCTCTCCTATCAGACTCCCCCTTCTCCAGCCCTGTATCCCTTTGATGAATCAACTTCCCAGCTCTTTACTTCATTCCTTCCCCTCCCGCTTTCACCTATCACCTTGTGTTTCTCCCTCCCCTCCCTCCACCTTTTAACTTTACTCCTCATCATTTTTCCTTCAGTCCTGCTGGAGGGTCTCGGCCCAAAACGTTGACTGTGCTTTTTTCCATAGATGCTGCCTGGCCTGCTGAGTTCCTCCAGCATTTGGTGTGTGTTGTTTGAATTTCCAGCATCTGCAGATTTTCTCTTGTCTGTGATTAAATTAGTCATCAAATGGGTAACTACACTAATCTCCTCTGCCTACACAATATCTCTATCCTCACATTCATGCGTCACTTAAAAATCCCGAATAGGTCTGTGTCTACCACCGCCCCAGGCCACTCCAGTTAAACCTCCCTTCTTTTTATTAACTCAGATAAAACTCACTCCTGACGAAGGGTCTCGGCCTGAAACGTCGACTGCACCTCTTCCTACAGATGCTGCCTGGCCTGCTGCGTTCACCAGCAACTTTGATGTGTGTTGCCTGACAAGACTTGCTCTTTTCAAATGTCTCCCACCCTGCAATGGTGCCAATTCAAAGAATGTACCTATGACCCAAGCTTTAGAAAGTGTCCTGGGGAGAGATGACCAGCAGAGGGACCTTGGTGTGCAAGTCTAAAGTCTAAAGGTCCACATAAGATATAGGAGCAGAAGTAGGCCATTCGGCCCATCGAGTCTGCTCCGCCATTCAACCATGGGCTGATCCAAGTCTCCAGTCATCCCCACTCCCTTGCCTCCTCCCCATACCCTTTGATGCCCTGGCTAATCAAGAACCTATCTATCTCTGCCTTAAATACACCCAATGACTTGACCTTCACAGCTGCTCGTGGCAACAAATTCCACAGATTTACCACCCTCCGACTGAAGTAATTTCTCCGCATCTCTGTTCTAAATGGACGTCCTTCAATCCTGAAGTCGTGCCCTCTTGTCTGAGACTCCCCTACCATGGGAAATAACTTTGCCGCATCTAATCTGTTAAGGCCTTTTAACATTCCGAATGTTTTTATGAGATACCCCCTCATTCTCCTAAATGTAAAACCCTGGTCTGCCCTTGGTTGGAATATGGCATGAAGTTTGGTCACCACTCTAGGAAGGATTTGTCTGTAGAGCTAAATCAGAATCAGGTTTAATATGACCAGCATCTGTTGTGAAATGTGTTGTTTTGGAGCAGCAGTACTTTGCAATACATGTGAGGCACTGCACTGGTCGGGGTTGACAGTGGATGATGTGGTAGGCAAGCCAGGGCAGTACAACTTGGAGAGCAAGCTGTTGCCCAAGTAGCAACACAAGGAGTAGAATCAAAATCACCGGCATTTGTCGTGAAATGTTTGCAGCAGCGGTACAATGCAATGCATAATAATAAAAAAACTATAGATCACAGACAATTAAACTAAGTAGTGCAAAAAGAGAGCAAAAATAGTGAGTTAGTGTTCATGGTTTCATTGTCCTTCAGAAATATGATGGCAGAGGGGAAGAAGCTGTTCCTGAAACATTGAGTGTGTGTCTATAGGCTCCTGTACCTCCTCCTTGATGGTAGCAATGAGAAGAGGGCACGTCCTGGGTTTGGAGATCCTTAATGATGGATGCTGCTCTTTCGAGACATCACCTTTTGGAGATGTCCTGGTTGCTGGGGAGGTTAGTGTCCATAATGGAGCTGGCTGAGTTTACAACTTCCATTAGCTTATTTGGATCCTGTGCAGTGGCCCCTCCATACCAGACAGTGACACGACCACTGTACATCTCTCCACGGTACATCTGTAGAAATTTGTGGGAGTCTTTCGTGACACACCAAGAATCCTCAAATTCCAAGTGAAATATTGCCTTCTTGATGTTGATGCGACTGCAGAGGAGATTTCATAGGGAGTTGCCTGGGATGGAGGAGAAACTGACTCTTTCCCCTGGAGCGGAGAGGTTAAGAGGGGATTAAAAAGGGGAAGGGTACAGATAAGATAAAGTGCAGGAATCTCCCCCAGTGAAAGGTGAATAGAACGTGTGGGTGTTGATT
This sequence comes from Mobula birostris, assembly GCF_030028105.1. Classification (NCBI taxonomy): domain Eukaryota; kingdom Metazoa; phylum Chordata; class Chondrichthyes; order Myliobatiformes; family Myliobatidae; genus Mobula; species Mobula birostris. Next base: position 2,382,793 of record NC_092396.1, on the reverse strand, counting down.
CAGGGGAAGGGAGATGAGGTTCCGAGTGTACCTTCTTCACCCAGAGACTGACGAGTGTCTGAAATACACAGCCGGGAAACTGACTGACTGATAGTGAACACTGGAAGCATCCAGGCCGTGGTTCTCAGTGTGATTTATTTCTTTACAGTTTGTTATTTGTCAGACTTTGTGTGTGTGGAGATTCTCATTGATTCTTTTACATTTCTTTGTTTCACTGTGAATGCCTGCAAGTGTCCCGTATTGTTCTGCTACTTTTGTCCCTTAATGGGAGTGAGAAAGCTGGCACCCTAACTTAGATAATAAATTTTCTTTGAATGGCAGACTTTGAGTGCTGCGTGATGGGATTCATACCGAAGGGTCAGTGTGGATTTATTTATTTAGAGACACATTGCAGAACGGGCCCTCTGACACAACAAGGAACCTGCTTATTTAACACGAGCCTAATCACAGGACAATTTACAATGACCAATTAGCTACCAGCCAATAGGCCTTTGGAATGTGGGAGGAAGCTGGAGCATGCAGAGGAATCTCACGCGCTCACAAAGAGAAACGTACAAACTCCTTACAGGCAGCGCTGGAATTGAACTCTGAACTCTGACACTTGAGCTGTAATAGTGTCATGCTAACTGCTGCTGTACCTTGGCTCCCCACTTCGTGGGCTGAATGGCATGTTTCCTGACTGTATGACTCCATGACCCCTGGTCAGACCTGGAGGACTCCCATTACTGATGGGGAGGAAAGAAGTGGAGAACGACACAGAGGAGGGAGCAGTGATGGAGGTAGCCCTGATGTGGCTGCTCTGTGGAGTTCTACTGCCACCTGATGTCCATAAATAGCATTGCAGGTGCTCCCCCGTCATAGAAACAGCATAGAAACAGGCTCCTCGAGTCCATAAAAACCATCAGGCACCCGTATATACAGTGAATTCCAGTTAGTTGGGGCACATTGGGACCCGTAAATTTTGCCCCAATTAGCTGAAGTTTCGTGGAAATAATTGGAAAGGGATGAAAGAAGACAAGCTACTATTTAACTGAGTAACAAATTACATATTTAAATGAAATACAGAACAAATTAGGATACTACTGATACTACTACAGTACTATAAAACTGTATTAGTTTCTAATAGTTATCGATGGAGGAATTCATCCCGTGTACACTGCTGTGTTCACTTGATTGACTGTAAATAAACAAAATCAGCACGGACTCCAGGTGTAGATAACAGACTGCCTTCATACAATGTTTTCAATGATTGCATCCTCCAAATCTTCATTTTCATTGTAATATTCAAGATGATTATCGATACCTTCAAATTCTTTGTAGTTCCTAACTTGTTGAAGTGGTGAAATCGTTTCATTTTCACTCCCGGCTGTTTCTGGCATCCCTAAACCTGAATGCTTAAAAGAGCAAAACAGTTCTGAGTTGTCGTGCTGCTTATTTCTTACAACAATCCAGGACAGAAATCACTAATTTTTGAAGACAGACGGAGTTGATGCTACTTAAAAACTGTGCACTCTATTTAAAAACTGTTCACTCTAAACACGCTGCATTGTCGTGACTAATGCCAATTAGAAACTGTTCGGCAACAGTCTCCTCTCCCAATTAAGTGGCACAGTATCCCAAATAAACTAAGGAAATCCTGGCTATTTTCTCGATTAGTTCTTGTTCTTGAAAAGTTATCCCAAATAAGTAGCAGCCACGATTAGCTGATGGTCCAGTTAACCAGAATTCACTGTATTGCTCCTATCCCAATCGACTTATGCTCCCCAAATTCTTATCTTTATACTTTATACTTTATTGTCGCCAAACAATTGATACTAGAGCGTACAATCATCACAGCGACATTTGATTCTGCGCTTCCCACTCCCTTAATTACAAATCGATAGTAGATATTAAAAATTTAAATTATAAATCCTAAATAGAAAATAGAAGAATGGAAAGTAAGGTAGTGCAAGAAAACCGAGAGGCAGGTCTGGATATTTGGAGGGTACGGCCCAGATCCGGGTCAGGATCCATTCAGCAGTCTTATCACAGTTGGAAAGAAGCTGTTCCCAAATCTGGCCGTACGAGTCTTCAAGCTCCTGAGCCTTCTCCCGGAGGGAAGAGGGACGAAAAGTATGTTGGCTGAGTGGGTCGTGTCCTTGATTATCCTGGCAGCACTGTTCTGACAGTGTGCAGTGTAAAGTGAGTCCAAGGACGGAAGATTGGTTTGTGTGATGTGCTGCACCGGGTTCATGATCTTCTGCAGCTTCTTCCGGTCTTGGACAGGACAACTTCCATACCAGGTTGTGATGCACCCTAGAAGAATGCTTTCTACGGTCAATACCCCTTTTATCGATACCCAAATTCTTATCAATACCCTTCCCTCACACATGAGGGGGGAATTGCAAAGTGTTTTAACCCACAAATTCAATAGTTTCTTTCCCCCACAAATGCTGCCTGACCCACTGAGTTCCTCCTGCGTATTTTTAATTGACCCACCAGGCCGAACATCGACAGATCGTGGACAGAAGCGGTGGGGTGGGTGAGGGGTGGTTTAGAGAGAATGTGCAAACTCCCCACAGACTGCTGGAGTTCAGGATTGAACCCAGGTCTCGGGTTGGCAGGTGGTAGGTGCCCCGGGGCCATTTCCCTCAGTTCTGCAGTTACGTTGGTCCCCCGTGCAGCCATGTGCAAACCTGGTCTGTGTTAAAGCACAGCACTATCCCAGAGTGATGCAGCCCTCACACTGGTTTCGGGGGCTGGTTCCACAGACGTCTGTGAGTGGGTTGGGTCTCGGGGGTGGGGGAGCACGGAGACTAGGGTGTGTTTGGTCTCGGGGGAGGTCAGTGGAGGGAGGGGGGAGCATGGAGACTCGGGGTGGGGGTTGAGTCTGGGGGTCTGTGGAGGGAGGGGGCAGCACGGAGACTCGGGGGGGTTGGGTCTCAGGGAGGTCAGTGGAGGGAGGGGGAGCACGGAGACTCGGGGTGGGGTGGGTCTCGGGGGGGTCGGTGGAGGGAGGGGGGAGCACAGAGACTCGGGGTCAGTGGAGGAGGGGGAGTATGGAGACTTGGGGTGGGGTGTGTCTCAGGTCAGTGGAGGAAGGGGGAGTATGGAGACTCGGGGAGGGGGTTCGGTCTCGGAGGGGGGTCAGTGTAGGGAGGGGGAGCATGGAGGCTCGGGGGTGGGTCCTCCGTGTTAACCTTGGGCTGAACCGTCCCCTCTCATTGCAGGTGTGCCGTGTAGAGGGGCCACACGGCAGTGGACAGCATAGCGCCACGGACAGGATGGAGACTGACCCGGTCAGCAGCAGCGCCAGCGCCCGCCAGCCCGTGCCGCAAATCTCGGTGTACAGTGGACTCCCCGACCGACAGACTGTCCAGGTAATGGGGTCCTCGCCAACTGCTCCAGGGCTGCGAGGGAGGGAGGAGATGATGGGGAAGGGCCGAGCGGGAGGCTGATCACTCTGATGCATTGCTGGGCTCTTTCTATGCCAAGACAGGGAGATGGGGCTCCGATTTCACAGCTGCCATCCTTGCAGGGGTGTCAGGGGCAGAGGTGGTTACAGAGACAGGGAGGGGTGTCAGGGCAGAGAGGGTTACAGAGACAGGGAGGGGTGTCAGGGCAGAGGGGGTTACAGAGACAGGGAGGGGTGTCAGGGCAGAGGGGGTTACAGAGACAGGGAGGGGTGTCAGGGCAGAGGGGGTTACAGAGACAGGGAGGGGTGTCAGGGCAGAGGGGGTTACAGAGACAGGGAGGGGTGTCAGGGCAGAGGGCGTTACAGAGACTGGGAGGGGTGTCAGGGACAGGGGGGGTTGTTACAGAGACAGGGGTGTAGGGGTCCAGAGGGTGTTACAGAAGGGGTATAGAGACTGGAGGGAGTTACAGTGATGGGGAGTGATGTCGGAGAGTGGAGAGGGTTACATAGGTGGGGAGGGCTGTAGGGGCCTGAGGGGGGTTACAGAGATGGGGAGGGATTTGGAGGGTAGAGGTAGAGAGATGGGGAGGAATGTAGGGACTGGAGCAGGCTAAAGAGACAGAGAAGGGTGTAGGGGAGGGAGGGTGTATCAGAAACATAGGGGTTTGGGAGCCAGTAGTGGTGAGAAAGATGGGGAGGGCTGGCTGTGCCAGACAAAGGTTACAGAGATGGAAAGAGTTGTAGGGACCAGAGGGGGTTACAGAGACGGGGAGGGGTGTAGGGGCCAGAGGGGATTACAGAGACGGAGAGGGGTGTAGGGGCCAGAGGGGGTTACAGAGATGGGGAGGGGTGTAGGGACCGAGGGATTACAGAGATTGGGAGTAGGGCTTGTGGAGGATACAGAGATGGGGAGGGATGTAGGGGCCGCAGGTGGTTACAGAGAGAAGAAAGGTTTTAGGGGGCTGGAGGAGATTTCAGAGGTGGGCAGGGATGTTGGGGAACAGATGTGGTTTTTGTAATGGAGCAAGAGGAGGGGTCTGGCATGGGTTACAGAGCCAGTGAGTGCTGCAGGGGGTGGAGGGGTTTTCAGAGAGGGGGAGCAGTGTAAGGAGCCAAGAGTTTACATCGATGGTGGGGTGGTGGGGGGGTGGGAGTAGAGGCCAGAGGCGGTTGCAGAGACAAGAAGGGTTTTAGTGACTAGAGAGGCCGGAATGGGTGATAAAGATATATAGGTAGATATATACTTTATTGATCCTAAAAGAAATTACTGTGTCACAGTAGCATTACAAGTGCACAGATAAACAAATATTAGTGGAGAAGTAAGAAATAAAAAACGTAAGTTACCTCTAACAGTCTAACAGGAGGAGGTCATCACTTCCCTGGCTACAGGTTGACTCATTATAGAGCATAATGGCCGAGGGTAGGAATGACCTCATATAGCGCTGTTTGGAGCAGCACAGTTGTCTTAGTCTACTACTAAAAGTGTTCCATGTAGAGTGTGAAAAACATTGTCTATAATTGCCAGGATTTTCCGTAGGGTCCTTTGTTCTACCATAGCCTCCAGTGTGTCCAGTTTTAAACACAAAATACTCTGCAGATGCTTGTGTCAAAGCAACACTCACAACACGCCGGAGGTATTTCCACGGATGCTGCCCGATCTGCCGAGTTCCTCCGGCATGTTGTGTGTGTCCAGTTTGACTTCTACAACAGAGCCAGCCTTTCTGGCTCTTGGGGTGTAGGTACTGGTGGGGGTCACTGAGCTGGCGAGGGGTGTAGGGACCAGCGTGGGTTTCAGAGATGGGGCATGATGTAGGTGGAGGTGTGTAGGGAGCTGGAGCAGTTTACAGAGAGGGTTTAAAGAGATGGGGAGGTGTGCAGATATCAGACGGCATCACAGAGACTGGGAGGAGTGTGAGGGCCAGAGGGGGTTACTGGGACAGGGAGGTGTCTAGGAGCTTGAGGGTTTACATAGACGGGGAAGGTTTAGGGGATGAAGGGGGTTACAGAGACAGGGAGGGGTTTAGGGGCCAGATGTGGCTACAGAAATGCAGAGCGGTGTAGGTACAGGTGTGGGTTACAGAAATGGGGTGGTGTCTAGGGGATTAGAAGGTGTTAAAGCACCGGGGTGAAGTGTCTGGGCCAGAGTGGGTTACAGAGATTGGGGGGGGTGTAGGGGGTGAGAGGTAGTTATATAGACTGGGAGGGTTATTGGAGGGAGGGGGTTACAGAGACGGGAAAGGGTGTCAATTCCGTACAGTAGTACAAAGACATTGAGGGGCGTAGGGTACACAAAGGGTTAATGAAATGAATAGGGGTTAACAGAGAGGGGGAGGAGTGTAGGAACCAGTGAGAGTTACAGAGAGATTGAGGGTTGTACAGGAAGAGGTTGTGTTTATCCTGGCTACTCCAGTTCCATCCCACATCTCAACAGTGTGTGGAGTTGCAGGGTTCACTGGCTGTTGTAAATGGCCCCAGTGTCTCAGTCGTAATGTTTTACAGGCCAACTGGTCAATTCCAACTCAGACTCCCATCGAAGTGAGTCCCAGTTGGCCCATGTGTCTCCCCGCATCTCCCGTGGAAGTGAGGATCAAAGGGGAGTTGGTGGATGGGAGAGTTTTCGCACTATAAGGCAAAGAGAGGGCAGTGGCGCTGCAGTGATCACTTTCCTGGGAGCCAGTATGGACTTGAGTTGGCAGAATGGCTTCACTCCAGGGTGGTTCGGCCTGAGGCCGCAGTTCCTCCATCTGTCACCAGGTGGTGATGTCACCACAGGACCACAGCCTTCCAGTCCAGCACAGAATCAAATTTATTACCACTGTCGTGTGCTGTGAAATTTGTTGGTTTGTGGCAGCAGTACACTGCAATACATAGAAAAAATACTATTTGTTTTCCCCCCATTCTGGCTACTCTGTCATTCCCTCTCGTCTCACCTCCGCCAGTTCCCCTGCTTGTTCCTGTTCTCCCAATATCCACTCTCCTCTCCAATCAGATTCCTCCTTCTTCAGCCCTTTACCTCTTCCACCATTCCCCTCCCAACTTCTCACTTCAATCCCCTCCCAACTTCTCACTTCAATCCCCCAACTTCTCACTTCATTCCCCTCCCAACTTCTCACTTCAATCCCCTCCCAACTTTTCACTTCAATCCCCTCCCAATTTCTCACTTCAATCCCTCCCAACTTCTCACCTCATTCCCCCAACTTCTCACCTCATTCCCCCAACTTCTCACTTCATTCCCCTCCCAACTTCTCACTTCATTCCCCTCCCAACTTCTCACTTCATTCCCCCAACTTCTCACTTCATTCCCCTCCCAACTTCTCACTTCATTCCCCCAACTTCTCACTTCAATCCCCCAACTTCTCACTTCAATCCCCCCAACTTCTCACTTCAATCCCCCCAACTTCTCACTTCAATCCCCCCAACTTCTCACTTCAATCCCCTCCCAACTTCTCACTTCAATCCCCTCCCAACTTCTCACTTCATTCCCCCAACTTCTCACTTAATTCCCTCCCAACTTCTCACTTCATTCCCCCCAGCTTCTCACTTCATTCCCCCAACTTCTCACTTCATTCCCCCAACTTCTCACTTCATTCCCCTCCAACTTCTCACTTCATTCCCCCCAAGTTCTCACTTCATTCCCCCCCAAGTTCTCACTTCATTCCCCCACCAACTTCTCACTTCATTCCCCTCCAACTTCTCACTTCATTCCCCCCCAAGTTCTCACTTCATTCCCCCACCAACTTCTCACTTCATTCCCCCTTCCCCCTCACCTGGTCTCACCAGTCACCTGCCAGATTGTCCTCCACTCCTCCCCCACTTTCACATTCCGGCATCCTCCCCCTTCCTTTCCAGTCCTGATGAAGGGCCTAGGTTTGAAACCTCGACTCTTCATTCCCCTCCATAGATGCTGCCTGGCCTGCTGAGTTCCCCCAGCATTGTGTGTGTGTTGCACAGAGGCAGGTCTATTTACCATTGTGTCCATCGGTGAGCACCTGTGCATAAACAGTAAACACAATAATGATAAATACAACAGTACCCAAGTGTGATAGGAGAATGGAGGGCCGTGCAGGAGGGATGGGTTAGATTGATATTTGAGTGGGTTAAAGGGCCAGCACAACATTGTGGGCTGAAGGGCCTGTGGTGTGCTCCACTGCTCTATGTTTGAATTATAGCAGAGCAGCAGAATGGTGCTGAGACAAGGAGATGTTAATGTGGCAATAACGGAAGAGATTGAACTGTGGGTCTGAGAGCGAGGCAACCCCATCGGGAAGGGGATGTGGGCGGGGGGAGGGTGTCAGTTTCAGCAGTGAGTCTTCTGACTTCAAAGTAAATTTATTATCAAACTACATACTGACATTCATTTTCTTGTAGGCATTCACAGTAAATATAAAAAGTAATCATAATAATAAATAAATAGGCAATAAATATCAACAACATGAGATGAAGATTTTTTTAAAGTGAGTCCATAGGTTGTGGGAACGTTTCAGTGATGGGGTGAATGAAGTTATCCCCCTCTGGTTCAAGAGCCTGATGGTTGAGGGGTAATAACTGTTCCTGAACCTGGTGGTGTGGGTCCTGAGGCTCCTGTACCTCCTGCCTAATAACTGAGGGGTAGTAACTGTTCCTGAGCCTGGTGGTGTGGGTCCTGAGGCTCCTGTTCCTCCTTCCTGATGGCAGCAGCGAGAAGAGAGGTGGCCGGGGTGGTGGGGGTCCCTGACGATGGATGCTGCTCTCCTGCTCAATGTAGATGTACTCAATAGTGGGGAGAGCTTTACCTGTGATGGACTTGTCAGTATCCACTACTTTTTGTAGGATTTTCCATTCAAGGGCATTGGTGTTTGGGTCCGGTTGTCCAGGCTTTCAAGTTCCTGTATTTTCTCCCAGAAAGTAGAACAGAGAAAAGGGAATGACCAAGGTGACAGATATCCCGACAATACCTCCAGGAATCCCGACAATACCTTCAGGAATCCCGACAATACCTTCAGGAATCCCAACAATACCACCAGAAATCCCGACAATACCACCAGGCATCCCAACGATACCACCAGGCGTTCCGACAATACCAGCAGAAATCCCGACAATACCTCCAGGAATCCCGACAATGCCACCAGGCATCCCGACAATAACACCAGGAATCCTGACGATACCTCCAGGCACCCCAACAATACCACCAGGAATCCCGACAATACCCCCAGGCACCCTGACAATACCTCCAGGTATTCCAGTCTTCCTGAAGCTACAACCCTTACAGATCGACAAGATGGGAGTCTGTGTCGGACCGGGCAGTTTTAAACTCTGTGTGTGTACCGTCCATCTAGAACAGAATCCGACTCGGATTTATTTAGCACATGTACATCGAAATGTACAGTGAAATGTGTTTCTTGCGTTAACATTCGACACAACGCAAAGATGTAGTGGAGGCAACCTGCAGGTGTTGCTGTCGCACATCCTGGTGCCAACGTTACGGGCCAATGTTTGTTAGAACATGACGGACAGCAAGACAAGCCCCATTCTTCCCTCTCATCAGACCAGTTGCTGTGTGAGTCTGTTTGTGTAAAGTGAGCTGGTGTCCTGACCCGCAGGACGCACGACAAAGGGATAAAACCCCACAAACCCCCCCTCCCTCCCTCCCTACTCACTGTGCATCACCTCCCATCCCTCCCACCAACTCACTGTCCTTCACCTCCCCTCCCTCCCTCCCACCCTTCCCCACTCACCATCTATCACCCCCCTTTCCTCTACATGTTACCAAAAGTGCAGTGCAGGAAGAACTCGGATAGTCGGGCAGCATCTGTCAGGAGAGGACCAAAAGATCATCAGACATGGGAGCACGATTAGGCCATTGATCTGCTCCGCCATTCCATCATGGCTGATTTATTATCCCTCTTAACCCCTTTCTCTCTGCCTCCTCTCTGTACCCTTTGTTAATCCTGCTAATCAAAAATCTATCAAACTCTGCTTTAAATATACTCAAAAACCTGGCCTCCACAGCTGACTGTGGCAATGAAATCCACTGATTCTCCACTCTCTGGCTTAAGATATTCTTCCTCATCTCTGTTCTAAATGCATGTCCCTGTAGTCTGTGGCGGTGTCCTCTGGTCTTACAGTCTCACATTACAAGAAGCGTCATCTGCAAGTTCACTCTAGATCAGCCGTTGAACCAGCTGAAGGTTTTGGTGGGACTCCTCAGCCTCTCCCTGTGGGAGGGATTTGCCCTCGTGGACGTACCTAGGACCAGGGATCGTGTCCTCAGAACACTGTGACACCTACCTCAGATGGAGAGGAGTTGTTCTACAGGCCGTACTGATCCAATGCTGACTAAGTCAGTCCTATTTATCCACATTTCAAACACAAGATCTTTTCCAACACCTCTCTCCCCTTTCTCGATCTCTCTGTCTCCATTTCTGGAGACAGTCTATCTGCCGATATCTTTTATAAACCCACAGTGACTCTCACAGCCATCTGGACTTTACCTCTTCCCACCCTGTCACTTGTAAAAATGCCATGCCCTTCTCTCAGTTCCTCTGTATTCGTTACATCTGCTCTCAGGATGAGGCTTTTCATTCCAGAACTACCAAGGTTTCCTCCTTTTTCAAAGAAAGGAGCTGTCCTTCCTCCACCATCAACACTGCCCTCACCCGCATCCCTTCCAGTTCACGCATGTCTGCCCTCACTCCATTAGGGATAGGGTTGCTTTTGTCCTCACCTACCAAACTAGCCTCCATGTCCAGCACGTAATTCTCCGTATCTTCTGCCATTTCCAACGGGATCTCACCACCAAGCACATTGTTCTCTCCTCCCCACTTACACGGCTCCCTTGTCCACTTGTCCCTCCCCACTAATCTCGCTCCTGGCACTTTCCCTTACAAGCGAATCAAGTGCTGCACCTGTCCCTACACCTCCTCCCTCACTACCTTTCGGGGCCTCAAACAGTACTTCCTGGTGAGATGACTTCACCTGTGAGTCTGTTAGGGTCAGTAACTGTGTCCGATGCTCCTGGTGTGGCCTCCTGTATATTGGCGAGCTCCAACGTAGATTGGGAGACTGCTTTGCTGAGCACCACCGCTGACCGCCACAAAAAGGGTGATCTTCCGGTGGCAACCCATTTCAATTTTACTTTCCATCCTCATTCCGACATGTCAGTCCATGGCTTCCTCTACTGTCGCAATGTGGCCACACTCAGGTCGGAGGAGCAACACCTGATATTCCATCGGAGTAGCCTCCAACCTGATGGCATGGACATCGATTTCTCGTATTTCCAGTAATTGCCCCACCCCCCCCTTTCACCATTCCCCATTCCCATTTCCCCCTCTCACCTACCTGCCCATCACCTCCCTCTGGTGCTCCCTCCTCCTTCCCTTTCTTCCATCGTCTTCTACCCTCTCCTATCAGATTCCCCCTTCTCCAGCTCTTTATCTCTTTCACCAATTAACTTCCCAGCTCTTTACTTCACCCCTCCCCATCTCCTGGTTTAACCCATCACCAACCACCTTGTACTTCTTCCTCCCCTCCCCTCCCCTCATCTTCTTACTCCGACTTCTTCCTTTCCAGACCCGGTGAAGGGTCTCGGCCTGAAACGTTGACTGTTTACTCTTTTCCATAGATGTTGCCTGGCCTGCTGATTTCCTCCAGCATTTTATAGGTGTTGTCCACCATTCAACCCAAGTTCAGTGTACAGCAAAATAGTCACCCTGAAGTTGCAGGATGCAAGTAGCTGTGTGACTGTCAGGAGAAATGGAAATGTGAATAGGCAGTTAGTACACAGCACCTCTGTGGCCATTCCTGCCAAAAATAAGTAGACCACTTTGGATGCTGTTGTTGGGGATGACCTTCCAGGAGAATGCCATGGAGACCGGGTTATAGCACTGAGGGCACGGAGCATGGATCCGTGGTGCGGAAGGGAAAGAGGGAGAAGAGGCCGGAGGTAATGATAGGGGACCCAATAGTCAGGGGAATAGCCAGGAGATACTGTGGATGTGAATGGGACACCCGATGGTACGTTGCCTCCAAGGTACCAGGGTCAGGGACAGCTTGGATCGCGTCCACAGCATTTTGGAGGGGGAGGGAGAGCGGTCAGATGTCTTGGTTCATATTGGAACCAATGACATAAGAAGGAAAAGCAATGAGGTCCTCAGGAGAGAATTTAGAGAACGAGGCAGAAAGCTGAGAAGCAGGACCTTCCTGGTAGTAATTTCTGGATTGCTGCCTGTGCCATGTGCCAGTGAGGGTAGACACAGGATGGTGTGGCAGATAAATGTGTGGCTGAGAAGCTGGTGCAGGGGGCAGGATGCAGGTTCTTGGATCACCGGGATCTCTTCTGGGGGAGGTATGACCAGTTCAAAACGGACAGGTTGCACCTGAACCAGAGGGGGACCAATGTTCTTGCGGGCAGGTTTGTTAGAGCTGTTGGGGAGGATTTAAACTAATTTGGCAGGGGGGTGGGAACCAGAGTGAAGGGACTCAGGATAGGACAGATGGTAAAAAAGCAAAGATAGCGTGCAGTCAGACTGTCAGGAAGGGCAGGCGATGATGGGGCGTAATTGCAGCCAACAGCGTGAGTATCAGTACATTAGGGATGCAGAATCAAAAAGGGTAGCAAATACAGCACTCAAACTGTTATATCTCAATGCACAGAGTATAAGAAATAAGATGGATAATCTTGTTGCACTATTGTCAGGTATGGCCACCACTGAATCATGGCTTAAGGATGGTTGTATCAGAGGGATAGGAAGGTAGGCAGAGGGGAAGGCGTGGCTCTGCTGGTAAAGAATGGCTTCTAATCATTTGAAAGCTATGACATAAGATCAGAAGATGTTGAATCCTTGTGTGTTGAGTTAAGAAACTGCAAGGGTAAAAGGACCCTGATGGCAGTTATATACTGATCACCCAACAGTAGCTGAGATGTGGACCACAAATTACAACAGGAAATCGAAAAGGTGAATTCTGACTTCATGAAGAAAAATGACATTAGATATTTCAACTCAGCTCCTCACCACTCAGCAACAAATGGGTTAGCTGAAAGGTTTATCCAAGCCTTCAGCAAGTCTTGAGGTCCTTAATGAATACTTTGCTTCAGTATTCACTACAGAAAAAGATCTTGGCGATTGTAGGGATAACTTACAGGGGACTGAAAAGCTTGAGCATATAGATATTAAGGGTGCGAATGTGCTGGAGCTTTTGGAAGGCGTCAAGTTGGATAAGTCACTGGGACCAGATGAGATGTACCCCAGGCTACTGTGGGAATTGAGGGAGAAGATTGCTGAGCCTCTGGCGATGATCTTTGCATCATCAATGGGGACGGGAGAGGTTCCAAAGGATTGGAGAGTTGCAGATGTTGTTCCATTATTCAAGAAAGGGAGTAGAAATAGCCCAGGAAATTATAGACCAGTGAGTTTTACTTCAGTGGTTGGTAAGTTGATGGAGAAGATCCTGAGAGGCAGGATTTATGAACATTTGGATAGGCATGATTAGGAATAGTCAGCATGGATTTGTCAAAGGCAGGTCGTGCCTTACGAGCCTGATTGAATTTTTTGAGGATGTGACTAAACACATTGATGAAGGTAGAGCCGTAGATGTCGTGTATATGGATTTCAGCAAGACATTTGATAAGGTACCCTATGCAAGGCTTATTCAGAAAGTAAGAAGGCATGGGATCCAAGGGACATTGCTTTGTGGATCCAGAACTGGCTTGCCCACAGAAGGCAAAGAGTGGTTGTAGACGGGTCATATTCTGCATGGAGGTCGGTCATCAGTGGTGTGCCTCAGGGATCTGTTCTGGGACCCCTACTCTTTGTGATTTTTATAAATGACCTCGATGAAGAAGTGGAGGGATGGGTTAGTAAATTTGCTGATGACACAGAGGTTGGGGGTGTTGTGGATAGTGTGGAGGGCTGTCAGAGGTTACAGCGGGCCATCGATAGGATGCAAAACTGGGCTGAGAAGTGGCAGATGGAGTTCAACCCAGATAAGTGTGAGGTGGTTCATTTTGGTAGGTCAAATATGATGACAGGATATAGTATTAATGGTAAGACTCTTGGCATTGTGGAGGATCAGAAGGATCATGGGGTCCGAATCCATGGAATGGGCTGCCAGCGATGGTTGTGGAAGCGGATCCAATAGGCTCTTTTAAGAGACTCCTGGACAGGTACATGGAGCTTAGAAAAATAGAGGGCTATGAGTAACCCTAGGTAATTTCTAAGGTAAGGACATGTTCAGCACAGCTTTGTGGGCCGAAGGACCTATATTGTGCTGTAGATGTTATATGTTTCTGTGTAAGTCCATTAAAGCAATGGACAAGGAGGACATTTCTCCACAGTACAGGGTGGACAATTTCCTTGTTGTTATTGAAACTTTGTTTGTGTGATGACAAATCAAACACCTGCAATGCTGTTCATGAACAGGAATCTGAGATCTCGCAGAGCCCACCTGAAACCAGACCTGCGGAGGAAAGTACAGAATAAAAAGTTCAGCCAGAAAATAGAAAAGGCTTGTCAAAAGGGCAATGTTATGATAGTCATGAGAGATTTTATCAGGCAGGTCGGTTGGGAAAATCGGGTTGAAAATGGATCTCAAGGGAGTGAGTTTGTTGAATGCTTATGAGATGGCTTTTTAGAGTAGTTTGCCATTGAGCCTACTAGGGGATCAGCTATACTGGATTGGGTGTTACGTAATGAACCGGAGGCGATTAGGGAGCTTAAGATAAAAGGAGCCAGTGATCACAATATGATTGAGTTCAACTTGGAATCTGATAGGGAGAAAGTAAGGTCTGATATAGCAGTATTTCAGTAGGGTAAAGGAAATTACAGTGGTATGAGAGGGGAGTTGGCCAAACTAAATTGGAAGGAGATGCTGGCAGGGATGACAGCAGAGCAGCAATGGTGTGAGCTTCTGGGGAAAATGAGGAAGGTGCGAGATAGATATATTCCAAAGACAAAGAAATACTCAAATGGCAAAATAGTACAACCGTGGCTGACAAGGGAAGTCAGAGCTAATGTAAAAGCAAAAGAGAGAGCATACAACAAAGCAAAAATTCGCGTAAAGATAGAGGATTGGGAAGCTTTTAAAAACTACAGAGATCAACTAAAAGAATCATTGGAAGGGAAAAGATACAAGAACCTATCAACCTCCTCCTTAAATATACTCAATGATCTGGCCTCCACAGCCGTCTGTGGCAATGAATTCCACAGACTTACAGCCCTCTGGCTAAAGAAATTCCTCCTCATCTCTGTTCTGAAGCAAGTTTCTGTGGCCGTGAGCTTGTCAGTAATTAATTCCTTGCAGAAGGTGCCGAATCTCCCTATCTCAGAGTTCCTGTGTCTGGGTGAAACTGTTGTCCACATTTAAGTATGAAGTTGATGGTAGAGCAGCGGAGGGTGTGGTCCAGGGTGCTGCTGGAGTGCGTGATCAGAGCCCGGAGCGGTTGGTTTAAACTGTCCATGTAGTTGGGGCAGGCAGAGGGGACAGTGTTTCAAATTAAACACCCATCATGTCCAACGCTGTCCCACAGGTGAATGAGGGTAATGGACATTTTGTGGTCCCCTACATTGCCCCATATCCCTCTAAACCAGGGGTTTCCAACCTGGGCTCCACAGACTCCTTGCTTAATGGCATTGTTCAATGGCATAAAAAAAGTTGGGAACCCCGCTCTAAAATCTTTCCCATTGCCCAATCCCGGGAATGTCATCGAGTCACAGAGCGCATTCCAGCTCATCCACACACATCAGGATGCTTGTCCACACCAGAGCTATCTGACCATGTTTGGCCTGATTCCCACAACCTTCCTATCTATGTACCTATCAAAATGTTGGTGTCAGGGGCAGCCATGGGGAAGCCTTTCAGTGCAAGCATTACCCACTCTGTTCACAAGGCCTACTCCCTCCTCACTCCCCAGCCACACCCCCTCCTCTCTCTCTGACAGTCTTGCTGTCTATCTTTCTCTGTCCCCACCCTTTGTCCCCTCCTCCACTTTCTCTCTCTGTCTCTGTCACTCTCTGAATCTCGCTCCCTCTCTGTGCCTCTTTCCCGTGTTCTCTCTCTCTCCCTTTCTCTCTCTTCCTTTCTCTCACTCCCTCTCTCAATCCCTTTCTCCCTCACTTTTCCTCTCTGCCTCTCCCTCTCTCTACCTATTTTTCTTCCTCTCTCTCTATCTCTCTCACCCTGCCCCCTCTCTTCACCCTACCCCCTCTCTCTCTGCCTCTACCCCTCTCTCTGCCTCCCACTCTCCCACTGCATGTCTCCCCATCTATGCCTGTCTTTCTCTCCCTCTCTCTATCTCTCTCCTTCTATCTATCTCTCTCTCTCTCTCTCTCTATCTCTCTATACACAGTTTAATGACCACTGTGAGGTGAGCGGTGGGAAAGCGAGGTGAATCACACTAGAGATCTTTACGGACCAGTGAGGAAGCAGAGATGGCGGTCCAGGGGTGTTGTGGCCAGTTTCCGGTGGGTGACACCATATGGTGACAACTGAACACAAATTCTGAAGCAAGTTTCACACTAAAGACATTCCTCCTAAATTGTAGCCATTTTGCCTCAGGAAACATTCAAAACGACCCACAAAATCGGGGCCGATTTGCCTGGGTTCTGGGGTAGCCCTGTTCCATGATAAAATGGCTTGCCTTCATCCAGGAATAATTTCCCTGAAAGATTCGGGTCTGCATGAAGCAGATCAGGTAAAGAATGTGGCGCTGGGTGTATCTGAGACAACTCCCTATAGCCCAGGGTAAAATGGACCTAATCCTAAAGCAGTATCCATTGTCAGGGACCCCCACCACCCAGGCCATGCCCTCTCCTCACTGCTGTCATCAGGTAGAGATACAGGAGTCTCAGGACCCTCACCACCAGGTTCAGGAACAGATTCAACCCCTCCACCACCAGGCTCCTGAACCAAAGGGGATAACTTCACTTGCCCCATCATTGAACTATTCCCACAACGTTTCATGGACTCTTCATCTCACGTTCTCGATATTTATTGTTTATTGATTTATTATTATTATCTTCTCTTTTTGCATTTGCTCAGTTTGTTGTCTTTTGCACATTGGTTGTTTGGGTGTGGTTGGGTCTTGTTAGATGTGGTTTTTCATTGATCCTGTTGTGTTTCTTTGCAAGAAAATGAATCTCAGGATAGTATATGGTGACATATATCCTATTTATTGATCGATTGATTGATATACAGAGAGGAATAGGCCCCTCGAGCAGTGCCACTCAGAAACCCCTGATTTAACCCCAGCCTACTCATGAGACAGTTTACAATGACCAACTAGCCGACCAAACGGTAAGTCTTTGGACTGTGGGAGGAAACCAGAGCACCCGGAGGAAACCCACGCTGTCATGGGGAGAATGTTCAAACTGCTTACAGTTTGCAGCAGCAGGAATTGAACCGGGGTCGCTGGTACTGTAAAACTAGGCTAGAGTTCCACCCTATGTATATGTACTTTGATAATAAATTTGCTTTGAACTTTGAACAAAGGCAAGCTGGACACTGACCAGAGCTGACTTTTACATGAGCTCCCCATTCATTCCCTTTAATGTGTGTGTGGAGTAATTGATGGCCCTGGTGGCTGTGAGGTGGTAACCATGGTTACCACTTGTGACCTCTGCCCTGCTGAATAAATGCTTGCTGCTCCTTTGAACTGCAGGTTCGCTGGCCGGCTCAAGCATATTGCAAGCATATTTCAGAATCAGAATCGCTGGCAAAGGTTGTGAAATCTGTTGTTTTGCAGCAGCAGTACATAATAAAAACTAAATTACAAAACAATGTACAGTTTTTTCATTAAGTAAGTACTGCAAAAAGAAAGGAAAGGAAAATTAGTGAGGTAGTGTAGACTGGTTCATTGTGCATTCAGAAATCTGTTGATGAAGGGAAAGAAGCTGTTCCTGAAACTTTGAGTGTGTCTTCAGACTCCTGTACCTCCTCTCCGATGGTAGCAATGAGGAGAGGGCATGTTCTGGGTGGTAGGGGTCCCTGATGATGGATGCCATCATTATGAGCTCTGGCCAGGGCTCCATTGGGATGGAAGGGCCTTTTCCGAGCTTGGCTTGGATCTCCATGGAAGTAAATAATGTCACATCCTCACCCGTCCCTGCATTGGGACCAGACAAAGTGGAGGATCCCCGGGAAAGGCAGGAAGGGGGGGGGGGGGGGACTGACTGTCCTGCACTACCCAGCTCCAGACCCCACCCTCAGACTGCTCTGGAGGTGAGTGACGGGTGCCTCACTGTTGAGGGAGGAGGGAGGTGCTTTGACATGGGTGAGAGAGGGAGCCCTTCTCTCCCCGGACCTGTTTGAACTGACTGTTAAGAAGGCCTTGGGGACGAATGCCGCCTTTTGATAGACACCTGGGTGCAGAGGAGGCCAGTGCCCATGATGGAGCTGACTGAGTTTACAACTTTCTGCGCGGTTCTGTGCAGTGGCCCCTCCATACCTGACGGAGATGCAGCCAGTGAGAATGCGCACCGTGGTCCTTTACAGAAATTCGTGAGAGTCCTTGGTGAGATACCAAGTGTGCGCAAACACCCGATGAAATATAGCCACTGTCGTGCCGTCTCTGTAATCGCATCAAAATGTTGGCCACCAGGGAGCCTGGCCAAGCATCGTGGATCTTGTTTTGTGGCCCCCGCACTCCCTTCTCCGGTGTCCCGGTCTGGTCCCGGTCCCGGAATTCCGAGGCGGGCGGTTCACCCCTGGGAGGGGAAAGGCTCCCAAAGCACCCCCTCCCCTTCTCCTCTCCGTTGCCTGGATACGGCCGGGGGGCCCTCTGGGCGACTGACAATCAATCCGGCACAAAGGAAAAGGTCTTAGTCATTGTGGCGGAGAGCTCGGCGCTTGCGTTTGGTGCGGCGAGAGCTCAAGGGGCGGATTATTGACCTCCGTCTGCGAAAGAGCGGGAGTTCCTGCTCAAAGCCCCGGCCTTTGTGGGTTGAGCCGGTATGGAAAACACGGTAGCCTGAAGTATTCCCTGAAAGTGAGGGCTGCTGAGTCTGACTTCCCTGGGTGTCCGCCGGATCCGTCTCCCTGCAGGATGGGGTTGTAAGTATAACGCAGGATGCTGGAAATCCACAGCAACACACACACAATCCTGAGGAACTCGGCAGTCTGTGGAGGGCAATAAACAATCGACAACAGTTTTTAAAAACATATTTCTTATTGTAATTTATACTTTTGAAAAATTATAAACCAAGAGATTCTGCAGATGCTGGAAAACCGGAACAATGCGCACAAAATGCTGGAGGAACTCGGCAATCTTTCGAGGGGAATAAGCGGTGACAACACTTTTTAAAATATACTTATAGTAATTTATAGTTTTTGAAAAAAAAGTATTATATATTGCAATGTACTGCCGCGGCAAAACAACTAATTTCACGACTTGTACTGGTGATATTAAACGTGACTGACTTGATGTTCCGGGCCGAGACCCTTCATCTCGGTTCCTGACTTTGCTCAGTTCCTCCGGTATTCCGTGTGCGTTCGTTGTTTCCTTCTGTAACGGGCATCTATCTCCCTGGTGACAACTACAGAGGATATCGCTGCCTCCGGAGTGCTCTGGCCCCTCACAATAAAGACCATCTGTTTTTAGTTTTAATTGTTAATCGGTGGTTTTTATTTTTGCTTGAAGAGTGGCCTTTCCTAGTGGTGTTTTTGCCCTGTGTAACCCGGCCGTGTCTCGGCCCTTCTCCAGCCCCACGGGACAGCCGCGGTATCCCGTTGTTTCCCCGGTCTTTGTCTGCGGCTCTCCTCGGCGTGGCGTGGGATCGCCCCCGGGACACACCTGGGGAGAGGGGCTGTGGAGGAGTGACGCGTCGGCACCCACAGCGGCGAAACAATACACTCTGTGTGTGTGGGGGGGGAGTTTCTGTGGGTGTCCTTGGCTGTGTGTGTGTGTGTGTAGGTGTTTCTGCGTGTGGGTGGGTGTCAGTGTGTTGATTTGTGTGTGTGTGTCACAATCTGGTTTATTATCCCTGGTGTATGTTGTGAAATTTGTTCAGCAGTATATTGCAATACATAATTTAAGAACTATAAATTACAGTAAGAAATGTATATTAAAGATTGTGTGGGATCTATCCCTGTGAGATGGTGGGTCTCTGTGTCTGTGGGGCATTGTGTGCAGGGGGTGGGGGTGGGGGAGCGTGTCTCTGACTGTGGACGGTACACACCAAATGCCAGAGGAATCCCTGACCCCCACCGACGCAGACATTCACCCACATGCAGAATCCCTTCACACACATACACACAAACACGCGCGCACCCCAATGACCGAAACGCCGGCTGTATTTCTTTCCATGGAGGCTGCCTGAGCGGTTGAATTCCTCCAGCATTTGGTGTGTGTTGTCAGAGAGTGGTAGTAGATGGTTGCCTCTCCGACTGGAGGCCTGTGACAAGCGGAGTGCGCGGGGATCGCCGCCGGGTCTGTTGTAGTTTGTCATCTCTATCAACGATCTGGTTAACTGTATCAGCAAATGTGCAGACGACAACAAGATTTGGGGGTGTAGTGGACAGCGAGGAAGACCATCAAAACTTGCAGTGGGATCTGGGCCAGTTGGAAAAATGCAGATGGAATTTAATGCAGACAGTGAGAGATGTTGCATTTTGGGACGACCAGCTGAATGGTGGGGCACTGACCAGTGCATAGAGAAGAGGGATCTGGGAATACAGACCCATAATTCATGAAAGTGGTGTCACAGGTAGATAGGGTCAAAAGGATAGTTTTGGCGGATGGGCCTTCAAAAACCAGAGTGCTGCATAGAGGACACAGGAAATGCTGGAGGAACTCAGCAGGCCAGGCAGCATCCAGGGACAAGAGTACAGTCGATGCTTAAGGCCAAGGGCATTCAGCAGGACTGGAGAAAAAAAGACCAGAAGTCAGAGTAAGAAGGTGGCGAGAGTAGGGGAAGAGCCACAGGATGACAGGTGAAACCAGGTGAGAGGGAGGGGTGAGGGTGACAGGTGAAATCAGGTGAGGGGGGTGAGGGAGACAGGTGGAACCAGGGGAGAGGGAGGGGTGAGGGTGACAGGTGGAACCAGGTGAGAGGGAGGGGTGAGGGTGACAGGTGGAACCAGGTGAGAGGGAGGGGTGAGGGTGACAGGTGAAACCAGGTGAGAGGGAGAGGTGAAGTAAAGAGCTGGGAGGTCAATTGGTGAAGGAGATACAAGGCTGGAGATAGGAGAATCTGACAGGAGAGGGCAGAAGCCAGGAACAAAGGGAAGGGGGGAGCACCAGAGGGATGTGCTGGGCAGGTAAGGAGATGAGGTGAGAGAGGGAAATGGAAATGGGGAATGGAGAAAAGGGGGACATTACTGGAAGTTCAAGAAATCGATGTTCATGCCATCAGGTTGGAGGCTACCCAGACGAAATATAAGCTGTTGTTCCTCCAACCTGAGTGTCGCCTCATCGTGACAGTGGAGGAGGCCATGGACTGACATATCGGAATGGGAATGGGAAGTGGAATTAAAATGGGTGGCCATTGGGAGATCCCGCTTCTTCTGGCAGACGGAGAGTAGGTGCTCGGCGAAGTGGTCTCCCAATCCACGTTGGGCCTCACCAATATAAAGGAGGCCACACCAGGAACATCAGATACAGTCAGTGACCCCAACAGACTCACAGGTGAAGTGTTGCCTCTCCTGGAAGGACTGTTTGGGGCAGTCCTGAACAGTAGTGAGGGAGGAGGTGTAGGGGAAGGTATAGCACTTGTTCTGCTTGCAAAGATAAGTGTCAGGAGGGAGATCAGTGGGGAGGGATGTTCCCTATGCAACTTCCTTGTCCATTCATCCCTCCCCACTGATCTCCCTCCTGGCACTTCCCCTTGCAAATGGAACAAGTGCTACATGTGTCCACACACCTCCACACTCACTACCATTCAGGGCCCCAAGCAGTCCTTCCAGGTGAGGTGACACTTCACCTCTGAGTTTGTTGGGGTCATCTACTACATCCGATGCTCCCGGTGTGTTCTGCTGTATATCAGTGAGACCCACCATAGATTGGGAGACTGCTTCGCTGAGCACTTATGCACCTCCAACATTTCCACTCTGACACGTCAGTCTCTGGCTTCCTCTTCTGTTGCAGTGAGGCCACACTTACTTTGGAGGAACAACACCTTATATTCCGTCTGGGTAGCCTCCATCCTAATGGCATGAACACTGATTTCTCGAACTTCCAGTAATTGCCTCCCCCTTCCCTTTATTCTATGGCCTTCTGCCCTCTCCTATAGGATTCCCCCTTCTCCAGCCCTTTATCTCTTTCACCAATCAACTTCCCAGCTCCTTACCATCCCCTCCCCCTCTCCCGGTTTCACCTATCACCTACTACCTTGTACTTCCTCCTCCCCTCCCCCCACCTTCATAGCCTGACTTCTCCTCTTTCTTTGCAGTCCCAATGAAAGGTTTGACAGCTTGTTCATTTTCATGGATGCTGGCTGACCTGAATTTCTCTAGCATTGTGTGCGTGTCACTTTGGATTTCCAGCAGATTTTCTGATATTTGTGAGCTTATACACATAGATTGATTATATGCCCACAAAGTGACGCTAGGCACTGGCGTGTCTGTACATAAAGTGATTCTGACAGGAAATGATAAAGGAGTGGTGGTTGGGGGTGTGAAGGGGTGAGTTAGTGGGTGGAGGTGTTGATTAGCCTTACTGCTTGGGGAAAGTAACTGGTTTTGAGTCTGGTGGTCCTGGTGTGGATGCTACGTAGCCTCCTCTCTGATGGGAGTGGGACAAACAGTCCGTGAGCAGGGTGGGTGGGATCCTTCATGATGTTACTGGCCTTTTTCCAGTACCTTTCTGTATATATGTCCTTGATGACCGGTAGGCTGGTGCCAGTGATGCGTTGGTCAATTTCGAGCCTTCCTGTCGCCCTCAGTGCAGTTTCCATACCGAGCGGTGACGCAGCTTGTCGTGGTGCTCTCCACTGCGCATCTGCAGAGTGATGTGAGTATTAGTCCAGCTCTCCTCAGGAAGTAGGGATGTTGCTGAGCTTTCATAGAACATAGAAAACCTACAGCACAATACAGGCCCTTCAGCCCACAATGCTGTGCCGATCATGTACTTTAGAAATTACCTAGGGTTACCCATAGCCCTCTATTTTTCTAAGCTCCATGTATTTCCCGACTGTGCAGGATGTGTTCTCAGTAACATAGCTGCTGTGCGTTCCTCTGTATTCATCAAACATCAGTCCATCCCGTCTCTGCCTCTCGTTTCCTTCTTGAGCAACACTCATGTCAGAGAGGTGAGAAGAAGCTCACCCGAACAAGACACCAAACATCTCCTCCGTGACCCCCCCCCCACAGATCCTAGGCTGACTGCCTGATTTTCAGTGTGACCCCCTGCACCCTGGACTGTCCCAGTCAGGTTGTGATCTCATAGATCAGCACAGTACAGTCTCTTCCCCCCACGATGTTGTGCCGACATTTAAACCTCCTCCAAAATCAATCTAACCTTTCCCTCTGACATAACCCTCCATTCTTCTATCATCTATGTGTCTGTCTCAAAGTCTCTTAAATGTCCCCGATGTAACTGTCTCTACCACCAATTCTAGCAGAGTGTTCCACTCATCCACCCCTCTCTGAGTGAAAAACTACCTCTGACATCCCCCTCCCCCCCATACTTTCCTCAATCACTTCAACATCATGCCCCCTTGTATTAGCCATTTCCATTCTGGGGGAATGTCCCTGGCTGTCCACTCTATCTATGCCTCTTATCATCTTGTCCACCTCTATCAAATCACCTTTCATCCTCCTCGCTCCAAAAAGAGAAGCTGTAGCCGGCTCATAAGACACACTCTCTAATCCAGACAGCATCTTGGTAAGTCTGTTCTGCACCCTCACTAAAGCTTCCACATCCTTCCTATAAATGAGGTGATCAGAACTGAACACAATATTCCCAGTGTGGTCTGACCAGGGTTTTACAGAGCTGCAACATTATGCCACATTTCTCAAGCACTGGAATGTTCTGAAGGACACAGTAAGGATGCAGGTCACTCCTTCAACCATGCCTGTGGATTCAGGAACAGCACACGGAAACAGCTGGAGAAACTTGGCAGGTCAGGCTGCGTCTACAGAGATGGAAATTTTGCTCTCTCAGACAATTTCTCAACATAGATGTTGCCTGGCCTGCTGAGTTCCTCCAGTGTTTGTGTTTGTGTGTGTGTTGCTCCATATTTCCAGGAAAAGCAGAGTCTCTTGAATCTGCAGGGAGAAGCCGAAGGTCTTAAACCGAGGTCGAAAATTCAGGGGTAGGAGATAGAAGGTCGAAGCCCTGGATGGCTCCTCTGTAGGTGGGAAGCCCATATCTGTGAATCTGAGAGTCCGGGACCAAGGTGGTCCACAGGCACAGGAAGGTCCAGAGTTGGCCTGTCCTGGAGTTGGAGGTGTGAGGTCTATGTGTGTGAGCGGGTAGATGGGTGGGAAAGGGACTTGCTTTTAATGTTGTTGCTTGTGCTGTGTTGCTGAACGTTGGAGGCACCCCTTCATCTGCGATGGTCAGACGACATTTGGAGTATTGTGAGCAGATTTGAGCCCCTTATCTGAAAAAGGGTGTACTGGCGTTGGGGAGGGTCCAAAGGAAATTCACGAGACTGATTCTGGGAATGAAAGGGTTAATGTATGAGGAGTGTTCCTGTACACGCTGGAATTTAGAAGAATGAGTGGGGTATCTCATTGAAACCTACTGAATATCAAAAGGCCTAGATAGAGTGAAAGTGGAGAGGATGTTTCCTGTAGTGGGGGAGTCTGGGACCAGAGGGCCCAGCCTCAGATTAGAGGGACATCCATTTAGAACAGAGACGAGGAGAAATTTCTTTTGCCAGAGAGTGGAGAATCTGTGTAATTCATTGCCACAGAGGACTGTGGAAGCCAAGTCATTGAGTATATTTAAAGAGGAGGTTGATAGGTTCTTGATTAGTAAGGACATCAAAAGTTATGGGAAGAAGGCAGGAGGATGGTGTTGAGTGGGATAATAAATCAGCCATGATAGAATGGCAGAGCAAACTTCAATGGGCTGAATGGCTTAATTCTGCTTCCATGTCTTATGATCAAGGACCAGAAACCACGCACGAGTCCCAACCTATGTAGGGTATGGATACGTGACAGGTCCTGGGATGTTGAAGGAACTTAGAGATAATTCAGGCCATTGTAAAGTGGTTCAACTTCAATGTGCTATTGATTATAAGGAGTAGCACCCAAAAAACACTGGAGGAACTCCCAAACAAGAGAAAGTCTGCAGATGCTGGAAATCCGAGCAACACACACACACACACACAAAATGCTGGAGGAACTCAGCAGGCCAGGCAGCATCTGTGGAGGGAAATGGACAGTCAGTGTTTTGGGCTGAGACCCTTCACCTGTCCATTTCCCTTCTCAGACGCTGCCTGACCTGCTAAGTTCCTCCAGTGTTTTGTGAGTTACTCCATATTCCAGTGTCCTGACTCTCGTGTTTCTAGTAACCGTCACCTCCATCCTCCTCGCTGTCCACGTTAGAGTGAGGCTCACAGTGGAGGGGGGTTTGGATGGTGCACGGTTCCCACTGACCGTGGCTGTCCACGTGCTAATGAAATACAGCCTGCTGGCCTTTGTATTTAATCCTCGGTCTCGGCACCTGGCAGTCAGATTGTGTTGCCTAACAACACTGTCCATTGTGTTTGTTTGCTGGTGAGGGATTATTGTGGGGTTTGGGAGCAGAGTTCGAGAGATCACCGCCTCCCTGATGGAGTGGCAGCTGGGAGACAGCTTTCATTTCATTCAGGTCACCTTTGACATGCAAAAATGTGCCCTGTTGCCCTCTTGACCTCTCCAGCAAGGGTCAATCAAGAGTTGATTTGTTCCTTGTGATGGACAATTTATCAAGACAGTCAGTTTTCTGCAGTGATAGCAAAGTTGTAAACCTTCATTACTGCAGCTTCCACCAGCACAATGTTACTGTTTCTTCAGATTACAGATTCCATCAGCTGAGAATCAAATTCAGTATCACTGCATATGTTGTGAAATTTGTATTTGGCAGCACTACACAGCAATACATAATAATTTTTTTAAACTATAGCTTATAATAAGAAATATGTAAAAATTAATTTAAGTAAGTAGTGCAAAAATAGCAAAAAAAGAAATCCTGAGAGTGTCCATGTGTTCATTGTCCATTCAGATATCTGATGGCAGAAGGGAAGAGGCTGTTCCTGAAACATTGAGTGTGTGTTTTCAGGTTCCTGTACCTCCTCCTTGCTGGTATTATTGAGAAGAGGGCATGTCCTGTACCTGTACCTCCTCCCTGATGATATTATTGAGAAGAGGGCAGTGGATGGTGAGGGTCTTTAATGATGGATGTCGCCTTTTTGAGGCATCACCTTTTGAAGATGTCCTGGATGTTAGAGAGCTTTTTCTGATCCTGTGCACATCTGAAATAAAAACAGAAAAGCTGGAAACACTGGGGGGGGAGAGGGGTGTCATGCAGCATCTGTGGAAGGAGGAGTGAGTATTAAATTTAAAGAGTTCATGCTGTCTTCTCAGGGAGGAGGTACAGGAGCATGAAGGCACAGACTCAACATTTCAGGGACAGATTCTTCCCCTCTGCCATCAGATTTCTGAATGGACAATGAACTCGCGTACACTACCTCAATATTTGTGCTCCCCTTCCTCCTCCTTCCATTCCCCAGTCTGGCCTCTTACTGCTTTTCTTCTCCCCACCTGCCATCACCTGCTCCTGGTGCCCCTCGTCCTTACCTTTCTTCCGTGGTCCACTCTCCTCTCCTTTCAGATTCTTTCCACTCCAGACCTTTACCTCCCCCACCCACCTGCCTTCACCTATCACCTTCTAGCTTGTCATCCTTGTCCTCCCCCCATCTTTTTATACTAGTGTCTTCCCCCCTCCTTTCCAGTCCCTGATGAAAGGTCTCGGCCCAAAACATCAACTATTTATTCTCCTCTAAAGATGCTGCCTGCCCTGCTGAGTTCCTCCAGCATTTTGTGCCAGCATATGAATCACCAGCCCTTTACCTTTTCACTTATCACCTCCCAGCTTCTTTCTTCATCCCTCCTCCCCCACTGACCTGGCTTCACCTATCACCTTCTAGTTTGTCCTCCTTCCCCCGCCCCTTCCACCTTCTTATTTCTGGCATCTTTCCCCTTCCTTTCCAGTCCTGAAGAAGGGTCTCAGCCTGAGACGTTGACTGTTTGTCCATCTCCATTGATGCTGCCAGACCTGCTGAGTTCCTCCAGCGTGTTGTGTCTGTTGCTCACTGTTTTTGCTCTCTCTTTGCACTACTTTTTAAATTCGATTTATGATGATGATGGTGTCCGTCTGTCTCAAGTGTCAATGGAGTATGCCTGGGCGGAAGGTGTGGAGATCCTAAGATGCCCAGTCGTCAAGATCCCCCTCTCGGCCTCACTGGTGTAGTTCAAAGGAAAGTGAAGCAATACGTTTGGCACCAGCTTGGCTGCAGGAGCTGCCGGAAGGATGTTCGATGACGTCCAGCCACCTTAGGGGTTTACTCCCACGGTCTTCGTCTCTCCCGAGGCTGCCCACAAGGC
Source organism: Mobula birostris (assembly GCF_030028105.1). Taxonomy (NCBI): domain Eukaryota; kingdom Metazoa; phylum Chordata; class Chondrichthyes; order Myliobatiformes; family Myliobatidae; genus Mobula; species Mobula birostris. The sequence continues at coordinate 2,355,894 of NC_092396.1, read as the reverse complement.
AGAGGGGCCATTTACCCATAGCAGGGATCTGGTTCACGAGCACCAATGTTCGCTGAACTATCCAGTTGGAGGTTCCTCCCACTGTGGGAGCTTCACCATCACTGGGTTACTTGGAGCACAGTTCCAACTTCACTAGCTGCTTGCGTCAGATTTGAACTTGTTGCCAGACAGCGAGACCGGAAATGAGATTCTCTGGAGTTGGGAGGGTGTCAGTTTAGTAGTGAGATTATGCAAGAGGTTTTGAATGATTCAGGTAAATGATAGCTTCTGAGCTAGGCTTGGTTCGGGTCAGTTGATGATTGGTTTAGATGGTCGGTGTTTGGTTTGTGTTTTTGGTTCAACAGTTTCAGTTGGTTGGAATGGTTGCTGTTCTGCATTTGGCTGGGCCAGTCTGCATTTAGCCAAACTGGTTGTTGTTCAGTTTGTGTTTGGCCAGGCCTACACGTCTACACGTCGGGATGTACTGCTTCTGCCGAGGTGTACACGTCGGGTTGTACTCTTTGTGTCAGGTCGTATATGTCGGGTTGTACTGCTTGTAACTAGGTGTGCATGCCATGTTGTACTGTTTGTGCCGGGGTGTACGCGTCAGGTTGTACTGCTTGTGCCGGGGTGTACACATCGGGTTGTACCGCCAGTAACTGGGTGTGCATGCTGTGTTGTACTGTTTGTGCTGTGGTGTACACGTCAGGTTGTAATGTTTGTCTTAGGGTGTACAACTCGGGTTGTACTGATTATGCCAGGGTGTACACGTCGGGTTGTACTCTTTGTGATGGGGTGTACACATCGGGTTGGACTATTTGTGCCAGGGTCTATATATTGGGTTGCACTGTTTGTGCCAGGATGTACACGTCAGATTGTACTGTTTGTTCCAAGGTATACTCGTCGAGTTGCACTATTTGTGCCGTGATGTACATGCTGGGTTGTACTGCTTCTGCCTTTGTGTACATTTCTGGTTGTACTGTTTGTAGGGGGTGTTCGTGTCGGGTTGTACTGCTTGTGCCGGGGTGTACACGTCAGGTTGTACTGCTTATTGCGGAGTGTACACATCGGGTTATACTCTTTGTGCCCGGATGTACACGTTAGGTTGTACTGTTTCTGCCCGTGTGTACACGTCAGGCTGTACTGTTTGTTCCGGGGCATACACGTTGGGTTGTACTACTTGTGCCGGGTTGTACTGCCTGTAACTGGGTGTATGCATCGTTTTGTACTGCTTGTTCTGGGGTGTACACGTCAGGTTGTACTGTTTGTGCTGGATGTACATGTTGGGTTGTAGTGTTTGTGCCGGGATGTACACTTTGGGTTGTACTGCCTGTAAGTGGGTGTGTGTGCCATGTTGTACTGCTCGTGCTGGTGTGTACACGTCGGGTTGTACTGTTTGTTCTGGGGTGTACACGTCGGGTTGTACTGCTTAAACCGGGGTGTACATGTCAGGTTGTACTGTTTGTTCTGGGGTGTACACATCAGGTTTTACTGTTAGTGCCGGATGTAAATGTTGAGTTGTACTGTTTGTGCCGGATGTAAATGTTGAGTTGTACTGTTTGTGCCGGGTGTACACGTTGCGCTGTACTGTTCATGCCAGGGTGTACACGTCGGGTTGTACTGCTTGTAACTGGGTGTGTGTACTGTTTTGTAATGTTTGTGCTGGGGTGTACACGTTGAGTTATACTGTTTGTGTCGTGTGTGCGCCAGGTACTGTTTGTTCTGGGTGTACATGTCGGGGTTGTACTGTTTGTGCCTGGATGAACACGTTGGGTTGTATTGTTTGTGCCAGAGTGTACACTTTGGTTTGTACTATTTGTTCTGGGGTGTACACGTCGGGCTGTACTGTTTGCTCTGGGGTGTACACGATGGTTGTACTGTTTGTGCCGAGTGTACATGTCAGGTTGTACTGTGTATGTTAGGGTGTACACAATGGTTGTACTGTTGGTTCCGGGGTGTACACGCTGGGTTGTACTGTTTGTGCCGGGTGTTCACGATGGTTGTACTGTTTGTGCCAGGGTGTACACGCTGGGTTGTACTGTTTGTGCCGGGTGTTCACGATGGTTGTACTGTTTGTGCCAGGGTGTACACGCTGGGTTGTACTGTTTGTTCCGGGGTGTACACGATGGTTGTACTGTTTGTGCCAGGGTGTACACGCTGGGTTGTACTGTTTGTGCCAGGGTGTACACGCTGGGTTGTACTGTTTGTGCCCGGTGTACACAATGGTTGTACTGTTTGTGCCAGGGTGTACACGCTGGGTTGTACTTTTGTGCCAGGGTGTACACGCTGGTTGTACTGTTTGTGCCGGGGTGTACACGATGGTTGTACTGTTTGTGCCAGGGTGTACACGATGGTTGTACTATTTGTGCCGGGGTGTTCACGATGGTTGTACTGTTTGTGCCAGGGTGTACACGCTGGTTGTACTGTTTGTGCCGGGGTGTACACGATGGTTGTACTGTTTGTGCCCGGTGTACACGATGGTTGTACTGTTTGTGCCGCGTGTACATGTCAGGTTGTACTGTGTATGTTGGGGTGTACACAATGGTTGTACTGTTTGTGCCAGGGTGTACACGCTGGGTTGTACTATTTGTGCCGGGGTGTACACGATGGTTGTACTATTTGTGCCGAGTGTACATGTCAGGTTGTACTGTGTATGTTGGGGTGTACACAATGGTTGTACTGTTTGTGCCGGGGTGTGCGTGCCGGGTTGTATTGTTTGTTCTGGGGTGTACACGATGGTTGTACTGTTTGTGCCAGGGTGTACACGATGGTTGTACTATTTGTGCCGGGGTGTACACGATTGTTGTATTGTTTGTTCTGGGGTGTACACGATGGTTGTACTGTTTGTGCCAGGGTGTACACGATGGTTGTACTGTTTGTGCCGGGGTGTACACGATGGTTGTACTATTTGTGCCGGGGTGTACACGATTGTTGTACTGTTTGTGCCGGGGTGTACACGATGGTTGTACTGTTTGTGCCGGGGTGTACACAATGGTTGTACTGTTTGTGCCGGGTGTACACGCTGGGTTGTACTCTTTGTGCCGGGTGTACACGATGGTTGTACTGTTGGTTCCGGGGTGTACACGATGGTTGTACTGTTTGTGCCGGGTGTACACGATGGTTGTACTGTTTGTGCCGGGTGTACACGATGGTTGTTCTGCTGTTCTAACCAGCTGTTGTCCTGTACACAGGTGATTCAGCAGGCTCTACACCGCCAGCCCAACACTGCCGCCCAGTACCTGCAGCAGATGTATGCGGCGCAACAGCAGCACCTGATGCTGCAGACTGCAGCCCTCCAGCAGCAGCACCTGAGCAGCGCACAGTTGCAGAGCCTGGCAGCTGTGCAGCAGGTAAGCAGTGGCATGGAGGGGCGGGAGGGGGTGACACAAGGATCGGGGGGTGGGGGGCTGTGTTGAATCTGGTGACACTGATCCAGATGGTTCTCTGATCTCAAGAATGAGGCATAAAACTCAAAGGTTAATGTTTTACCAAGTGTGACATGAACAAAAAAACAGAAGGAAATACTAGAAATAAAGCAGTCTCATACTCCGACTGGAGATAACACCATCCCCCGTGATAACCATACCCCGATTAATAGCCAGGTTCAAGTGACGTGACCCCTGCTCCAGAAAAACTAAGAACCTTCTGGAAACATACGGAATAGGTGTACTGTAGTTAGTTGAGTTAAGCCTGTCACCTCTACTGGGGCATAGGCCACCAACAGCAGCTGTCGGAGACCTCTGTCCTGGGCCAGTGTTTCATGTTGTCTCCAGGCGAAGCCCAGCTTCTTGCTGTATCCTTCCTCTCCCAGGGATGGAGCCTTTGGAGCTTCTGTTGAAGTTTCTGTAGCTCTGGGCTTTTACATGATGGGGTTGCTAATCCCATCCCCAACCCTGCTCCTTTCACAGCCAGGGTTGGGTCCGTCCACAGAGGAGTTGAACTGTACTGTAAATACTGGAAAATTTCGCGTGTACAGCTGATCACATAAACATTACAGGCATGTGCAGGGAGGTTAATCTCTCAGAAAAATAACCCTACACCGTCACCCAACCGGGGAGAGGACGCCCAGCCATGTGGTACTTTGACAGAAAACATTGTGCCTTTGCATGAAACTGAACGTTGGCAAGATCCACAGGGTCCCACACATCTCATAACTGTGGGATCTTCAGAAGGTGATGCCTCAAGGAGGCAGCAATCGTCAATAAAGACGCCCATCACCCAGGACGTGACCTCTTCTCGTTGCTACCATTATCTTCATTCCCGGAATCATTCTTGTGAACCTCCTCTAGACCCTCTCCAAGGCCAGCATATCTTTGCTTAGGGGAGCCCAAAACTGTTCACAATACTCAAGGTGAGGCCTCACCAGAGCTTTACAAAGCCTCAGCATCACATCCCTGCTCTTGTATTCAAGCCTTCTTGAAATGAATACTAACATGGCATGTGCCTTCCTTACCACCGGTGAGTGAAGTTATCCCTTCTGGCTCAGGAGCCTGATGATTGAGGGGTAATAACTGTTCCTGAACCTGATGAAGTGGGACTTGAGGCTCCTGTACTCTGTTCCCAGTGGTAAAGAGAGGAGAGCATGGCCTGGATGAAAATGATCCCCCTTGTGTTTCTTGATGTCATTACTGGAGATTCAGTGTCACCCGACCCAGCCACTTTGATCTCTCATTAACCTGGTCCATCACCACTTGCCTTTCTTAACCTGGTGTGCTCAGGGGCACAACATCAGTGATGTAAACTGGGGTTATCGGGAGTTTCAGGTCCTTGATGATGGATGCTGCTCCCTCTCTGGATGTACTCAGTGGTGGGGAGGGCTTTACCCATGACAGACTGCGCCATGTCCACCACTTTTTGTAGTATTTTCTGTTCAACAGCTTGGTGTTTCAGCCCCGTGGTCAGCACAGTCATCAAAGGCCAAAGGCCTGTTCCTGTACTCTGTTTGTTGAACATGAATGCCAGCATCTCTGTGTCACGCTGAGCTTTGAGCCGAGCAAGGACTGGCCCCGGTCAGCCCGGGATGTAGATTGGTAATGCCTGTCTGTTAGCACACATCGCAGGATGGATCTGTTCCAAGCTGCCCCTGTGTCCAGTTGTAATTGAATCACCCCCAAACGTAAAAGGCTGCGGAATGAAATTTGCAAAAACAAATTAGACCTCTTCGAAGATGATGAGGGAGATCGGTGGCAGTAAGTAGCTTCTGTGCAGACTACGATTCAATTAAATTTGTAAGTACTATTTCTTGGAGGCTCGAGGACAGAAATGGAGAGAGGAAATGGCCTGATCGAGTAGGGGGTGAAAGACAGGCAGCCAAATCAGGTTTATGGGAGAGAGTGAGAGAGGAGGATAAAGTGGAACAGCACGTGGGTCAGATTTCACTGCAGAGTCTTCCCTGCAGAGGGGGCAGTATGAGCTAATTGCACTGAGTGTTCAGGATCGGAATCAAGTTTAGTATCACTGGCATATGTCATAAAAATTTGTTGTTCTGTACATTGCAATATAAAATAATAAAAAGATTTATATCAGTACATATACACACACACACACACATTTCTGAATGGACAATGAACACTATCTCTATTTTTCTCCCTCTCTCTTTGCACTAGTAGTACAAAAAGTAGTGCAAAAAGAGAGGGAGAAAAATGAGAGATAGTGTTCATTGTCCATTCAGAAATGTGATGGCAGAGGCAAAGAAGCTGTTTTGCCCGTACCTCCTCGTTGATGGTAGCAATGAGAAGAGGACATGTCCTGAGTGATGAGGGTCCTTAATGATGGATGCTGCCTTTTTGAGGCATCGCCTTTTAAAAATGTCCTCAGTGCTGGGGAGACAAGTACCCATGATGGAGCTGGCTGTGTTTATGACTTTCTGCAGCTTCTCCCGATCCTGTGCAGTGCTCCCTCCACACTAGACGGTGGTGCAACCCGTTAGAATGGTCTGCTCCGTACAGAGTCGGAAGTCTGCGTGATAATGGCTAGTTTTAATGCTGCCTACTGGTCCATTCTGATAAAATGGGACTGGATCCTTCTTGGAAAAACATAAGCTTGGTTATTGTGATATGCTACAGATGTTGGGTATCTAGAACAAAACAAAATGTCTCCCCCTCCCCCAGGTATGGAATGCTCACAGACAGCTAGTGTGCAGCTTCATTGTTATCTGCATTGTTCCATGGGGTTTGTGTGTGCAATGTTTATTTTTATTTTTTATTTAGAGATCCAACACGGTATAGGCCCTTCTGGTGTGTTGAGCCACACTCCCAGCAACCCCCGATTTAAATGGTTCCATTTATTAACAGAGAATGTAAACAATATACAAACTGAACTACTTCGCAGACATCCATGAGAAACGGAAGAACCCCAAAACCTCCACTCCCCACTCCCCCGCACAAGCAGCAGCAAGCAACAATGCATCAACCTCTCCTCCCCCCCACCAGGTTCAGCAAAAAAACAAAGCCCCCACTCCTGACTCCCCCGCACAAGCAGCAGCAAGCAACAATGCATCAACCTCTCCTCCCCCCCACCAGGTTCAGCAAAAAAAAAAACAAAGCCCCCACTCCCGACTCCCCCGCACAAGCAGCAGCAAGCAACAACGCATCGACCTCTCCTCCCCCCACCAGGTTCAGCAAAAAAACAAAGCCCCCACTCCCCACTCCCCCGCACAAGCAGCAGCAAGCAACAATGCATCAACCTCTCCTCCCCCCACCAGGTTCAGCAAAAAAACAAAGCTCCTACTCCCCACTCCCGACTCCCCCACACAAGCAGCAGCAAGCAACAATGCATCAACCTCTCCTCCCCCCACCAGGTTCAGCAAAAAAACAAAGCCCCTACTCCCCGCTCCCGACTCCCCCGCACAAGCAGCAGCAAGCAACAATGCATCAACCTCTCCTCCCCCCCACCAGGTTCAGCAAAAAAACAAAACCCCCACTCCCGACTCCCTCGCACAAGCAGCAGCAAGCAACAACACATCAACCTCTCCTCAGCAAAAAGCATCAGTACCTGCCACTCACCCAGTACCTGCTAAGCACCCAAAGAGAGACCATGATCTGTAGTCATTATTTACCCCACAGTTCAACATGCCACTAACAAGGGACAGAGATATCACCCACTTCACAGCGGAAGGGGAGGGTGACAGTCTGCTGTGTTTGTTTTCCATACATCCACCGCAGTGAAATCGTGATGCCCCGTCTCCCGCAACACCTCAGCTGGTAACACTGGCCTGAAATCAGTCATCCACAGGATCGTGCAGGGCCACGTCCCAGAGGCACTGTCTTCCAAGCCTCACATGGAGAATGTTGGAAAACGGTCGGTCAGCAGGTTCCAGGAATGGAAACTTGTCCCGTTTGTGGCAGTTTGAATGACAATAGACAATAGGTGCAGGAGTAGGCCATTCAGCCCTTTGAGCCAGCACCGCCATTCACTGTGATCATGGCTGATCATCCACTATCAGTATCCAGTTCCTGCCTTATCCCCATAACCTTTGATTCCGCTATCTTTAAGAGCTCTATCCATCTCTTTTTTGAAAGCATCCAGAGACTTGGCCTCCACAGCCTTCTGGGGCAGAGCATTCCACATATCCACCACTCTCTGGGTGAAAAAGTTTTTCCTCAACTCCGTTCTAAATGGCCTACCCCTAATTCTTAAGCTGTGGCCTCTGGTTCTGGACTCACCCATCAGCGGGAACATGCTTCCTGCCTGCAGCATATAATCTTACATGTTTCAATAAGATCCCCTCTCAGCCTTCTAAATTCCAGAGTATACAAGCCCAGTCGCTCCAATCTTTCGACATATGACAAGTAGTGCCACCTGCAGATCAGAATCTTCGACAGAACCCCGACCTTAGAGAGACATTAAAGAGAGGAATTAAGCTGTCTTTCACAGATGAGCTCAAAGAGGCTGCCACTTGGTGCGATACGAGTTCCACCCCGGTTTAACCGGAGCCTAATTCAGGATGATTTACAATAACCAATTAACCTAGCAACTGGTAGATCTTTGGACTGTGGGAGGAAGCTGGAGCATGCAGAGAAAACCCACATGGTTCACGGGGAGGACAAACTCCTTACAGGCAGCATTGGAATTGAACTCTGAGCTCTGACGCCCCGAGCTGTTATAGCACCACACTAATCACTGTGCATTTGATCCCAGAGACCTGGCCGTTACGGTCCCTCGTCCTCGAATTGGACACTGATGTAAAGATTAGCTTGTAGCCAACTCTGAAGCTGGTTCAGCCTGTGATCAGAGTTGTACAATGCCCAAATCACATCGCTGACCAAGACAGACAGGGCAGTGAATTGCTGACTACACCAACCTCACCAACCTCACACTCAGTCTTTAAGTTCAAGTTTATTACCATCTGACTGTACATATATAAAACCAAATAAAACAACATTCCTCCGGACCACTGTACAACCACAAAACATACAGCACATAAAGCAACCTCTTGCGATAGTACATTCTCTCTATTCCTGCACCCTCTCCAAAGCCTCCTCACCTTTCCTGGAATGTATACTTGAGTTTGATCCCATGTTCCACCTGTACAAACCAGATGGGAAAAATTCCCACCTGTGCCAGACAGATGAGATTCTGAAATTCACCAGACCGAGCAAAATTTTATTTATTTTTTTATTTTTAAAAAATTCGCATGGAAACAGGTCCTTCTGACCCAACAAGTATGTGAACAATCATCCGACTAACCTGTATGTGTTTGAATGAGGGAGGAAGCCCAAGCACAGTCACAGGGAGAATGAGAATGTGCAAACTCCTGACAGACAGAACCCACACACTAAACATTTCAGGAACAGCTTCTTCCTCTCCACCTTCAGGTTTCAGAATGGACAATGAACCCATGGACACTACCTCAATATTTGTTTGCTTTTTTTTGTTTGCTCGCTGTGCTTGTTATTTATTATTTTGTTATTGTAATGCATAGTTTTTTGCTATTATTTATTACCCTGTACTGCCGCTGCAAAACAACAAATTTCGCAACATATGCCAGTGATAATGCACCTGATTCTGATTCTAAACCCTGGCTTCTGGTGCAATGATAGTGTTATGCTAACCATTACGCTACCGTGTTGCCACTAACTTATAAAATCAAAGTCCAAAAGTGGTGTTGTGGCCTCTCTCAATGTAGAATTTAAATGGTTTCTCTCACCTCCTGCACACCTGACGGTTGTAGTTGGTAACTGGTAGGAGCACATGGCTGTGTGCTTAGCCCTCGCTCTATTCACTTTATATTTAATGACTGAGAGGCTAAACACAGCTCCAATGCCATATCTAACTTTGCTGACAACACCAGTCAGGAACAGTCAGCTATCAGGCTCTGGAACCAGAGGGGATAATTTACTCCATTTCACTCACCCCATCACTGAACTGTCCCATAACCTACCTTCAAGTACTGTTTGTCTCATGTTCTCAATATTGAATGCTCTCAATCCTTTATTTGTTTGATTGTTTATTTATTTAATTTGCACAGTTTGTTCAAGTTTATAGTCATTCAAGCATACTCATGTATACAGCCAAATGAGACAATGTCCCTCAGGGACCAAGTAGCACAACACAGTCCATATAACTCACACACAACCCGTAAAATAATATTACCACAAAAAAATTAACAAATACGAGGAGTATTTATGACACAAGTTAAAAAATAAACAGTATAACGCTACTGGCGCTTCATACGTGGTGAGGCCTGGGTGGTGGCAGGGAGTTCAGTCGTCCCACGGCCTGGGGGAAGCAGTTGCTTCCTATCCTAACAGTCCTTGCCCTAGTGCTATGGTGTCTCCTCCCTGATGGTAGGTATCTCCTGCCTAGTGCTATGGTATCTCCTGCCTGATGGTAGGGGGTCAAAGAGATTGTTGGATGGATGGGTACCATCAATTTACACATTGGTTGTTTGTCAGGCTTTGGTTATGTATCGTTTTTGTTATGTTTTGTAACTTCAAAACATTGTACTAATTCAAAGAAAGACATGGGAGTCTGAAATCTGAGTCTTAGTTTGTTCTTTATTTTAAGCGAGGCATGCACATATCACGTGGTAGTGTAATGACATATGCAATTCACATATTTATACGTATAACCCGTAATGAGTATGAGTTATTTAAACTAAGAAGAATGCTTAATCAACCAATATATATTCGAGATTGCTCAAATATTACTGAAATATTACCCTGCTTAGCTATACTCCAACTCAATATAGAATGCATCTGAACTATAGACACAGTGTACTCTATAATACAGCTACTACTTACAGACATCCACAGCACAGTTAATTTTAAATTGTCCCATTGTCCCATTCAGGCCAAAAGATTTAGTCGCTGTGGAGAATTTCTTCCTCTTTGTGGGAGAATGTCTTTCGTGACAAAGGGGATCACTCTGCTTGACAGTGAGGCTTGTGGCTGTGAAACAATCTTAGGTTCTGAGGCCTCCTGCGTGGTGGTTGTAGGAGTTGACCCTGAGACTGCAGGACAGCTCTGGATGACCTTTTGCTTGTGATTGAACCAGTGTCTAATTCCATTTTAATCAATTTGCCATTCCCTTCCGGCATTAGCCATATTGCTTGTCTATTGTTAGCTTTCACACTGTAAATCCCAAGGCTACACAGTCCTGTCTCACTCTCAGCATTATCAGATTTCACATCAGCAGCACACAGATTAGTATTCTTTTTGAAACTGCAACTTGACTCTTTAGCTTTTTCTCTTTTCTGAGCGGTCTACTTATTTTTGTCTGCCTGCTGTGCTCTTTGCATGTGTCCTACTTTGTTCCATTTTCTGCAAGTTTCACACTTACACCTGCATTTGTTTGGTCTATGTCAGCCCCTGCCACATCAGTAATACAATTTGCTCAGCCAGTTTTGATTCAAAAGTTCATTTATTATCAAAGTATACAGCTGTGAAATTCTTCAGTTCTGCGGGTGGCCATGAAACCAAGAAAGAAAAAAAGGCAGCACAATCATCATCCCCCAAAACCCACCTCCCTGCAAGAAAACATGAATAAAACCAAAACAGGCATATCAACCCCCAAATCCCTCCTCCCACACAAAAACTGGGCAAAACAGATCAGGCACATTGACCCCCCCCCCCAAGCCCCTCCTCCCACAAAAAAAAAGAAAACAAATCAGGTACATTGATCCCCAAATCCTTCTTCCTGAGCAAAAAAACGAGCTAAGTGGATCAGGCACTTCGATCCCCAACTCCCCCCCCACCCCCGCCGCATTAAAGAAAACTGAGATGGTCGGTGAAAATATGCAGAGTATAAAAACTATAGGACCAAGAAATGAGTCTATAGTCCAAAGTCCAAATCCAAGATGCAGAAAAATCCTGAACAACACACTCCACAGTGGCAAGTTCTCCTCTTTTCAATACAGAGCAACGGATCAAAAGTCAAGCAGCCAGCAGTCACCTTTGCACTCGTTTCGATGCTTCAATCTCATCTCCTTTGTCTGTTTAGATGTTGCAATTTTGTTCACGCTCACTTTTATTTCTGACTGCAACTCGATTGCGTCCCTGTCTATAGTTTCCATTGAAACAATTTCACTTCTCTTTGAAATGTAAGTTGTGGAGCCGTTTTTGAATGCTGTCTTGTAAGTTTCCATAAACTAAACAATCTGTCAGTGCATCATTAAGCCAATCATTGAACTGACAATGCTCAAGCAATCTCTTCAATTCTGCCATGTTCACTTAAATGTACCCTTCTGAAACCTAACACATTCTGCAATCAACAGTGGCTTTGGTTCTAGATGTTCCTGCATTACTTTGATAATATCAGCAAAGGCTCATTCTACTGGTTTGGTTGGAATAGTCAAACGTTGAAGTAAACTGAAAGAATGCCTTTAAACCCAATGCACTCAGCAAAATTGGTACTTGTTTATTATTGGCTCTTTCATTTGCTTCAAAATACCATTGAATTAGCTTAGTACGTATTAATTTTCCAACTATCATTTGTGTAATCAAACATGTCAATTTTTCTGATGTAGCAAACCATTTCTGGTTTTTTTTATAATTATCATCACCCGGTACTCACTCTTTATAGACCTGTGAATTCTTCTGTTTTCTGGCTTTCTTTAAAAAAAACTCAATCGTGACTTTTGTTCTGAAAAAACAGGAGCTGCGCTGCTTTTTTTCAGCTTGACCATCTCTGTATGTGCTGGGCTGTTACTTCACTCACTGTTCCTCGCTGTGTTTTTTTTTCGTTTGAAAACTCACTGCTTTTCAACAGGTCGGTAGCCATCTCGGGTTCATTTTAAAAATACCTGTTCGCCAATGTTATGTTTTGTAACTTCAAAGCATTAAACTAATTCAAAGAAAGATACAGGAGTCTGAAATGTGACTCTTCTTTTGTTCTTTACTTTAAGCAAGGTGTGCACGATGATGAATGCAATTCACATATTTTCACAAATAACCCATAATGAATTATTTAAACGAACAAGAATGCTTAATCAACAATATATAAACAAAATTACTTAATTATTACTGAAATATTAAATACACAAGTTTTCTTAAATTCAACTGTATTTCTTTGTTTTCCCGTAAAGAAAATAAATCTCAAAGTAGTATATGTCAGCGTCCGCACTTTGATAATAAATTAACTTTGATCACCACACAGCAGTTTCTCCTGCCTGAGAGGCTAAATGTCTGTGCCCTACTTATATCAAACATGTTTTGTCTCCAGTGATGAGAGCACAGCTGTGGCTTATCTAAAAGTCGGAATCTGGGACACTGGGTTAACTGGGGAGAAGGGTGACCTAGAATGGAAATCCCACTGTCATTTTAAGACTTAACAATTTAATGAAGGTTTAATACACTGCTGATGAATCTATCCCTACACTGCTAACACCATTGTGGAAATGTGGAGCATGGTTGTGAAGTTCTGTGAGGTTGGCGAATGTGTTCAGAGTGATTCAACGCAGTGGCAGGCGCTTTGAATTATAGCAATGTGTGACTCGGCATGCTTGTGCATTTCACAGCCCAGAGCAGTAACTTTCTTGCTTACACCTTTGGTGATTGTATGAAGTAGAAGTCAAAGATTAAGGGCAAAAGGTGAAATGTTTAAGGGGAACATAAGGAATTTCCTCACTCAGAAGACAGAGCGTGTAACAAACTACCAGAGGAAGTGGAGGATGCAGGATCAATTTCAACATTTAAGAGAAATCTGGATAGGTACATGGATGGGAGGGATATTGAGGGCTATGGTTCAGGTGCAGATCGATGGGATCAAAATCAGGTTTATTATCACCGGCATGTGACACGAAATTTGTTAACTTAGCAGCAGCAGCTCAATGCAATACATAATCTACCAGAGAGAAAAAAAATAAATAAAATAAAAATAATAATAAATAAACAAGAAAATCAAGTACATATATTGAATAGATTTTTTAAAAAGTGCAAAAACAGAAATACTGTATATTTTTTTTAAAAAGTGAGGTAGTGTCCAAAGATTCAATGTCCATTTAGGAATCGGATGACAGAAGGAAAGAAGTTGTTCCTGAATCGCTGAGTGTGTGCGTTCAGGCTTCTGTACCTCCTATCTGATGGTAACAGTGAGAAAAGTAACCCTGGGTGCTGGAGGTCTTTAATAATGGATGCTGCCTTTCTGAGACACCGCTTCCTAAAGATGTCCTGAGTACTTTGTAGGCTAGTACCCAAGATGGAGCTGACTAGATTTACAACCTTCTGCAGCTTCTTTCGGTCCTGTGCAGTAGCCCCTCCATACCAGACAGTGATGCAGCCTGTCAGAATGCTCTCCACAGTACAACTATAGAAGTTTTTGAGCATATTGACATGCGAAATCTCTTCAAACTCCTAATGAAGTATAGCCACTGTCTTGCCTTCTTTGTGACTACATCGATATGTTGGGACCAGGTTAGATTCTCAGAGATCTTGACACCCAGGAACTTGAAGCTGCTCACTCTCTCCACTTCTGATCTCTCTGTGAGGACTGGTTTGTATTCCCTCATCTTACCTTTCCTGAAGTCCACAATCGTCTCTTTCGTCTTACTGACATTGAGTGCCAGGTTGTGGCTATCATATCACTCCACTACTTGGCATATCTTACTTCTGTACGCCCTCTCGTTGCCACCTGAGATTCTACTGACAATGGTTGTATCGTCAGCAAATTTAGGCAGAATAATAGTTGCAAATGTCACTCCACTCTTCAAGAAGGGAGAGAGGCAGAGGAAAGGAAATTATAGACCAGTTAGTCTGACCTCAGTGGTTGGAAAGATGTTGGAGACAATTGTTAAGATGTGGTTTCGGAGTTCTTGGAGGCACGTGATAAAATAGACTGAAGATATCATGGTTTCCTTAAGAGAAACCCTTGTCTGGCAAATCTGATGGAACTCTGAAGAAATAAAAAGCAGGGTAGACAAAAGAGATTCAGTGGATGTTGTGTACATGGATTTTCAGAAGGTCTTTGACAGTGCCACACATGAAACTGCTTAAGTTATGAGCCTATGGTAGTACAGGAAAGATACTAGCATGAATATAGTATTGGCTGATTGGCAGGAGGCAAAGAGTGAGAATAAAAGGAGCCTTTTCTGGTTGGTTGCTGGTGACTAGTGTATGAGGGGGTCTGTGTTGGGATCAATTCTTTTTACATTATATGTCAATGATTTGGATGATGGAATTGATGGCGTTGTTGCCAAGATTGCAGACTATACGAAGATAGGTGGAGGGACAGGTAGTTTGGGGGAAGTAGAGAGGCTACAGAAGGACTTAAGCAGATTAGGAGAATGGGCAAAGAAGTGGCAGATGGAATACAGTGTCAGGAAATATACAGTCATGCACTTTGGTAGAAGAAATAAAAGGATAGTCTGGTTTCTAAATGGAGAGAAAATTAAAAAATCTGAAGTGCATAGTCACTTGAAAGTCCTTGTGCAGGATTCCCTAAAGGCTAATTTGCAGGTTGAGTCGGTGGTGAGGAAGGCAAATGGGATGTTAGCATTCATTTCGAGTGGACTAGAATATAAAAGGAAGGATGTAATGTTGAGGCTTTATAAAGCACTGGTGAGGCCTCACTTGGAGTATTGTGAGCAGTTTTGGGCTCCTTATCCAGGAGACATGGGAGAGGGATCATTGGAGGTTCACAATAATTATTCTGAGATTGAAAGGCTTATCATATGAGGAGTGCTTGCTTGATGGCTCTGGGCCTGTATTCACTGGAGTTTAGAAGAATGGGGGAGGGATCAGATTGAAAATGATTGAATGTTGAGAAGTCTCAATAGAGTGGATGTGGAGAGGATGTTTTGTATGGTGGGAGTGTCTAGGACCAGAGGGCACAGCCTCAGAATAGAGGGATGTCCATTTAGAATGGGGATGAGGAGAAATTTTGTTAGCCAGAGCGTGATGATTCTGTGGAATTTGTTGCCACAGGCGGCTGTGGAAACCAAGTCATTGGGTAATTTAGGGCAGAGGTTGATAGATTCTTGATTAGTCAGGGCATGAAGGATTACGGGGAAAAGGCTGGAAATTGGGGTTGAGATGGAAATAGATCAGGCAGAGCAGACTCGAGGGGCCAAATGGTCTTGCTCTGTTCCAATAATTTATGGTCTTATAGTCTTGGCGTGGACAGGCTGGGTGTTTCTGTGCTGTAGTGCTCTGTGACTGAGTGGTTTGAGTCAATGCCAATCTGAGATACTTTATGCAAAAATTATTCAGAGGTTATTACAGTAAATGTGCTGTTGTCCAAAGTCAGCTGTTGGGAGTTCAGGGGCAAAACTTGCGAATTTACTCTCCAGAGCCGCCTGCTGGGTAAAACATGCAAGTGTCCGTGAGTGTTGGCATAGTACACCTGCTCGTTAATGCAACTGTCCAATCAGCCAATCATGTGGCAGCAACTCAACGCATAAAGACACCTAGACATGGTCGAGGTCTTCTGTGATTTTTGCACAAAACAGTCCCTAGAGTTTACAGCGAATGGTATGAAAACCAAAAAAAAATCCAGTGAGTGGCTGTTCTGTGGGCAAAAATACCTTGTTAATGAGAGAGCCTGAAGACACACTCAACATTTGAGGAACAGTTTCTTCTCAGCTGTAATCAGATTTCTGAATGGACATTGATCCCGTGAACACGTCCTCACCATTTTCGCTCCCTTTTTGCACTACTTATAAATCTTTCAATATTTCTTATTTTATGTATTGCACTGTGCTGCTGCCACAAAACAAATTTCATGACATTTGTCAGTGATGATAAGGCTGAAACTGAAAGAAAATTTTATCAACAAAGTACATATATGTCACCATATACCACCCTGAGATTCGTTTTCCTGTGGGCATTCACAGTAAATCCAAGAAACACAATAAAATTCATGAAAAACTGAACCCAAGAGGGCAGTCAAACAACCAGTGTTCAAGGGATGACAAACTCTGCAAGTGCAAAAGAAAATAATAAATAGGTAGATAAGCAAGCAATAGATATTGAGAACGTGAGATGACGAGTCCTTGAAAGTGAGTCCATACCATGGTTTCTGGTGGGCTCAGTATGTGGTGGAACAGTTCTGTGATGAGGTACCCCCTCTGCTTCAAGAACTTCATGAGGGGCAATAACTGCTCCTGAGCCTGTGGTGTGAGTCCTGAGGCTCCTGTACCTTCTTCCTGATGATAGCAGCGAGAAGAGAGCATGTTCTGAATGGGGGGTGGGGGTCCTTGATGGTAGATGCTGCTTTCCTGCAACAATGCTTTGTATAGATCAGAATCAGAATCCGGTTTATTATCACTGGCGTGTGACAGGAAATTTGTTAACTTAGCAGCAGCAGTTCAATGCAATATATAATCTAGCAGAGAGAAAATAATAATAATAAATAAAATAAATAATAAACAAGTAAATCAATTACATATATTGAATAGATTTTTAAAAAACGTGCAAAGACAGAAATACTGTATATTTTTTTTAAAAAGTGAGGTAGTGTTCAGGGGTTCAATGTCTTTTGAGGAATCGGACGGCAGAGAGGAGGAAGCTGTTCCTGAATCGCTGAGTGTGTGCCTTCAGGGTTCTGTACCTCCTACCTGATGGTAACAGTGAGAAAAGGGCATGTCCTGGGTGCTGGAGGTCCTTAATAATGGACACCGTCTTTCTGAGACACCGCTCCCTAAAGATGTCCTGGGTACTTTGTAGGCCAGTGCCCAAGATGGAGCTGACTGGGTTTACAACCCTCTGTAGCTGCTTTCATGCTCAGTTGTAGGGAGGGCTTTACCTGCGATGGACTGGGCCAAATCAACCACTTTTTGTAGAATCGGCGAAACACTACCCGCAAAGCCAGAGAAGGAAACAGTGTACAAATGTAAGAAAACAAATTTGAAATAAGTGAATAGACAATAGTGAGAACACGAGTTGTAGAGACATTGAAAGAGAGTCCACAGGGTGTCGAGGTGACTAAGTTATCCACTCCGGTTCAGGAGCCTGATGTTTGAATAAATGCAATAGGCAGATAGTCATTTTCAAGGACGCCTCATCTCATGTTCCCAATATTTATTGCTTATTTATTTATTATCATTATTAGTTTTTTTCTTTTTGTATTTGCACAGTTGGTTACTTTTTGTACATTCATTGGTTGTCTCTGTGTGGTCTATTGTGTTTCTTTGTGTTTACTGCATACACCCACAAGAAAGTGTATCTCAGGGTTGTATTTAGCGACTTTGATAATAAATTTACTTTTGAACTTTAGAATGCTATATAGTTTTAGGAAAGCTACACATAGACAGAGTGACAAGCAACCAATGTGCAAAAGAAGTCAAATGGTACAATCGCAGGATTTCTCTCTGTGGATATGGCTAAGGTCTGTTTCTCTGAGTCTGTTGTCTGTGTTCTTGGTGATTTTGCCTGGCTGTGTGTTGTCACAGTGCTGGCTGCGGCAGATGGTTGCCGCTGTGGGGAAGGCGACATCTGTGGCTCTTCACTCCACCTGCTGCTGACAAACATGGAGACTCAACATCTCCCGCCTGACTTCACTAAAGGCTGGCAGCAGACCCCCCCCCCCCCCCCTACCAGCCTGGCCTTGCCCCACTCTGTGGCTCGCTGCTTTCAAAAGTGATGTCTCTATGCCTTCAGTTATGCCTTGACAAAACAGAGCCACACACATGAACACAAAATGCTGGAGGAGCACAGCAGGTCAGGCAACATGTATAGAAATTAATAAACAGTTGCTGTTTCGGGCTGAGACCCTTCATTGGGATTGGAAAGGAAGAGGGGAGATGCCAGAACAGGGAGGTGCAGGGAGGGGAAGGAGGGCAAGTTAGAAACTGACAGGTGAAAACAAGTGCATGGGGGGGGGGTGAAGTAAGAAGCTGGGAGGTGATAGGTAAAAAAGATAAAGGGCTGGAGATGAAGGAATTCTATAGGAGAGGAGAGTGGACCCTGGGAGAAAGTGGGGGGAGGGGAAAGAGGCTCGCTGGAAGACGATAGGTGAAGCCAGGTGGGTGGAAAAGGTAAAGGGCTGGAGAAGACGGAATCTGATAAGGAATGGACCATGGGAGAAAGGGAAGGAGGAGGTGATAGGCAGGTGAGGAGAAGAGGTAGGAGGGGAGCCAGAATGGGGGATTGAAGAAGAGGGGAGGGGGAGCGGGATAAAATTAACGGGTTTTTAAAAATGCTTCCATTACGCAAGTTCCTGAGGAAATCTGGCATCTGACGGCAGAGGGAGAGAGCTTGGAGGAGGCTGATCACAGTGAGCTCTGCCGCCTGCATCTGCTCCATCAACTCCCAGTGCCTCAGCTGGTATTTACGCAGCACTGATCATGCAGCCGATTGTCACCGGGTAACTCGTACGTCTTTATCTAACAAAATTTAACCCTTTGCCACAGGCAGATGTAGAGGCCAAGTCATTGGTATACACTCAGTGCCCATTTTATTAGGTACCTCCTGTCGTGTTCCCCTGCTGCCTTAGCCCATCTGCTTCAAGACTGGATGTATTGAGTGTTCAGAGATGTTTTTCTGCAGATCACTGTTGTAACATGCATTTCTTTGAGTTACTGTCAGCTTGAACCAGTCTGGCCATTCTCCTCTGATCTCTCATTAACAAAGGGTTTTCACCCTCAGAACTGCCACTTACCAGATGTTTTTTATTTTTTACCCCATTTCTGTAAACTCTAGAGGCTGCTGTGCATGAAAATTCCAGGCAGTCAGCAGTTTCTAAGATACTCAAACCACTCGATCTGGCACCAACAATCATTCCACAATCAAAGTCACTTAGATTACATTTCTTTCCCAGTCTGATGTTTGGTCTGATCAACAACTGAACCTCTTGCCCACATCTACATGCTTTTATGCATTGAGATGCTGCCACATAATTGGCTGATTAGATATTTCTATTAATGAGCAGGGGTACAGATGTACCTAATAAAGTGGCCACTGAGTGTATTTAAAGTGGAGGTTGATAGGTTCTTGATTGGTAAGGGTGTAAGAGGTTACAGGGAGAAGGCAGGAAAATGGGGTTGAGAGGGATAATAAATCAGCCTTGATGGAATGATGGAGCAGACTTGATGGGCTGAATGGCCTAATTTTGCTCCTATTTGTTATGACGTTAATGTGGTGCAAAGGCCATTGCAGAAGGTGCAATCCTCCAGTGAGTGAGTTGTGTTATAACTCTGAGCACAACCCCTCTGTGTGACACAGATGTGGTGACTGTTTCTGTCGGCTCGGCTCTGTTCTGTGTTGGAACAGCTCACGTGTTCGAGCTGATTGATGATCAAGATGCAGGGTGAGCTATTCAGCCCCTCTAGCCTGTCCTCGCTGTTTCCCTGTGCCCCAGGGTTATAGGTCACGGAGCCCCTCACTGATTGCACTTCTACAACTGGCACCATGGGGTCTGCTGTCTGCAGGAGAGGGAGCCATTAGAGGGACTGCTCCTCCCTCCACAAACACTCCATCTACTGGGCACCTCCCTCCACAAACACTCCATCTACTGGGCACCGCCCTCCACAAACACTCCATCTACTGGGCACCGCCCTCCACAAACACTCCATCTACTGGGCACCTCCCTCCACAAACACTCCATCTACTGGGCACTTCCCTCAATGGAAAACTCCCTCCACAAACACTCCATCTACTGGGCACTTCCCTCAATGGAAAACTCCCTCCACAAACACTCCATCGGCGAGGCTCCTCCCTCCAAGAACACAACATCAGCGAGGCACCTCCCTTCACAGACATTCAGCAAGACTCCTCCCTCCACATACACTCCTTCAGCGAGACTGCCTTCCTCCACAAACGGTCCATCACCAAAGCACCTCCCCCAATGTACTCTCCGTCACCCAGGTATCTTCCTCCACACAACACTCCCTCAGTCAGGTATCTCCCTCAGCAAGATGCTCCCTCGGTGAGGTATCTCTCTCGACACGATGCTCCCTCGGTGAGGTATCTTTCTCGACACGATGTTCCCTCGGTTAGGTATCTCCCTTGACACGATGTTCCCTCGGTGAGGTATCTCCCTCAGCATTATGCTCCTTCAGTGAGGTATCTCCCTCGACGCGATGCTCCCTCGGTGAGGCATTTCCCTCGACGCGATGCTCCCTCAGTGAGGTACCTCCCTCGACGCGATGCTCCCTCGGTGAGGTATCTCCCTCGACGTGATGCTCCCTTGAAGCAGCACTGGAGTGCTGACCTAGAATTCTGTCCTCAGATGTATTTGAAACTTGAGGAGGCTGTTCAGCCTAACCAGGTGTACCATAAGACACAGGAGCAGGATTAGGCCATTCAGTCCATTGAGCATGCTCTGCCATTTCATTACTCCATCTCAATCCCATTCTCCTGCCTTCTCACCGTAGCCTTTGACACCCTGACTAGTCAAGAATCTCCACTCTAAATGTACTCAATGATTCAGCCTTCAGAGTCATCTGTGGCAGCGAATTCCACAGATATCTCTCTCTCTGGCTAAAGAAATCCTTCCTCACCTCTATGTTAAATGGACATCCCTCTGTTCTGAGGCTGTGCTCTCCATTCCTAGACTCCCCCACTGTAGGAAACATCCTTTTCGCATCCTCTCTGTCTAGACCTTTCAACATTAAATAGGTTTCAATGAGATCCCTTCTCATACTTCTAAATTCCAGTGTGTACAGGCCCAGAGCCATCAGATGGTCCTCATACCTTTCATTCCCAGGATCATTTATGTGAGTCACCTCTGGGCCTTTCTAATACCAGCATATCCTTTCCTAGATAAGGGGCCAAAACTGCCGTTGCTCCCGGCTTTAAACGCCAGTGAAGGTGTGGAACATCGTGCAGGGGTGGTTTAGAGGCAGATATATTGGGAACATTTAAGAGACTTTTAGATAGCCACATGAATGATAGGAAAATGGAGGGTTATGTGGGAGGGAAGGGCTAGATTGATCTTTGAATAGGTTAAAAGGTTAGCATGACATTGTGGGCTGAAGGGCCTGAACTGTGCAGTACTGTTTTATGTTCTGGGTCAGGGGGGTAGTTGGGAGAGAGGGGTATCTGTTTCTCTCTAGGTGTCCTCCCCAATCAGTTCTGCTGACTTCACAGATCACTTCTCACAAAGCTCCCTGTGCCATTCTTGGAAGAAGTGGCTTTGATAGCACCATCTCAGTCTCCCCATTCGGAAATTTTAACCGTCCAATTGTAATTGTTGCCCTAGAATCCTTTGCAACTTTATCTTGTCTTGCTATGCCCGGTGATGCTGATCCCCAGGTATTCACTGAAGGGGAAGTTAGGATTCCTAGGGCTGTGTCTCAGCCCGATATTCTTTTCCATCAATGCTGCCTGGCCTGGCCAGCATTCTGTGTGTGTTGTTTGGATTTCCAGCATTTGCAGATTTTCTCCTGTTTGTGTTCATCCTGCATGACTGCACTGTGCCTGCACACTGTCCCTGTCAGCATGCCATCTTGACTTTTGCCTTACTGAGCTTTCATACTCCAGAAGGGTTGTACAAAGGGAAGTCCAGCTAACAAAGGTTTGATTCAGCTTGTCTGCATTCTGTTTTGTCTGCACACCCTTTAAACCCTGTCCTTGCTACAAAGTCCACACCTGTCTGTGCACTGGCCCTGAGGGAACCCTGTTTGACGCTGGTCCATTGACACTTTCACCATTGACACAACCCAATCTATGCTCTCTTCTTGCTGCTGCCATCAGGAAGAAGGTACAGGAGCCTCAGGACCCACATCATCATCAGGTTCTTGAACCAGAGGGGATAACTTCACTCAACTTCATTTGCCACATCACCCGTGGACTCACTTTCCAGGAGTCTCTTCATCTCATATTATCGATATTGATTGCGTATTTATTTATTTTTTCTTCTTTTGTATTTGCACAATTTGTTATATTTTGCCCATTGGTTGTCAGCCCATCTTGTGTGTAGTTTTTCATTGACACTATTGTGTTTCTTTGTATTTACTGTGAATGCCCACAAGAAAATTACCTGCCAGCCCATCCAACACATTATTTTCTACAACTTCTGTCTTCTCCAAAGGGACTCCACCACTAAACATATCTTTAGCCCCCGTCTCGCTCCGCTTTCCACAAGGATCGATACCTTCGCGATTCCCTTGTCCATTTGTCCCTCCCTACTAATCTCCCTCCAGGCACTTTCCCTACTACACCTGCCCATTCACCTCCTCCCTCACCTCCATTTAGGGCCCAGACAGTCCTTCCAGGTGAGGCAACACGTCACCCGTGAACCTGCTGGGGTTGTCTGTTATGTCCAGTGTTCCTGATGCAGCCTCCTCTACCTTGGAGAGACTCATCATTATATAGGGGGGACCACTTCATTGAGCACCTCTGCACCAATAGCCACAAGCAGGACTTCCTAATGGCCAGACAATTTAAATCTATTCCCACTCCTGTTCTAACATGTCGTTCAATGTCCTCTCGTGCCAAGATGAGGCTGCCTTTAGGGTAGAGGAGCAACATCTTATGTTCCATCTGGGTACCCTCCAACTCGATGGCATGAATATCGATTTCTCCTTCTAGTGAACAAATTCCCTCCTCCCACCCCCACTTCTTCTCACCTGCTTATCTCTTACCCCTGGGTCCCCATTTCCTTCCCTTTCTCCTGTGGTCCACTCTCCTCTCTTATCAGATCCTTTTTTCTCCTCCCCTTGACCTTTTCCACTCACCTGGCTTCACCTATCACCTTACAGCTGGCCTCTTTCTCCTCCACCCCCCACCTACTTATTCTGCGGTCTTCCCCCTTCCTTCTCAGTCTTGAAGAATGGTTTTGGCCTGAACATCGACTTTTCACTCTTTTCCACAGATGCTGCCTAACCTGCTGAGTTCCTCCAGCATTTTGTGTGTGCTGAGGTGAATCTCAGGGTTGTATGCGGTGGCATATACAGTGCTACTACTAAGTTTGTGAACCCTGAGGAATTTTCTCTATTTTTGCTTAAGTATTACCTAAAATGTGATCAGATCTTCACGTAAGTTCTAAAACTAGATAAAGAGAACCCAATAAAATAACACATAAAACATTATGTAAGGAGCACCAGGCCATTGTCTCCCACACCATCACCGACTTTATCCGCTCAGGGGATCTCCCATCCACTGCTACCAACATTATAGTTCCCACACCTCGCACTTCCCGTTTCTACCTCCTACCCAAGATCCACAAACCTGCCTGTCCTAGCCGACCTATTGTCTCAGCTTGCTCCTGCCCCACCGAACTCGTTTCTGCATACCTCGACACGGTTTTATTCCCCCTTGTTCAATCTCTTCCTACCTATGTTCGTGACACTTCTCATGCTCTTAAGCTTTTCGATGATTTTAAGTTCCCTGGCCCCCCTGCTTTATTTTCACCATGGATGTCCAGTCCCTATATACTTCCATCCCCCATCAGGAAGGTCTCAAAG
Organism: Mobula birostris; assembly: GCF_030028105.1. Taxonomy (NCBI): domain Eukaryota; kingdom Metazoa; phylum Chordata; class Chondrichthyes; order Myliobatiformes; family Myliobatidae; genus Mobula; species Mobula birostris. The sequence goes on along the minus strand of NC_092396.1, from coordinate 2,332,133 downwards.
CTCTAAGCTTCTTTTTGGATTCCAGACCTAATCAGTTCCCCTCTACCACCACTCTGCTCCGTCTAGCGGAATTAGTCCTTACTCTTAATAATTTCTCCTTTGGCTCCTCCCACTTCCTCCAAACTAAAGGTGTAGCTATGGGCACCCGTATGGGTCCTAGCTACGCCTGCCTTTTTGTTGGCTTTGTGGAACAATCTATGTTCCGTGCCTATTCTGGTATCTGTCCCCCACTTTTCCTTCGCTACATTGACGACTGCATTGGTGCTGCTTCCTGCACGCATGCAGAGCTCGTTGACTTTATTAACTTTGCCTCCAACTTTCACCCCGCCCTCAAGTTTACCTGGTCCATTTCCGACACCTCCCTCCCCTTTCTAGATCTTTCTGTCTCTGTCTCTGGAGACAGCTTATCCACTGATGTCTACTATAAGCCTACTGACTCTCACAGCTATCTAGACTATTCCTCTTCTCACCCTGTCTCTTGCAAAAATGCCATCCCCTTCTCGCAATTCCTCTGTCTCCGCCGCATCTGCTCTCAGGATGAGGCTTTTCATTCTAGGACGAGGGAGATGTCTTCTTTTTTCTAAAGAAAGGGGCTTCCCTTCCTCCACTATCAACTCTGCTCTTAAACACATCTCCCCCATTTCACATACATCTGCTCTCACTCCATCCTCCCGCCACCCCACTAGGAATAGGGTTCCCCTGGTCCTCACCTACCACCCCACCAGCCTCCGGGTCCAACATATTATTCTCTGTAACTTCCGCCACCTCCAACGGGATCCCACCACTAAGCACATCTTTCCCTCCCCCCCCCTGCATTCCGCAGGGATCGCTCCCTACACGACTCCCTTGTCCATTCGTCCCTCCCCCATCCCTCCCCACTGATCTCCCTCCTGGCACTTATCCGTGTAAGCGGAGCAAGTGCTACACATGCCCTTACACTTCCTCCCTTACCACCATTCAGGGCCCCAAACAGTCCTTCCAGGTGAGGCGACACTTCACCTGTGAGTCAACTGGGGTGATATACTGCGTCTGGTGCTCCCTATGTGGCCTTTTATATATTGGCGAGACCCGACGCAGACTGGGAGACCGCTTTGGTGAACACCTACGCTCTGTCCGCCAGAGAAAGCAGGATCTCCCAGTGGCCACACATTTTAATTCCACATCCCATTCCCATTCTGACATGTCTATCCACGGCCTCCTCTACTGTAAAGATGAAGCCACACTCAGGTTGGAGGAACAACACCTTATATTCCGTCTGGGTAGCCTCCAACCTGATGGCATGAACATCGACTTCTCTAACTTCCGCTAATGCCCCACCTCCCCCTTGTACCCCATCTGTTACTTATTCTTATACACACATTCTTTCTCTCACTCTCCTTTTTCTCCCTCTGTCCCTCTGAATATATCTCTTGCCCATCCTCTGGGTCCCCCCCCCCCCCCTTGTCTTTCTTCCCGGACCTCCTGTCCCATGATCTTCTCGTATCCCTTTTGCCAATCACCTGTCCAGCTCTTGGCTCCATCCCTCCCCCTCCTGTCTTCTCCTATCATTTTGTATCTCTCCCTCCCCCTCCAACTTTCAAATCCCTTACCCACTCTTCCTTCAGTTAGTCCTGACGAAGGGTCTTGGCCTGAAACGTCGACTGTACCTCTTGCTACAGATGCTGCCTGGCCTGCTGCGTTCACCAGCAACTTTGATGTGTGTTGCTTGAATTTCCAGCATCTGCAGAATTCCTGTTGTTTACATAAAATATTATACTTGTTCATTTATTTATTGAGAAAAATTATCCAAAGTTATATGTATTTGTTGGGAAAAGTGTGTGAAACTGGTGTGACCCCCTTGGACAGCAATAACTTCAACCAAACGTTTCGGGTAACTTGATCTGTCCTGCTCATCAGCTTGAAGGAATTTTAGGCCATTCCTCCTTACAAAACTGCTTCAACTCCGGGATGTTGGTGGTCTTCCTTATATGAACTGCTTGCTTCAGGTCCTTCCACAACATTTCTATAGGATTAAGATCAGGACTTTGACTCGGCCATTCCAAAACTCGGATTTTCATCTTTTTAAACTGTCCAGTTGTTGATTTGTCTTTCGGATCATTGTCTTGTTGCATTACCCGACTTCTATTAAGCTTTAGCGACTGACATTCTCCCATAAAATGTCTTGATACAATTTTGAATTCATTATTCCCTCAACAATTGCAAGCTGTCCAAGCTCTGAGGCAGCAAAACAGCCCCAAACCACGATGCTCCTTCCACCATGCTTCACAGTTGGGATGAGGTCTTAGTGTTGGTGTGCAGTGCCCTTTTCCCTCCAAACTTAGCAATGCGCATTTCTGCCAAAAAGTTCAACTTTTGACTCATCTGCCCACAGAACATTGTCCTAGAAGCATTGTAAAACATCCAGGTGGTCTTTTGCAAACTTGAGATGTGCAGCAATGTTTTTTTTCGAGAGCAATGGTTTCCTCTGTGGTGTCCTTCCATGAACACCATTCTTGTTCAGTGTTTCTCTTATAGTGGACACATGAATCGAGTAACAAGTTCTAGAGATTTCTGCAGGTCTTTTGCTGTTACCCTTGCGTTCTTGTTCACCTCCTTCAGCATTGCACGTTGTGCTCCTGGTGTGATATTTGCAGGATGCCCACTCCTAGGGAGAGAAGCCACAGTACTCCGTTTGCTCCATTTGTAGACAATTTCTCTCACTATGGACTGATGAACACTCAGATCTTTAGAAATGCTCTTGTAGCCTTTTCCAGCTTCATGCATCCGTACAATTCTTCTTCTAAGGTCCTCTGAAAGTTGTCTTGATTGAGGCATTGTACATGTAAACAGATCTTTCTTGAGAAGAGCAGGCTCTGTCAGTAACCTGACTTTGTATGTCATTTTTTATAGGGCAGAACACCTCTCCAACCCACTCCTCCAATCTCATCTCATTGATTGGAACTCCTGACTCCAAATCGCTTTTGTAGAAGGCATTACCCCAGAGGTTCACATACTTTTTCCAACAACTACATGTAATATTGGATCATTTTTCTCAATACGTAATGAACAAGTATAATGGCTTTTGTGTTATTTATTTAATTGGGTTTTCTTTATGTAGTTTTAGGACATGTGATCACATTTGAGGTTATATATTTGCAGAAACAGAGAATATTCTACAGGGTTTACAGATTCTCTACCGCCACTGTACCTACTTTGATTAATAAAATTACTTTGAATTTGAACCCCTCTCTTGTGTTTTTCAGGCTAGTTTAGCTGCAACTAGACAAGGGTCATCGCCAAATGGGAGCGTGTCACAACAGCCTGCCTCTTCACAGACCACTGTGAGTATCTGAAGCAAGTGGTTGGTTTATGCGGGAGGTCAGCACTGGGTGCCGTAGGTCAAATGCGCAGGAAGAAATGAAGCAGCACGCATAGATGTTGGTCCAATTTGAGCCTGGAGATGCGACAATGCGTGTCTCTCACAGCCCAGTGTTCCAGCTCCTCATCTGAATCTGGAGAAAGGCCGAGGATTATGTTTTTAATTTAGATATACAGCATATCTGGTCCAACGAGTCCATGCCGCTCAGTTACGCCAATGTGACCAATTAACCAGTTACTATGGGCATCACAGTAGCGTAGTGGTTAGTACAATGCTATTACAGTTCAGGGTGTCAGAGTTCAGAGTTCAATTCGGGCATCCTCTGGAAACAAGTTTGTACGTCCTTCCCATGTGCGTGTGGGTTTCCTCCGGATGCTCCTGTTTCCTCCCACAGTCCAAAGACGTACTGGTTAATTGGTCATTGCAAATTGTCATATGATTAGGCTAGTGTTAAAATCGGTGGGTTGCTGGGCGACACAGCTGATAGGACCTGTTCCACTCTGTATCTCTAAAAGAATAAAATAAAAAGGCCAAATATTTTATTTTTTATTTAGACATACAACACAGTAACGGGCCCTTCTAGTCCATCGAGCTCACGGCGCTCAGTTACACCCACGTGACCAACTAACTTCCTAACCGTTACATCCTTGGAACGTGGGAGGAATCTGGGGCAGCTGGAGAAAACACACTTGGTCCGGGGAGACCATACAAACTGCTTACAGACAGTGGTGAGAATCGGACCCAGTCGCCAGCGCTGTCATAGCGTTACGCTGACAGCTACGTTACCATGTCAGCCCTAAGTAGGAGGTTTGTTGCCGCTGGACACCCAGGTGATCAGTCTGGCTGCTGATCACTGGGATAGGCCGCCTTCGGATGAGGTTCTGTGTGAACCCTTCCCCTGACTCCTGTCTGTGCAGAGTGCCATCCTGACATGTTCCTCCACCTCCTGACACCCAGCCCCTGCCAGTCACGGGGATAGACCGCCTCCGGATGAGTTTCTGAGTGAACCCTTCCCCTGGCCCCTGTCCGTACAGCTGGCCGTCATCCGCCTCCTGACACCCAGCCCACCCTCTGTATTCGACTCGATTATGTGGAAAGTGCGTGAACTTTCTGACACTCTGCTTTCCACCAGTTCCTTCTTGCCCTTTCCTGGATTTAGCTGCACTCTCACCGTCACCAGAGACCGTAAGAAAGAGAAACAGAATTGGGCCATTCGGCCCATTGAGTCTGCTCTGTCATGCCATCATGGCTGACTTATTATCCCTCCAACCCCATTCTCCTGCCTTCTCCCTGTAACCTTTGACACCCTTACTAATCAAGAACCTATCAACCTCCAGTTCAAATATACCTAATGACTTGGCCTCCACAGCCAACCGTGGAAATGAATTCCACAGATTCACCATCCTCTGATCTAAAGGGACGTCCTTCTATCCTGAAGCTACGCCCCCCATTTGAATCAGCCTCCCCACATCTACTCTATCTAGGCCTCTCAGTATCTGAGAAATTTCAGTGAGATCCCCGCTCATTCTTCTAAACTCCAGTGAGTACAGGTCCAGGGGTGTCACGTGTTCCTGATACATTAACCCTTCCACTCCCGGCATGGTGACACGTGGGCGGAGAGATTTCTCTCTCCCACTCCTATCTCTTGAATAGAAAATAGAAGTAGGAGGAGGCCATTTGGCCTTCTGGGTCTGAGCATGATGGTAACTGTCCCTGCTCCTAGCCTCTCTCTCTTATTCGTGGTGCCTTTCACATGGACAAATATGTCTCCCTCCTCCTTCTCTTACGTGCAGTGGATTCCAGTTAGTTGGAACACATCAGAACACACCAGTATGCTTTGGCCCAATGAAGCGGCTGCCTTAATTAGCAGAAGTTTCATGGGAGTAGTTAAAAATGTACATAAAAGACAAAACTACTGTTTAACTGAATAACGAATTATGTATTTAAATGAAATACAGAACAAATTAAAACACTATCAATACTACTACAGTATTCTAAAACTGTATTAGTTCCTCATAGTTATTGATGGAAGAATTCAACCAGTGTACATTGTCGTGTTCCTTTGGTTGACTGTAAATGAACAAAATCAGCGCAGACAAGTATTGTAGATGATGGACTGCCATTATACAATGCTTTCGAAGATTGAATCTCCAAATCTTCATTTTCATTGTAACATTCAAGGTGACTGTTGATACTTTCAAATTCTTCGCAGTTCCTAACTTGCTGAAATAGTAAAATCATTTCATTTTCACTCTGGCATCTCCAAGCCTGAATGCTTGAAACTGCAATGAGCAGAACAGTTCTGAATACTGCTTAAGTGGACAGAATGAGGGTGAGAGGCTGGGGCAGTGGACAGAAAGAGGGTGAGAGGCCAGGGGAGTGGACAGAAGGAGGGTGAGAGGCCGGGGGAGTGGACAGAAGGAGGGTGAGAGGCCGAGGGAGTGGACAGAAGGGGGATGAGAGGCCAGGGGAGTGGACAGAAGGAGGGTAAGAGGCCGGCGGAGTGGACAGAAGCAAGGCGAGAGGCCAGAGGAGTGGATAGGAGGAGGGTGAGAGGCTGGTAGAGTGGACGGAAGGAGGGTGAGAGGCCGGGGGAGTGGACAGGAGGAGGGTGAGAGGCCGGGGGAGTGGACAGGAGGAGGGTGAGAGGCCGGGGGAATGGACAGGAGGAGGGTGAGAGGCCGGGGGAGTGGACAGAAGGAGAGTATCAGGCCGGGGGAGTGGACAGAAGGAGGGTATCAGGCTGGGAGAGTGGACAGGAGGAGGGTATCAGGCTGGTAGAGTGGACAGGAGGAGGGTGAGAGGCTGGTAGAGTGGACAGAAGGAGGGTGAGAGGCTGGTAAAGTGGACAGGAGGAGGATGAGAGGCCGGGGGAGTGGACAGAAAGAGGGTGAGAGGCCGGGGGAGTGGACAGGAGGAGAGTGAGAGGCCGGGGGAGTGGACAGAAGGAGGGTGAGTGGACAGGAGGGTGAGAGGTGACGAGGTTGGTTGAGGTAGAGTGGTTCCAAAATGCCCGATTTCTTTGCCGCCAGTCTCATGAACAGTTTGAACCTCCTCTCCCAGTGCTGTGGAGTGTGGGGGGCTGAGCCCTGCATTGACAACGATGTCCCTTTCGACCCAGATTAACCTGGCCACGTCTCCGGCCGCAGCTCAGCTGATCAGCCGGGCGCAGACCGTGAACTCCGGTGCCACAGGAATCGCCCAGCAGGCCGTTCTCCTGGGGAACTCGAACAGCCCGGCTCTGACGGCCAGTCAGGCACAGATGTACCTCCGGGCACAGATGGTAAGCAGCAAACTATGACTTCCTACAAGTGTTGAGTGCGTGATGTGATGTCGGAGGTGCCTGGCCATTAATCACAAGCAGCGGACACTCTTTGTTCTTTTTTAAGATTAATTCATCAGTGTCTGTCCATGACCTTTGATCCTTTCTGATCTTCCTTTAGGGAATCAATTATTATTCTTCCATTTGTCCTCGATCTCAGCATTTGTTTCCTCTCCTGGGTTGCCTGGGTTCCAATTCGATCCACAGAGAAAACAGTATCTGCTAAGAATATTCATTCAAAGGCTGATCTGAGCAGATCAAGGCTCATGGATCTTTGGAGAGACAAGCCCTTTTCCGATTGTATTATCTGGTCATAACTATAGAAGCTCATTAACTGGGTAACCTGGTTACTCGCTGGATAACCTGGTAACTTGCTGATTTACTGAGACAGTCGGAGTTAGAATCTGTGCAAAGTATATCACAAGCAGTAGCCAGAAGGTGACGTATGATAGGTGTCCTGGATATTCAAGCACACACAGTCACTCACGTGTGTATGCAAACACAGTTACACAGCCCATGCACACATAGCCACACACGTGTGTATGCTCACTCACCAAGTATATGCACACACACAGTGTGCACATAAGACCATAAGATTAGGAACAGAATTAGGCCATTCAGCTCTGCCATTTCATCATGGCTGATCCCAGATCCCATTCAACTTCATACACCTGCTTTCTCACCATATCCTTTGATGCCCTGACCGATCAGGAAACAATCAACTTCCGTCTTGAGTATACCTACGGAATTGGCCACCACTGGAGTCTGTGGCAGAGCATTCCACAGATTCACCACTCTCCAGCTAAAAAGATTCCTCCTTACCTCTGTTCTAAAAGGTTGCTCCTCAATTTTGAGGCCATGCCCTCCAGTTCTGGATACTCCCACCACAGGAAATACCCTCTCCGCATCCACCTTATCTAGTCCTTTCAAACACATAGTCACACACACGGGCGCACACACAGTTACAAATGTGTGTCCACATACATGTTTTCACAGAGTCACGTGAACACAGTCATATATGTGCAGATATGCACATGCACACACACATACATAGGCACGTGTAACAAGCCAAACATATCTGCACCTTACACACTGCATTGGAGAGAATAGTCAGGGCACCCTCTCATCACAGCCTCACACTTGTAAATTGCACACATGACATCACTTGAGTTGTGTCGTTAGTGTTCTGTTGCCTTGTGGCCAAAGAACCATGTTCCTCAGAGTGAGTCAGTCTGTTCCTCTCCCACAAGGGCCACCCGACACTGAGTGTTTGCTCTGTTCACTTTCCCATCTCCCACCGCACCTTTAAACTCTCCTCCAGTTGCTCTGCAAGTTCAGTAATGCCATGTAGAAACATTGGCAGGGAACGATCTGGCAAGGTGGTTGAGTGGCGGTGGGGAATACTCTGGGGACAGTTTAAAATGCAAAGTAAATTTGTTATCAGAGTATATACGTGTCACCACATACAATCCATTTTCTTCTGGGCATGCACAGCGAATACAAGAAACACAATAGAATCAATGAAAGACCACGCCCAACGGGATGGACAAACAACCCGTGTGCAAAAGACAACAAATTGCAAATACAAAAGAGAAAAATAATAATAAACTAACAACCAGAAAGTATCAAGAACATGAGGTGACGAGTCCTTCAAAGACCATAGTCCCCTTAAGTTTGAAGGGATAGGGTTAAGGTTAGTCTTGTGTTGGGGGAAGGTTGATTTCAGTAGCACAGAGAGGCCCTGGTGAAAGTAGAACAGTGCATGCCATTCAGTCCATTATGTCTGTGCAGGCCATGATTTTGATCTGAACTAATCCCTACATCTGCCTACCTCTTTCCCTCATTCATCTTAAACCTAAGCCCTCTAACATCTGAAATTTCCATTATGGGACAATTTACCCCAGGGGTTCCCAACCTTGGGTCCCCGGACCCCTTGCATAATGGTATTGATCCATGGCATCCAAAAGGTTGGGAACCCTTACACTACCCTGTTTATGTCTCTCGTATTTTTAAAAATCTCCAACGCTGCAGAGAAAACAATCCAAGTTGTCCACCCTCTCCTGATAGTCTACACGTTCCATTCCTGGTGGACCATTTCTGCACCCTCTCCAATGCCTCCACATCCTCCTTGTAATGCAGCAAACAGAATACTCCAGTGTGGCCTACCAAAGTTTTATACAAGTTCAACATGACTTCCTAATTTTATATTAGGGGACCACAGTAGCGTAGCTGTTAGCGTGACACTATTACAGCTCAGCTTCAGAGTTCAGAGTTCACTTCCAGAGTCCTCTGTAAGAAAGTTTGTATGTTCTTCCCATGAACACGTGGGTTTTCTGTGGATAGACGGGGGTAGGGCAGCACAGTAGTGCAGTGGTTAGCACAATGCTTTACCAGCGACCCAGGTTCAATTCCTATTGCTGTCTGTAAGGAGTTTGTACGTTCTCCCTGTTTCCTCCTGATGCTCCAGTTTCCTTCCATGGTCCAAAGACGTACCGGTTAGTAGGTTAATTGGTCATTGTAAACTGTCCTGGGATTAGGCTGGGGTTAAATCGGGGGGTTGCTGGGCGATGAGGCTCATGGGCTAGAAGGGCCTGTTCCACAGTGTGTCTCTAAATCAAAATAAATTCAACATTCCTACCTATGTAAACAACAAAGCAGATCCTAAACACAAGAGATTCTGCAGATGCTAGAAATCTGAAGCAGCACACAAAATGCTGGAGGAACTCAGCAGTTCAGACTGTTACCCCTGGCATTTTTGTCCTTGTGAACCTTTGCTACCCCCTCTCCAGCTTAATGACACCCTTCCAGTCATGTGGTGACCAGAACTGCACACAATAGTCCAAGTGTGATCTCACCACCTGCACATCTTGTACAGCTGATTTCTTGTGGTCTTACTCAACATAACGTCCTAACTCCTGTACTCAATGTCCCATGGTACAAACTCTTCCTTCACCACCTTCACTACAGTGCTCCATGTCAAGACCCATCAAACTCTTTAGAACATCAAACAGTCCAGCACAGGAGCAGGCCCTTCGGCCCACAGTGTTGTGCCAAACCAATTAAATTTGCCATCAAGTGGCCAGCCAAACTAATCTCTTCTGCCTACACAATGTCTATGTCCTTCCATTTTCCTCACATTCACGTGCCTATCTAAACATCTCGTAAAAGTCTCCAATGTATTTGCCTCCACCACCACCCCAGACACTGCATTCCAGGCAACCACCACTCTGTGTAAAAATCTTGCCCCTCACATCCCCTTTAAAATTACACCACTCACACCTGAAATGTATGCCCTCTGCTATCAGACTTTTCAACCCTGGGGAAAAAGATTCTCTCTGTCTGCTCTATCTGTGCCTCTCATAATCTTATAAACCTCTATCAGATCTCCACTCAGCCTCCGCCACTCCCGAGAAAACAACCCAAGTTTGTCCTGCCTTTCATTATAGCTCATACCCTGTAATTCAGGCAACATCATGGTAAACCTCCAGCACTCTCTCCAAAGCCTCAAAATCCTCCTATAAGGGGGAGATCAGAACTGTTTGTAATAGTCTAGTTCCATAAGAAAATACTCTTAGGTTTCAATTAGATCCTTTCTTACTCTTCTAACCTGCAATGGATGAGTGAAATGGCTTCTCCCAAACCCTGTGTTCTTTGCCAACCCTTGCCAGAGCTGATTTCTGCAGACTCCACCAGGAGGACCAGTGCCTTCCAGAGTAGAATTACACATCAGCAGTAGAGGGGCCATTAAAGAGATTAACTTTACTTGTCACACGTACAGTGAAGTGCATCGTTTGCGTCAATGACCGACACAGTCTGAGGATGTGCTGGGGGCAGCCCACAAGTATCATCAGGCTTCAGGTGCCAACCTAGCATGCCCGCAACTTACTCACCATAACCTGTATGCCTTTGGAATGTGCGAGGAAACGAGAGCACCCGGAGAAAATCCACATGGTCATTGGGAGAATGTACAAACTCCTTACAGGCAGCGGTGGGAATTGGACACCGATCGGTGGTGCTGTAGAGCGTTATGTTTATTTTTGATACCCATAGGGGAACGGGGTACGAGAACCAGGCTTAATATCACTAGCATGTGCTGTGAAATGGCGAAGGGGAAGAAGCTGCTTCTGAGATGTCTTCAGGCTCCTGTACTTCCTCCCTGATATTAGCAATAAGAGAGCATGTGCTGGGTGATAGAGGTTCTTAATGATGGATGCTGCCTGTTTGAGGCATCGCCTTTCGAAGGTGTTCTCAATGTTGGAGAGGCTAGTGCCCACGATGGATCTGGCTGAGATTACACCCTCTGCAGCTCTTTCCAATCCTGTGCAGTGGCCCCTCCATACCAGACAGTGTTACAACCAGTTAGAATGGTCTCCATGGTACATCTGTAGAAGTTTGCTAGACTTTGGTGACACACCAGGCCTCCTCAAACTCCTAATGAAATATGACTGCTGTCGTGTCTTCTTTGTAATTGCATCAGTGTGTTGGCCCCAGGACAGATCCTCAGGGATGTTGTCACCCAGGAGTTTGAAACGCTCACCCTTTCCACTTGGCATCCTTCTACAAGGACTGGTGTGTGTTCCCTCAACCTCTCCTTCTTGAAGTCTACAATCAAAAATCTAAAGGGGAGGAGAGATCATTAAGTTGTCTCTAAATGGGGGAATAATTATCAGCTGGTGAAAGTCCAGGACAGTCACATCATCCACTGATACCACCCTCAACATGAACTATAGACATTCAGAGCTTGGATGAAGATTATTTGGCTCAGAGTGTCGGTGCTGGCCAAAGGTGAACTTGAGATGATTCGCACTTGGCAACTCAAACCCTGCAGGTCACAACTGTTCAAGGACTCATCGAGGCCAAAGCCGGGGAGATAGTTCCAGATACTTGTGGAAGAAAATTCCTGATTCCCTCTGAGCCTTCTGTGGCCTTGTTCCCAGTAACTAAAGGCTTCTCTGTCATTACAGAGACTGCTGTTCAATCTCCCTGGTTTCCAGAGCTGTTGTACGCATGCACACACATGCAGACACACACGCTGTATACTATGCCTCAAACAGATGAGTGTGTCAGGAAAAGATGTTTGTGTAACTAAATTGTTGGTGAGGGTTCAAAGTTCGAAATACTTCCAAAGTAAATTTATTATCTAAGTATGTGTATGTCGTCACTGTAGCTTTGCAGTTAGCTGATGCTATTACAGCTCGGAGTTCAATTTCGGCATCCACTGTAGAAAGTTTTTCCCATATGTGTGTGTAGGTTTCCTCCGGGTGCTTTGGTTTCCTCGCACAGTCCAGAGACGTGCACGCTGTAGTGGCACGTCAGTGTAGTGGTTAGCACAATGCTTTTCACTACCAGTGACCCAGCTTCTGTTCCTGCCGCTGCCTGTAAGGAGTTTGTACGTTCTCTCCATATCCGTGTGGGTTTCCTCCGGGTGCTCCAGTTTCCTCCCACAGTCCAAAGACATACCGGTTGGAAAGTGAGTTGGTCATTGTAAGTTGTCCCGTCATTAGGCTAGGATTAAGTCGAGGAATTGCTGGGCAGCGCAGCTCGAAGTGCTGGAAGGGCATGTTCCACACTGTATCTCAATAAGTAAATAAATACCAGATCGTAGGTGTATTGGTCTTTATAAATCGCCCAATGATTAAGCTAGGGTTAAACTGGTGGGTTGCTGGGTAACATGTCTCAAAGGGCAGGAAGTAAATAATTAAATGTCACCCTGAGATTTGTTGAGGATATTCACAGCAGAACAAAGAAATACAGTAGAATCAATGAAAATCTACACACAAGTTCAAGTTCAGGTTTATTGTCATTCAACAGTACACATGTATACCACTAAACAAAACGATGTTCCTCCAGACCAAGGGACACAACACAGTACATATAACTCGCACACATAGCACATAAAGTAATATTACCACAAATAAATTAACAAATCGTAAGGTGCATGTATGATACAAGTTAAAAAGTGAACAGTATAACACTACTGGTGCTTCATGCGTAATGAGACCTGGGTGGTGGCAAGGTGTTCAGTCATCTCACGGCCTGGGGGAAGAAGCTGTATCCCATCCTAACAGTCCTTGTCCTAATGCTACGATACCTCCTGCCTGATGGTAAGGGTCAAAGAGATTGTTGGACGGATGGGAGGGATCACTGACAATGCTAAGGGCCCTGCATACTGATAATATCTCGGATGGGTGCAAGGGAGGCCCGATGATCCTCTCAACAGTCCTCACTATGCTTTGTAGGGACTTGTGGTCAGACGTCTTGCTATTCCCGGACCAGACAGTGACACAGCTGCTCAGGACACTCTCTCTGGTGCTCCTGTAAAAATTGCCGAGAACGGGGTGGGAGCGGGAGCCTCAATCTCCTCAGGAAGTGGAGACACTGCTGTGCTTTCTTGACCAAACAAAGACTCTCAAACGATACAAGGATTGGCAAACAACACGGATTTGTCAGTCTCCTGGCCCTTGCCAGACTTAGGGTTCAGGTCCACAGATACCTCCCTGCATGTCCTCTTGTTGAGACCACGGCAGCCATCTCTTGGTGCCTGAGGTAGATAAAAGACAGTTTTCTTTTTCTTCTTAAGCCCATCACCCCTGGGGACATAGGCCACTGACAGCAGCACGTCAAAGTCCTCTGTCCTGATCCAAAGGCTGATAGGCCATATGGCTTTTACTTTCACCACATGACTTCATAAGTCTTCTAGACGAGTCCTTTCTCCCAGGAATGAGGTGTTCGGAGCTGCTGTTGGCGTTTCTGTAGCTCGGGATTTTTATGGGATGGGGTTACTAACCCCATGCCCAACCCTCCTCCTTTCACAGCCAGGCTTGGGGCTGTCCATGGTGGAGTTTAAAAGGCAACACGTTTCATGTAATTTTCAGGCACAGCAAAGTAACCTTGTGCAAATAGCTAGGACCCTAGGTCGTGCTGTTCCTTTGTCCCCCCAGCTCATCTTCACGCCCACTGCCACCGTCGCTGCGGTCCAACCAGAGGTCACGGTGTCTCCAGGCAACCAGCAGTCAGCCGTCTCACAGGTCAGTTCTCAGCCGTGCACTCTGTGACGTGAGCGGGATCTGGGTGATAGCCGTCTCAGGGACTGGTGGGGACGGGCGGGCGAAGGTGTCACATCCAGCCTCCGGGCCTTGGTCAACTGCAAATTAATCATCCAATCAAAGACAGCTATAGAGTCATACAGCACAGAAACAGGCCCTTCGGCCCAACCTGTTGATGCTGACCAAAATATCCCATCCAAGCTAATCCCACTTACCAGCATTTGATCCATAACTTCCTCGACCTATCCAATCAGTGTAGCTGTCCAACTATGTTCTACACCTGTGTAAACCACTTCCTCTGGCAGCTCATTCCTTTTATTGACTACCTTCTGGGTAGAAATGTTGACTCTTCTTTGAAGGTCTGGCTAATCAAGAATCTATCAAACTCTGCCTTAAATATATCACAATGACTTGGCCTCCACAGCCGTCTTTGGCAATGAATTCCACAGATTCACCACCCTCTGGCTAAAGAAATTCCTCCTCGTCTCTGTTCTAAATGGGTGTCCTTCTATTCTGAGGCTGGGTCCTTTGGTCCTGGACTCCCCCACTATAGGAAACATCACTCTATCTAGGCCTTCCATTATTCAGTAGGTTTCAATGAGATCCCCCTCATTCTTCTAAACTCCAGTGAGTACAGGCCCAGAGCCGTCAAACGCTCCTCATAGGGTGGGAAACTCCTCATGAGGCCTGAGTAGGACAAGCCTGTGTGCTCCAAAGGGAAGACCCAACTGAGCAGGCCAACCTTTTGACACTGCTACCCCACTGCATGCGTTAACATCAATGTCTGTTTAAATAGCATCTTTAGTGAGGTAAAGCAACCAAGAAATATAATCACAGAGTCAGACAGCACAGGAAACAAGCCCTTCAGCCCAACTTGATTATGTCGACCAAGTTGCTGAACTGAACTGGTCCATGGGCCTGCGTTTGGCCCAAGTCCCTCTAAACCAGGGGCTCCCAACCTGGGTCCACGGACCCCTCAGTTAATGGCATAATAAAGGTTGGGAACCCCTTCTCTAAACCCTTCCTAACCATGTACCTGTCCAAGCATCTTTTAAATGTTGTAATTGTACTCGCCTCAACTACTTCCTCTGACAGCTCTTTCCACATGGATATCACCCTTTGTGTGAAAAAAACATTGCCCTCAGGTCCCTGATATAAATCTTTCACCACATTCCCATCCATTTCCCCAGGACTTACACTTTTACATATCTATCTATCTCTCATCTCTCTCTCTCTCTCTCTCTCTCTCTCTCTCACAGACACACACACACACACAGACACACACACACAGACACACAGACACACACACGCACGCACACGCACACACACGCACACACACACACACACACACACACACACACACTCTCTCTTAACCCACCAGTCCTCTAGGGAAAAAAGTTGCCTTTCAAATCCCCTTTTATATTATTCCCTGTTCACTCTGTCTTGCTGGATTTGGACTGCCCTTCTTGTTCTTCTTAAGCCCGTCAGCCCTACTGGGGCATAGGCTGCCGACAGTGGCCCACCACAGTCCTCTGTCCTAGGTTCGCCTTTAAATGTGTGGTCTGTCCTCTCCCAGGGGTGAGGTCTGTGGAGCTTCTGTTGGTGGTTCTGGGTTTTTATAGGATGGGGTTGCCTGCCCCATTTCCAACCCTCCTCCTTCCTTTTGCAGTGGGACTTGCACTCCCTAACCCTGGGGAAAAGACTGATTATTCCCTTTAAGTGGTTTTATAAACCTCTCCTTTCACTTCTTTCACTCCAGGGCAAATATCCCCCAACCTGTGCCATCTCTCCTCTCAAGCCCTCCACTCCTGGTAACAACCTCAAATCTCTCTGACAACCCCTTCCAGTTAGTGTGAGATACAGTACAGAACAGGACTTTCTGACCCGACGAGCTACACTGCCCAGTAACCTCCCTATTCAACCCTAGCCTCAACGCAGGACAAATTACAATGACACAGTAACCTATGAACCGGTATGTCTTTGGACTGTGGGAGGAAACCCGAGCACCCGGGGGAAACCCACGCATTCACAGAGAGAACATACAAGCTCCATAGAGACGGCACCAGAATTCAACCCCGAACTCTGACACCCTGAGTTATAATAGTGTTGCACTAACCACTACGCTGCTGCGGCACCCAATTGAATATCATCCTTCCTAGGTTGGTATATGTTGGCTGTGGATGGGCCAAGGAGGAAAGTTCCCAGGAGCATCTGAGAGAGGTGGTGACTTGGTTTCCATAGCAGTCTGTGGCAATGAATTCCACAGATTCACCACTCTCTGGCTAAAGAAATTCCTTCTCATCTCTGTTCTAATTGGGCATCTGTTCTGAGGCTGTGCCCTCTGGTCCTAGACTCCCCCACTATAGGAAACATCCTCTCCACGTCCACTCTATCTGGGCCTTTCAATATTCAGTAGGTTTCAATGAGATCCCCCCTCATTCTTCTAAACTCCAGTGAGTACAGGCCCAGAGTAGTATGAGACAATGTGAAAACGAGAGGATTTAGTGGGAAATGATGCAGATTGGCTGGTATAAGGGTAATTGGTAAAGGAACACCCTCACACTCCTAGCACAGCCAGTCCTCCCACCAGTATGCAGGCATGCTTTTGTTCATATTTTACTGAATTAGTGGACAGCGTTTTGGCAGCTCCCTGAACTGGCAGTGCAAACCACAAGGTTACTTGGCATCCAGGTCTACCATCCCAACATAGTCTGGACCCCGTACACACACCTATCTGACACTGTCCCTCCCCCAACACATATCCATCCCCATCCACTCCCTCACCTGTCTGCCCCCAGCCCCGACCTTGCCTGCACTTGTCCGAGCAGACCACAGCAGCCTACGGCTAGTCCACACACACACACACAGCTGAGGATACACCTGCATAACCCAGAAGAGTGAACCTAATGGGGTCATCCCACACAGGAACATTCAGAAGAGTTGGAACCTCCCCTGCATTGAGAAGGACAAGGGGTGATGGTCCAAGACCTTCACGGAGGAGGGTGTTGTGCAGCTGCTCTCTCAGGCTGGACAGTCCTGAGTGATGAACATTTCTCAGGTTAAGGGAAACAAGAGGAAAGAAGGGCCAAATGGCCTCTTCCTTCTCCTCATCCTCCTGTGTGTTTCTTCAGCCTGAGCTGCCCATCTGTTAGACCTTAAGACATAGGAGCAGAATGAGGCCATTCGGTCCGTCAAATCAGCATCACCATTCTATCGTGGCTGATTTATTTTCTCTCTCAACACAGTTCTCCTGCCTTCTTCCCATAACCTTTGACACCCTTACTAATCCAGATCCCATCACCCTCTGCTTTAAATGTATCCAATGACTTGGCCTCCACAGCCTGACAAGTCTCTTGTCAGCACAGGGCAGGTAGGAGATTGAGCTAAAGTTGGCCAAACTTTCCTTACTAGAGTCACTGTGACTGACTGTGGCGGGGTCTTGGTGGTAGTTGTCAGTGTCACACCAGTGTCCCAAGACAGCAGAAAATGAACTTCATTCTGACTGCCTCTTGTATTAACATTGAGGTGAACACTCAATAAATCCATTGGGTCCGAGTGCACAGCTCTCTGAATGTGCCACATAGGTAGATAGGGTGGAAATGAAGGAACCTTCATTGGTCAAGGCACATTCAGAAAGTCACATTGAGACTATGAGACATTGGAGCAGAATTGGGCCATTTGGCCCATCGAGTCTGCTCTGCATTTCCATCATAAATAATTTATTACCCCTCTCAAACCCATTCTTCTACCTTCTCTCCATAACCTTTGAAGCCCTGACTAATCAGGGGCCTTTTAATCACCGCCTTAAATATACCCCATGGCTTGGCCCTCACAGCCGTCTGTGGCAATGAATTCCACACATTCACCACCCTTTCTCTGGCCAAGGAAATTCTTCCTCATCTCTTTTCTAATTGGATGTCCCTCTATTCTGAAGTTATGCCCTCTGGTCCTAGACTCCCCCACAATAGGAAACATCCTGTCCACATCCACTCTATCCAGGCCAGGGGTTCCCAAACTGCAGTCCACAGACCTCTTGGTTGATGCTAAGGCTCCATGGCATGAAAAAGGTTAGAATCCCCTGATCTAGGCCTTCTAATATTTGATAGATTTCAGTTAATTCTTTGCTCATTCTTCTAAACCCCAGTGAGTACAGGCCCAGAGCCATCAAACACTCCGCATATATTAACTCTTTCATTCCTGGAATCACTCTGGTGAAACTCCTCTGGATCCTCTCCAATGGCAGCACATCTTTTCTTAAATATGGTGCCCAGACTTGCTCACAGTACTCCAAGTGCAGTCTGACTGATGTTTTATAATGCATTACATCCTTGTTTTTATATTCTCGACCTCTCGAAATGAATGCTGTATAAAACTTAATGAATGTGTATAAAACTGCACACAGCAGTTGTATAAAACTTTGGTCAGGCCACCCTTGGAGTATTGTATACAGTTCTGCTAACCCCAATTCAGGAAGGATGTGGAGCCATTGGAGAGTGTGCAGAAGTTCACCAGGACACTGCTTGGACTACAGAGAGTATGAGCCATAACGAGAGGTTGGATGAACTTGAGTTGTTTTCCCTGGAGTGGAGGAAGCTGAGGGGAAACCTGATAGAAGTACAGTTAGAGTACTGAGGCAGAATCATTTCCCCGGGTAGAAATGTCATATACTAGAGCGAGTGCATTTATGGTGAGAGGAGCAAAGTTTAAAGTGGAGAGTGAGAGAAGGAAAGTTTAAAGTAGGTAAGGGGATATAAGGGGGTACGGGTGGCACGGTATCGTAGTGGTGGCAGGTAGCACAATGCTTTACAGTACCAGTGACCCGGGTCCAATTCCTGGTGCTGTCTGTGAGGAGTTTGTACGTTCTCCCTGTGACCATGTGTGTCTCCTCTGGGTGCTCCGGTTTCCTTTCACTGTCCAAAGACTTACTGGGTAGTAGGTTGATTGATCATTGTAAATTGTCCTGAGGTCAGGCTAGGATGAGATCTGGGGATTGCTGGGCAATGTGGCTTGAAGGACTAGAAAGGCCTATTCCATGCTGGATCTCAATCAATCAATAGATAGATAGATAGATAACTTTAATATTAGAAAAAGGAGGGGGATCTCAGTGAAATCTATCAAATATTGAAAGGTCTGTATAGAGTGGATATGTAGAGGATGTTTCTTGTAGTGGGGGATCCTAGGACCAGAGAACACAGCCTCAGAATAGAGGGATGTCCGTTTAGAACAGAGATGAGGAGGAATTTCTTTAGCCAGAGGGTGATGAATCTGTGGAATTCATTGCCACAGACGGCTGTGGAGGCCAGGTTATTGGGTATATTTAAAGCAGAGGTTGCTAGGTTCTTGATTAGCCAGACCATCAGAGGTTACGGGGAGAAGACAGGAGAATGGGGTTGAGAGGAAAATAAATCAGCCATGATGGAATGGTGGGGCAGACTCGATGGGCTGAATGGCCTAAATCTCCTGTGTCTTTTGGGATGAGTGGGACAAGTTTTTTCTTATTACACGCAGGGAGTAGGGGAGGCTGATACAACAGTGGTTGTTTAAGAGGCTGTTAGACAGACACAGATTGGAAGGATATGGATCATGTGCAGGCAGAAGGGACTTAGGGGCACCCCGGTACTATAGCAGCTCGCACAATGCTATTACAGATCAGGGTGTCGGAGTTCAGAGTTCAATTCCGGCATCCTCTGTAAGGAATTTGTACATCCTTCCCGTGAGCACATGAGTTTCCTCCGAGTGCTCCAGTTTCCTCCCGCAGTTCGAAGACGTACCAGTTAGTAGGTTAATTGGTCATTGTATATTGTCCTGTGGTCAGGATGGGGTTAAATCAGGGGCTGCTGAGCCTGTTCCGTGCTGTATCTCTAAATAAAAATAAAATATAAAAATGAAATTATTTTGACATCTTATTTGGCATGGATTTGGTGGGTTGAAGAGGCTATTCCTGTGCTGTGTTGTTCCGTGAAACTCCTGACGGTCCCACCATGTGTAAGTGACCATGTCCATGGACAGAGGCCTCAGGCCTCAGGTTTTCCGGAGGAACTTTAGATCTGGTGATCACATTTTGCTGGTGTTTTCTGTGTGTGGACACTTTTCAGCTCTTGTCTGTGTGTCTCCGCTGTTAACTGCTGTTCACTAACGGCTCCCGTTTCCGATGCATTCCCCACTGCGACCAGGTGCAGAACCTTGCCATCCGAAACCAGCAGAGCGCAGCCACGGCGGCAGCAGTGCAGCCACAACTGCAGAGCGTCACTCTGAAAGCAAGCGCGCCAGCGACGCCCGCCCCTGCGGCCCCGCAGGCTAAGACGCCAGGCTTGGCACCCGCTCCAGGTGGTAAAGGGGGCCAGCCTGACAGCATGGCCGACAGTGGCAAGAAAGGAGAACCTGGCATCTCTGCCTCCGGCTCAGACACCAGGAGTATCAGTGTGGCCGCCAGCACTACGCCAGTCAGCACGCACCCTCTCATCACCACAGGTAACGACATCTTCCTGGGGGTGGGGGGGGCAACCATTTTACCCTGTTAATATTTATTTATTTAGAGATTGGGCATGGTATAGGCCCTTGGAGTCGCTTCGCCTGGCAGCTCCTGATTTAACCCCAGCCTAATCATAGGACAGTTTTCAATGACCAGTTAACCTACTAACCCGTACGTCTTTGGACTGTGGGAGGAAACCGGAGCACCCGGAGGAAACCCACACGTTCACGGGGAGAAAGTACAAACTCCTTACAGG
Source organism: Mobula birostris (assembly GCF_030028105.1). Lineage (NCBI taxonomy): Eukaryota > Metazoa > Chordata > Chondrichthyes > Myliobatiformes > Myliobatidae > Mobula > Mobula birostris. The sequence goes on along the minus strand of NC_092396.1, from coordinate 2,311,679 downwards.
CGGGAATTGAACCCGAGTCACTGACGCTGTAAAGCATTGTGCTAACGGTTACACTGCCCTGCCACCCTAAGCACACATACGCACTCCTCACAGATGGCTTTGGAATTGAACTCATTTTTGCAGTAAATAAAAAAAGCAAAAAAGGCAAAGAAACAAATAAATAAATAAACAATAAATATCGAGAACATGAGCTGAAGAGTCCTTGAAAGTGAGTCACTAGATTGTGGGAAAATTTCAACCATGGGGCAAATGAAGTTCAAGAGCCTGATGGTTGAGGGTTAATAACTTCCTGAACCTGGTGGTGTGGGTCCTGAGGCTCCTGTACCTTTTTCCTGATGGTTGAGGGGTAATAACTGTTCCTGAACCTGGTGTTGTGGGTCCTGAGGCTCCTGTACCTTCTTCCTGATGATGGCGGCAGTGAGCAGAGAGCATGGCCTGGGTCATGGGGGTCCTTGATGATGGATTTTTCCTCAGAGTTCCAACATCTGCAGTATTTTAGCTTTACTATTTGTTGATCTCTGTCTTTTGAATTAATTAAAATTAGTGAAATGTTTCCAACTGCTTTTAGTTCTCAGAAGTATTCTAGTTTATTAATCTTTACTAATTATTTTAAACTATTGAATGTTAAATGTGTGCTGGGACCGAAATATTTCTGACAATGTAAATATCCCACCCTGCAGGTGTTCAAAAGAAGGGACTGATGAATTTAATGTACTGCAATGTTTAACAGTGATATTGTCAAAGTCGAGTTTATTTTCACATGCATAGTGCAATGAAAAACTTACTTGCAGCAGCATCACAGACACAGAGCATCAGATAAGAAATATTTACAAGAATAACAGAAATTTATTAAAAAATTATACATAATATTTTCAAGAACACATCTATTTTACCACTACAAGTACTTTACCTCTGCCACCATTTCCTGTCACGGTCACCTTATGTACAGACTGTCCTGTGCCTAGCATCACTTATGGTCATACAATCATTCTTTGTATATAAGTGACTTTATAGAGTCATAGAAAGTACAGCACAGAAACAGGCCCTTCAGACAACCTAGTCCATGCCAAAACCACCTAAACTGCCTAGTCCCATCAGCCTGCGCCGGGACCTTAGCCCTCCTTAACCCTCCCATCCATGTTCCTATCCAAACTTCTCTTAAATGTTAAAATCAAGCTCACATTCACCACTTGCATGAGAAGATTGTTCCACATTCTCACAACCCTCTGAGTGAAGAAGTTTCCCCTCATATTCTCCTTAAAAATTTCACCTTCCACCCTTAACCCATGACCTCTAGTTGGTCCCACCGAAAATCAGCAGAAAAAGTTCTGTTTGCATTTACCCCATTTATACCCCTCATAATTTTGTATACCTCTGTCAAATCTCCCCTCAATATTCTACATTCCAAGGAATAAAGTCCTAACCTATTCAATCTTTCCTTATAATTCAGGTCTTCCAGAACCAGCAACATCCCTGCAAATTTTCTCTGTACTCTTTCAATCTTACTTACAGCTTACCTGTAGGTAGGTGACCAAAACTGCTCCAAATTAAATCTCACCAACGTCTCATACAATTTCAACATAGCATCCCATCTCCTGTACTCAGTACTTTGATTTATGAAGGCCAATGTGCTAAAAGCTTTCTTTGCAACCCAGTGTACCTGTATTCCCAGATCTCTTTGCCCTACTACACTCTTCAGTGCCCTACTATTCATTGTGTAAGACCTATCCTGGTTGGCCCTACCGAAGGGCAACACCTCACATTTGTCTTCGTTAAATTCCATCTGCCTTGCCTCAGCCCATTTTTCCAGCTGGTCCAGATACTACTGCAAGCTCTGATTGTCTTCTTCACTGTCCACTACACCCCCAGTCTTGGTGTCATCCACAAATTTGCTGATCCAGTTTACCTCATTTTATATATTTATATTTATTATGTTTTTTTCTTATTATTGTGTTCTGTATCTTATTGTGCTTTTTGTGCTGCATCAGATCAGGCGTAACAATTAGTTACCGGAAATTACATTAAACGATTTTGATTGAACATTGGAACAAAACTAAAGAAAATCAGCCCATTTAATGCAAAATGGTCATGGTTTTGGTAAACTTTAGTGATTGAGATTGTAACATTTGGTTTAAAGCCAAATGGTTGAAGAGCAGTAGCTGTCAAAGAATGTAGTGGTGTGGGACGTCAGGCTTCTGCACCTCCTCCTGCTCAATGGTAGCTGTGGGAGAAGATGGCAAAGATGAGATGGGATGGCGGGGATCTTTGATGATGCGCGTTGGCATCTTGAGGCAGCGTCTCCTGTTGATTCCACTGAGGGTCTGTGAGGTGAGGGTCTCCGCGGACTTTAGTATTTGTAACGTAAATGTGTTGCAATTATTTCATAAACACGAGAGATTATGCAGATGCTGGTAATCCAGAGTAACACACACAAAATGCTGGAGGAACTCAGCAGGTAAGGCAGCATCTGTGGAAAGAAATAAACAGTCTGCGTTTTGGGCTGAGACCCTTCAACAGGACTCAGTATAGATTAGTTCATTCACCTACTCTGGAAACGTATGTTTCAAAGTTTAGAACATAGAACAGTACAGGCCCTTTGGCCCACTAGTGGTTACAGCCCAGTCAGTTACAGATACAGTCCTCTCTACCACCAGGTTCAGGAACAGTTACTACCCCTCAACCATCAGGCTCTTGAACCAGAGGGGATAACTTCACTCACCCCAACACTGAACTGTTTCCACAACCTATAGACCTGCTTTCAAGGACTCTTCATATCATGTTCTCGATATTTATTGCTTATTTATTTATTTATTGTTATTATTTTGCTTGTGTTTTGTTGTTTCTTGGTATTTACTGTGGATGTCTGCAAGAAAATGAATCTCAGGGTTGTATATGGTGACATAAACTTTGTGTCTGGGATGGACTTCCTTTCATGGACTTCAGTTCTGAATGCTATTTGCTTGCTTTTCTTGTTTGCACGATCTGTTGTTTTTCTATCTGCACACTGGGTGTATAACAGTTTTTTTTAATGCGTTCTTTTGGGTTTCTTTGTTTTGTTGCCTATAAGAAGATGAATCTCAGGGTTGTATAATGTATGCATACTTTGATAATAAATGTACTTTCAATTTTGAACTTCAGTGATGCTGTTGCCTGCCCAATCACTGCTTCACACAAGCATGGAAATAATGTATTTTTATTGTCTGTAGCTTTGTAACAGGGCGTGAAATAGTTTTATTATCTTCTATGCACCTTAGTAGTAGCTTATTCTGTGACTTGCAAAATGTGATTGTGACTAGTTGGTCAGAAAGTGTCAGCTGTGGCTGAGTAAGTGATATTCTTATCTCTGTAGAAGGCTGTGGGCTTTGAATCCATCCTAGAGTTTCATGCAGACTGACAATTTAGTCTCCTCTCAGCCTCCTTCGTTCCAAAGAGAAAAACCCAAGGTCACTTAACCCTAGGTCATAAGGCATGCTCTCTAATCCAGACAGCATCCTGGTAAATCTCTTCTCCACCCTCTCTAAATCTTCCACATCCTTCCAATATTGAGGTGGCTAGAATTGAACACAATATTCCAAGTGTGATCTACCCAGAATTTTATAGGGCTGCAATATTACCTCGTGGCTTTTGAACTCAGTCCCTCAAACAATGAAGACCAGCACACCATGCACTTTCTTTACAACCCAACTTGTATGTCACTTTGAGGGATCTCAGGACGTGGAGCTAAAGATCCCTCTGTTCTCCATTCTCCCCACTGCTTAGAATCCCGTTCCACCCCAAAGTGAATCACTTGACCCTCTTCTGGTTGAACAAAGTCACACACAAAATCAAGACGGGCATAGACAGGCTGAACACACACAGTCTTTTTGTGCACATGGAAAAGGAACCAAAGACTAGGGTAACACACACAAAACGCTGGTGGAACTCAGCAGGTCAGGCAGCAACTATAGAAGTGAATAGATTTATTCTATTTCTATGGTATGGCATGTGTTACAAGGAGAGGTTGGGTGAACCTGGGCTGTCACGTGTTACAGTAAGAGGTTGGGTAAACCTGAGCCGTCATGTGTTACAGTAAGAGGTTGGGTGAACCTGGGCTGTCATGTGTTACAACGAGAGGTTGGGTAAACCTGGGCTGTCCTGTGTTACAGTGAGAGGTTGGGCAAACCTGGGCTGTCATGTGTAACAATGAGAGGTTGGGTGAACCTGGGCCATCACGTGTTACAGTGAGAGGTTGGGTAAACCTGGGCTGTCCTGTGTTACAGTGAGAGGTTGGGTGAACCTGGGCTGTCATGTGTTACATTGAGAGGTTGGGCAAACCTGGGCTGTCATGTGTTACATTGAGAGGTTGGGCAAACCTGGGCTGTCATGTGTTACGAGAGGTTGGGTGAACCTGGGCCGTCACTGTGTTACAGTGAGAGGTTGGGTAAACCTGGGCTGTTTTCTCTGGAGCGGCAGAAGCTGAGCAGACCTGATGAGAGTTTATATGATTATGAGAGGCATAGACTTTTACAAGGGTTGAGATGTCAAAAACCAGAGGGCATGCATTTACGATGAGAGGAGAGGGAGTAAGTTGAAAAGGAGATGTGAGGGACAGGTATTTTACACAGGGAGTGGTGGGTGCCTGGATTCTGCTGCCTGGGGTGGTGGTAGAGTCAGAAACATTAGAGACTTTTAAGAGATGTTTAGATAGGCACATGGATGAGAGGAAAATGGAAGGATGTGGACATTGTGTGGGCAGAAGGGATTAGTTTAGTTGGCTATTTGATGACTAATTTAATTGGTTTGGCACAACATTGTGGGCTGAAGGGCCTGTTCCTGTGCTGGACTGCTCTGAGTTCTATAAAGCTAATCTCTCTATCTAAACATGGCTCTGTGTGGAATCTGGGAGTTAAGAGGATTTGGTGAGGCAGTGGCTCCTTTCTCTGATAGGTTGCTTTGCAGCCTGTTCAGTTGGGGTGGGGGTTGAAAAGGCTCCGTGGAGGGCCTGACTACAGCTGAGAGCCATGTAAAAGGCCATGCATTGTCCACGGAGAGAGCCTCACTGAGATGGAGAGCAGCTGTCTACAGTAAATCTTCACTGCAGGTGGGCTTGGTCTTAATCTGCAGTCCGTTATTGTGATAACCATTGAATAGTCCGCTGTGCGCAGCGGGGGTGAACGCTTCCCTCTCACACAGAAGTTGTAAGTTTGAACCCTGCTACATTAACTCAACGCGGAATCAAAAACAAGGGGGCACAGCCACAGAACTTATTTGTTTATTGAGATACAATGCTGAAGTAGGGCTGTGGCCTGCAACCAACGGGCTGCTGGATTGACTGTGACTGGTTTTGTGGCTCTGAACTCACCTTCGTGAACTTTGGTTCTGAGTGTTATTTGCTTCTTTTAATGTTTGCACTATTTTTTTTCTCTGCGCATCGGGTGTTTGACGGTCTTTTTTTATTGGGTTCTGTTTGGTTTCTTTGTTTTGTGGCTGTCTATAAGGAGATGAGTCTCAAGGTTGTATACATAAATGTACTTTGAACTTTGAAAAGCCCCTTCAAGGTGCTCCCCAGCAACCCCCGAGTTAGTCACAGGACAATTTACAATGATCAATTAACCTACTAACAATATTGAAAGGCTTGGATAGAGTGGTCGTGCATGTGATGCAGAGGTTTTATAAGGTATTGGTCAGACCGCATTTGGAGTGTTGTGAGCAGTTTTGGGCCCCTTATCAAAGGAAAGATGTGCTGACATTGAAGAGAGTCCAGAGGAGGTTCACGAAAATGATCCCGGGAATGAAAGGGTTAATGTATGAGGAGCATTTGATGCTCTGGTCCTGTACTCGCTGGAGTTTAGAAGAATGAGGGGGGATCTCATTGAAACCTATCAAATATTGAAAGGTTGAGATAGAGTGGACATGGAGAGGATGCTGATACTGGGGGGGAGTCTAGGACCAGAGGGCACAGCCCCAGAATAAAAGGACACCCCTTTAGAGCAGAAATGAGGAAGAAATTATTTAGTCAGAGGGTGGTGAATCTGTGGAATTCATTGCCACATCAGATGGTTTTACAGGTATGATCCTCTCTGAGTGACATATTTGCTCTGATGTGCGTGAGGTCTCGGTTTCAAATCCTGGAGAAACCCTGCTTTAGTAAAGAGCGTGTTTCCTATAGTGGGTGAGTCTAGGATCAGAGAGTGCAGCCTCAGAATAGAGGGTCGTCCATTTAGACAGAGATGAGGAGGAATATCTGTAACCAGAGAGGATGGTGAGTGTGTGGAATTGATTGCCACAGTCGGCTCTGAAGGCTAAGTCAATGGGTATATTTAAAGTGGAGGTCAATAGGTTCTTGATTAGTAATTGCATCAAAGGTTACGGGGGAAGACAGGAGAATAGGGTTGAGAGGGATAATAAATCAGCCGTGATGGAATGGTGGAGCAGACTCGATGGGCCGAATGGGTTTGATAGTGTTCAGGACTCCAGGGTCAGCATAGACTCAGTAAGATTTCTCTGGGAGTGCGGATTGCAACGCTGAGGCCAAGGATTTCACTGGTAACTGGAGCTGTGATGTTTCAGTTTGAGCCTGTGGGAATTGTGAAGATTTATGATTAGAGGAAATGTGTTGAGTGATTACCGGCCATCAGCAGAGCTGTAACAAGCTGAACCACAACTCTAATGAAAGGGCAAATTAGCAAAAAACACTTGAACGTGCTGGGAGCTGGAGTGTGTGTCACTGCCCTGTGTTCATGTTAAAGCAGTAATCCTCTCCACATACTCTGTACTTTTGAGGGAAGTGTGTGTAACTGTTCTTCACTCCAAAAACGTTCCTTTCCCCAGCAGTAAGGCTGATCGCTACCCCACCCCTCCACACTCCCAACCACCACTACTTTATCACTTCCTGTCAGAGTCACCTTACGTACAGACACTCCTGTGCCTAGCGTCACTTTATGGCCATACCATCAATCTCTATATGTAAGTTATTCTTACATGTTTATACTTCTTCTGTTTTTTAATTCTTGTGTTCTTTATCCAATTGTGATTTTTTTTTTCCTGTGCTGCATCGGATCTGGAGTAACAATTATTTTGTTCCCCTTTATACCTGTGTATTGGAAATGATGTCAAACAATCTTGAATGTGGAATTCAGGAAAAGTCGCTAAGTCACACATCCAACTTGGACTGTGTCGTTCACACCTCCTTCCCAGCAGCCTGTCTGAGATCAACTTTGACCTCTCTCGTTCCATAAGCATAGGCATTTCTATACAAAAATATATTTATTATAAATTCAAACCACTACAGTACTATTGTACAATCACATTACAAACAAAATGCAGAGAGAGTTTCCTCTGGTGTTGGAGTCTAGGAACAGAGGGCACAGACTCAGAATAGAGGGACATACTTTTAGAACAGAGATGAGGTGGATTTTCTTTAGCCAGAGGGTGGTGAATCTGTGGAATTTGTTGCTACTGACAGCTATGGAAACTAAGTCATTGGATATATTTTCAGTGGAGGTTGATAGGTTTTTGATTAGTTAAGGTGTCAAAGGTTACAGAGAGAAGGCCGAAGGGCCTGTTCCTGTACTGTGCCGTTCTATGTTTTAAGACTCATTGGCCTCACCGATGGCCGTGTCCTACACTGGAGCAGTCTGGCGTTTCAGTAGACTAAACCTCTGACAGTGCTCCCCGGAGAATTTTGGATCCAGTTCTCCTCTTTGAGAAATGATTTCACTGGGGATTGATGCTTCGGCACAAATCATTTCTTCTGGGGATTATAGAATTAGTCTGTGATAATTCCCCTCTAATACCATTCTCTGGAGAATGCCATGTTTCAGCTCAGCACCAAACGGCCCCAAATACAATGCAGGAGAAGACCTTCCAGCCCAGCAGCCCACATTGTCCAGCAACCCTTGATTTAACCCTGGTCTAATCACAGTGAAATGGACAATTGACAATGGCCAATTAACCTACTTACCGGTATGTCTTTGGACTGTGGAAGCAAACCGGAGCACCTGGAGGAAACACATGCATTCCCGTGGAAAACATACAAATTCCTTATAGAGGACACCGGAATTGAACTGTGAACTCTGAGCACTTGTAGCATTGTGCTAACCACTATGGTACAGTGCTTCCACAAGCTGTGAGCCCTTTCATTCATTCCAGTCGACCCAGAGCTGTAGTCACCTTGAATCCTGGGGCACTGAGGAGGCCAGATAGCCACACTGAAAGTGTATGTGGGGGTGGGGGGGTGGATTTGAAGTCTGGATCCTCAGCCAGTGACTTATCTCCTGAGAGAAGTGGAGACATCTGTTAGACAGTTACCAGAAAACACTACAGAATAATTACTCTGATCCTCGAATTACTGGATACCTTCCCATTTTCTCTCCCCTTCTTCCTCTCTCTCCCCCTCCCTCTCTTCCCCCCCTCTCTTCCCCCCCTCTCTTCCCCCCCTCTCTTCCCCCCCTCTCTTCCCCCCCTCTCTTCCCCCCCTCTCTTCCCCCCCTCTCTTCCCCCCCTCTCTTCCCCCCTCTCTTCCCCCCTCTCTTCCCCCCTCTCTTCCCCCCTCTCTTCCCCCCCTCTCTTCCCCCCCTCTCTTCCCCCCCTCTCTTCCCCCCCTCTCTTCCCCCCCTCTCTTCCCCCCCTCTCTTCCCCCCCTCTCTTCCCCCCCTCTCTTCCCCCCCTCTCTTCCCCCCTCTCTTCCCCCCCTCTCTTCCCCCCCTCTCTTCCCCCCCCTCCCTCTCTCCCCCTCCCCCCCCTCTCTCCCCCCTCTCTCTCCCCCTTTCTCTCCCCCTCCCTCTCTCTCTCTTTCTCCCCCTCTTTCTCCTCCTCCTTCCTCTCTCTCTCTCTCATTCCCTCTCCCCCCCCGCCAACTCTCCAGCTATAAGATTTGAATTTGGGGTTATTTATTTGATCCTATCTCATTCAGTGTTTGTCAATTTGTTGTGCTGCCACAGAACAACAGATCTCATCACATACATCGGTGATAATAAAGCTGATTCTGATTGTCAGCACGTTACTGTTTGTGGGATCCTGCTGTGCATAGATTGTAATATTCCCTACAGTCCTCACCTTGCCCCAGCAACAGAGTGGTACCAAGCTGTCCCTGGGTTTGTCGAGATGGTGAATCTGCAAAGCTGCCTTCTGTTCCCCTTACCTGCTGGTCAGTTGCATTGTGACCAGGACGGTGCATCATCCGTAGTGGTGAGTTCCTGGGCTGGATACACCAGGGTTCGTTCATTACACTGTGACCAGACTGGATACACCAGGGTTCGTTCATTACACTGTGACCTGGACTGTACATTACGTTACACTATGACCAGACTGGATACACCAGGGTTCGTTCATAGAAGCCACGGTAACACAGCAGTTAGCATGACACTCTTACAGCTCAGGGCATCAGGGTTTGCTGTTCAAATCGAGCATCCGCAGTAAGCAACTTGGTACACTCCTTCTTGTGAGCCACGTGGCTGTCCTGTGGGAGCCCCGGTTTCCTCCCACAGTCCAAAGACGTGCTGGTTAGTGGGTTCACTGGTCATTGTAAATTGTCCCATGTTTAGGCAAAGGTTAAGCAAGTGAGTTGCTGGGTGGCGTGGCTCAAAGGGCTGGAAAGAACTAATTTGTGCTGTACCTCTGAATAAAAAAATAAAAATAAATAAATAAACAAAATAGAACAGAACAGGCCCTTCAGCCCATAATGTTGTACTGACATATATAAAACTACTCCACATTCACTCGAACCTGTCCCTCCTGCACAGCCGCTAAACCTTCATTTTTCTTTCATCGATGTGCCTAAGAGTCTTTTAACTGTCTCTAATGTATCTGCCTCCACCATCACCCCGGCAGTGAGTCCCAGTCACCTACCACCCTGTGTGAAAGAAAGCCTTGCCCACCATTGAGCACATCTACGTGGAGCGTTGTTACAGGAAAGCAGCATCCATCATCAGGGATCTCCTCCATCCTCACCATGCTCTCTTCTCGCTGCTGCCATTGGGCAAGAGGTGCAGGAGCCTCAGGACCCACATCACCAGGTTCAGGAACAGTTACTACCCCTCAACCATCAGACTCTTGAACTGGAGGGGGATAACTTCACTCAACTTCAACCGCCCCGTCCCTGAATTGTTCCCACAACCAATGGACTCACGTTTATTGACTCTACAACTTACTACCTCGATATTTATTGTTTATTTATTTATTATTTTTTTCTTTTCTTTTTGTATTTACATAGTTTGTTGCCTTTTGCACATTGGTTGTTTGTCATGTGCAGTTATTTCCTTGACTCTATTGTGTTTCTTTCTATTTATGAATGGCTGTAACAAAATGAATCTCAGAGTTGTACATGGTGACATATACTGTATATACTTTGATAATAAATTTCTCCTAAACTTTCCTCCACTCACTTTAAAAGGCTGTCTTTTTCATTAACTATTGCTGTCTTGCAAAAGAGTCTCTGGCTGTCCAGTAAGAGAGAGATCTGTCTCTCTGACCCACCTGTACACCTCTGTCACCCTCCTTTGTTCCCAGGAGAAAAGCCCTGGATGGTGTGTGGCTGTTAGACAGGTTTGGTTAACTGGGTGAGTTATTCCAAATCAGAATCAGGTTCATTATCACTAACATATCTCCTGAGATTTGTTGTTTTGTGGCAGCAGTACAGTGCAATACATAAAAAATCACTAAGTTACAAAAAGAATTACTTTAAAAATAAATAAATAAAGTGTTAAAGAGAGGGCATAATAGTGAGGTAGTGTTCATGGACCATTCTGAAAAGTCGGGAAAAAGCAGTTCCTGAATTGTTCAGGGTGTGTCTCCTGTACCTCCTCCCTGATGGTAGCAATGAGAAGAGGGCCTGTCCTGAGAGATGGGGGTTCTTAATGATGGACGCCACCTTTCTGAGGGAGATGTCCTCAATATTGGGGCGGTTATTGTCCATGATGGATCTGTCTGAGTTTACAACTTCTGAAGCCTTTTCCGATCCTGTGCAGTGCCCCTCGTCCCACCCAGACGGTTAGAATGCTCTCCACGGTACATCGACAGAAATTTGCTAAAGTGTTTGGCAACTTACCAAATTTTCTCAAACTCCTACACGGCCGAGTGTCGACAGCAGAGCGATCTGCGCCCACATCTCTTACCTCTGTGAATAATGCAGATGTTAAACAGCAGCATTACGTGTGGGTCGGGGAGGAGGTGGGAGAACGTTGCCTTGGACTGCTTCTGAGGCAACACACACTCAAAATGCTGATGAAACTCAGCAAGTCAGGCAGCATCTATGGAGGGAAATAAACAGTCAATGTTTCAGGTCAAGACCCTTCATCAGGACTAGAAAGGAAGGGGAAAGATGCCAGAATACAAAGATGGGGGAAGGCCAGGGATGACAAGCTTGAAGATGATAGGTGAGACCAGGTAGATGGGTGGGGGGAGGTGATAGGTGGAAAAGGTAAAGTGCTGAAGAAGAAGGAATCTGATAGGAAAGGAAAATGGAGTGGATAGGCAAGTGAGGAGAAGAGGTAAGGGGGCCAGAGTGAGGAATTGAAGAAGAAGGAAGGGGAAAAAAAAATTACCCAAAGTTGGAGAAATCAATGTTGATGTCGTCAGGTTGGAGGCTACCCAGGCAGAATGAGTTTGTTGCTCCTCCACCCTGAGAGTGGCCTTATCGTGGCAGAAGAGGAGGCCATGGACCGACATTTCGGAATGGGAATAGGGATTGGAATTGAAATGGTTGGCCACTGGGAATTCCTGCTTTTAGTCTGCTGGGAGGGCTTGTCAAGGGCAGAAGCCGTTCAGGCTCCCAGCTCCCGGCTCTTGTTCCTGTACAGACTTTCGGTGATCCATGACATGTTGTGTGAGGTGGGTGTTAATGGGGTTAATAGAACAGGAAAGATGCAGAACGGGTCAATTAATTCTGACTGGTGAATAATGAGAACACAAGATACCACGGGAGATCTGACTGACTAAAGAGCTCTTTAATCACCTACAAATGGCAGCAATGGAGAGTTGCGAGAATGTTCCTTTTTTGTTGGTGTGAACAGTCACTAACGCTAGTTGCCCTGGATAGAACAGAAAGTGGTGACTGTTTAACTTGCTGCAGAGTTGAAGATGGGAGCCTCAATTACAGTATTTCAGAACACTGTTTTCGGATTACATTTCGGCATTCAACACTATTGTTCCAGAGACCTTCGAGTCATAGAAATGTACAGAACAGAAAAAGGCCCTTCAGCCCATCTAGTCCATGCCACTTAGACTGCCATCGACCTGCACCGGGATCATAGCCCTCCGTACGTTGGTGAATAAACTACTCCTCGATCTAAATACACCACCATGCAACTGGGTGTTGGACTGTTGAGCAACCAGACCTCAGAAAATCAGGATCACAACTGCTCCTCTCCCCCCATGTCTGTCACTTTATGGGTGGGGTCAACCTATGTACATAAGCTATCTTACATATTTATATTTTTTTTGTGCTGCATCAGACCAGAGTTATAATTAATTTGTTCTCCATTACACTTGGGTACTGGAAATGACATTTAAAAGTCCTGAACCCGGAATTTTGAATTTTGATTGCAGTTTGAGCTGCCGTGTTTCACTCACCGTTCATTCAGTAATGATACCGTTTCAGCTGGCTGAGATTTTGTAAACCCTCCCATGTGGTGTGGTAAAGCCGATCAACATGCTCCCAGACACAGGGGATTCTGGAAATCTTCAGCAACACCCGCAGAATGCTGGAGGAACTCAGCAGCATCAACGGAGAGGAACGAGCAGTCAGTGTTTTGGGCCAAGACCCTTCATCAGGGCTGGAAAGGAAGGGAGAAGATGCCAGAATAAAAAGTGGGGGGAAGGGAAGTAGATAGCTAGGTGATAGGTGAAGCCAGATGGGTGGGAAAGATAAAGGACTGGAGAGGTAGGATTCTGATAGGAGAGGAAAGCAGACCATGGGAGAGAGGGAAGGAGGAAGGGCACCAGAAGGAGGTGATGGGCAGGTGATGAGAAGAGAAATGGTGAGAGGGGAACTAGAATAAAGAATGGAAAAAGAGAGAAGGGAAGGGGGGAAAATGACTAGAAGTTCGAGAAATCGGTGTTCGTGCCATCAGGTTGGAGGCTACCCAGATGGAGTATAAGGTACTGGTCCTCCATGCTGAGAGTTGCTTCAGACGCACCATTTCAGTGACTGTAAATGCTGAAATCTGAAGCAACCAGCTTTCTGCTGGAATAACTCAGCGGGTCAGGCAGCGTCTTCGGGGATGCGGGGGAATCCTACGTTATAGGTCAGGGTGTCAGAGTTCGGAGCCCAAAGACATGCCGGTTAGTAGCTTAATCTGCCATTGTAAATTGTCCTGTGCTTAGACTAGGGTTGAATTAGGGGGTTGCTGGGTGGTGTGGCTCAGTGGGCCAGAAAAGCTTGTTCTGTGCTGAATCTCTAAATAAGTGTAAAGATGTGAGCGACAAGCAAGGCCATGATCTTGGCCCCTGCTGTCCAGTCTATCAATCAGTGACCTGACCCCTGCTGTCCATTCTATCAGTGATCTTGACCCCTGCTGTCCAGTCTATCAATCAGTGACCTGACCCCTGCTGTCCAGTCTATTAATCAGTGATCTGACCCCTGCTGTCCATTCTATCAGTGACCTTGACCCCTGCTGTCCAGTCTATCAATCAGTGACCTGACCCCTGCTGTCCAGTCTATCAGTGACCTTCACCCCGACTGTCCAGTCTGTCAGTGACCTTCACCCCTACTGTCCAGTCTATCAGTGGCCTTGACCACTACTGTCCAGTCTACCAATCAATGGCTAGGCTGTGATATTACAGCCTTGTTGATTGTAGCAAGCTGTGTATCCTTGTCATACTGTAGGGAAAACTGGCAGAATTCCAACAGGTTTGGTTCAATTAATCTAAGAGCCACAACAGAGAATATTTTGTAAATTCAAGGTACAATGACAACAGCGACTGGAAAGAATCTGCCACTAAAAGTATCGATTTGGTTTTGAGTCATAGAGCTTTACATCACAGAAACAGGCCCTTCAGCCCATCTAGTCCATGCCAAAATATTAATCTGCCTAGTCCTATAGACCTGCACCCGGACCATAGCCCTCCATCCCCCTCCCGTCAATATACTTATCCAAACTTCTCTTAACTATTGGAAATGAACCTGCAACCACCGTTTCTGCTTTTCCCCCTCAGGTTGGGTGAGACTAGAAATAGATTCAGGGTGAAAGGTAAAATACTTAAAGGAAACATGAGGGGGAATTTCTTCACTCAGGGTGGTGAGAGTGTGGAACAAGCTGCCAGTGAAAGTGGTGGATGCAAGTTTGATTTCAACATTTCAAAGTTCAAAGTCAATTTATTATCAAAGTGCCCTGAGATTCATTTTTCTGTGGGCATAGTCAATAAGTCTATAGAATAATAACCATAACAAAGTCAATGAAATATCACCCAACTAGGGCATTCAACTAGAATGGAGAAGACAACAAACTGCAAATACAAAAAGAAAGATAGATAGATAGATAGATAGATAAATAAGTAAATACATACATACATATGCAAGCAATAAATAATCTACAATATGTGCTGAAGATTCCTTGAAAGTGAGTCACTAGGTTGTGGAAACACTTTAATGATTGGGCAAGTGAAATTGAGTGAAGTTATCTCCTTTGGTTCAAGGGCCTGATGGTTGAGGGATAATAACCCTTCCTGAACCTGGTGGTGTGAGTCTTGAGACTCTTGTACCTTCTTCCTGATGGTAGCAGTGAGAAGAGAGCATGACTCAGGGCCCCTGATGATGGATCCTGCTTTCCTGAGACAGCATTTCATATGGATGTGCTCAATGGTTGGAGGACTTTACCGTGATGGACTAGGCCATATCCACTACTTTTTGTAGGATCTACTGTTCAAGAATATTGCTGTTTCCATACCAGGCTGTGATGAAACATTCAATATACTCTCCACCACACATCTATAGAAGTTTGTCAAAGTTTTAGATGTCATGTGAATCTTTGCAAACTCCTAAGTAAGTAGAGGCATTAAAGATAAATTTGAATAAGTACATGGATGGTAGGGGATGGAGGGATATGGTCTGGGTGTGGGTCAGTGGGACTAGCAGAAAATCAGGTCTGCATGGACTAGATGGACCAAAGGGCTTGTTTCTGTGTTGTAGTTTCTGGGTCCACACCTTGGAAGGTATTGGAGGCTCCTGTGAAGTTGCAAGTATCCATTCCGTGGTTTTGCCGCCTCCCACGCAGATGCGTGCAGACTGGTTTCTGCCACCTTTTTTTGAATAGACTAGATTACTGCAATGCGCTTTTTACTCGCATCTATTGACAATCTTCAACTCATTCAGAATGCCACTGCTGGACTTTTTACCAAAACCAGGATGAGAGAACAGACCATTCCCATACTAGCTACTGCGCATTGGCTTCCTGGGCCTTTTAGAATTGATTTTAAAGTTCTCTTACTTATTTTTAAAGCTCCTAATGGTCTGGGACTGGAGTACATCGTAGAATCATTTTTGTTTTATAATCCTACTTGAGCTCTCAGGTCTTCTTCAGCCAGTGCCTTAAACTTAAACAATCTCCCTCAAAAGATAACTGGCAGGTCAGCTTTTTAGAGCCATGCTTCTAAACTGTGGAATCCCTAAAACTATAAGGGATGCAGACTCAGTTAAAACTTTAAAACACCAGCTCAAAACCTATTTATTTAACCTGGCCTTTAACTAAATCTTTTTGTCTTTTGTTTTCATGTTTGTACTTTATCTCATTGAAACGCACTTTGAACTACATCATCTGTGTGAAAAGAGCTCTATAAATCAGTCATTATTATTATATATAAAATTTATTATTATTATTATTACTACCTGCTATACAGCTGCATGCATGTGGGCTGCAGTTACTGCTACTACCACCTCAGCTTCTCCCGCAGTTACCATATGCCCCTGTGAAGTTCAGGATTACACAGCCCTGGGTATCAGCAGTGGCAACACTCTCCCCTGAGGTTCTGGATTCTCGACTCAGTGCACCTTCCATCCTGCCGTGCTGCACTAACTGGCCAGAACGTGATGAGGGGAAGGCAAATACTTGCAGTATCCCGGGTCAGAATGCATTTATCAGCCAGGACATGTTTGCCCATAATCATGCTGCTGCAGTTGGCTGTGACAGTGACCTCTCTCCAGGGTCTGCGGTGGGCTGAGCTACGTTATGGGGCATCCTAAATGGGGAAGTGACAACAGAATCACTCTGCTTTCACCAGAGGTTGTGAAGGGTGGAACATCGTCCAAGCTCTCCACCGAGAAGGATCCAACCAAATTTCTACAAATACACACTCGGCAGATTTCTACAGATTTACCATGGACAGCATTCTAACTGGTTGCGTCACTGGCTGGTATGGGGGGGGGGGTCACTGCACAGGACTGGGAAAAGCTGCAGGAAGTTGTAAACTGGGCCAGATCCATCATGGGCATCGAGGACATCTTCAAAAGGCGATGCCTCAAAAAGGCGGGACCATCATTAAGGACCCCCATCACCCAGGACTTGCCCTCTTCTCATTGCGACCATCAGGGAGGAGTACAGGACCCTGAAGACATACACTTAACATTTCAGTAAGTTTCTTTCCTCCACCATCAGTTTTCTGAATAGACAATAAATCTGTAAACACGGCCTCACTATTTTTGCTCTTTTTGCATTAATGTATTTATTGTTGTAACTTGTGGTAATTTTTATGTCTTGCACTGGTCTGCTGTGCAAAACAACAAATTTCACAACATATGTCAGTGATTAAAAAAAAGTTTAGATTCAGAACTCCAGATTGGCTACTGGAGACATATGTCAGTGATTTAAAAAAACCTGAGTTTAGATTCAGAACTCCAGCTTGGCTACTGGAGATCAGGTTTTTGACATGGTGTAGACAAGTTTAATCTGAGAGCTTTTTCCTAGTAGATATGCTGGGGCTATGGCCCAACCTCACGAGCCTCCGGTGTCGTCATAAATTCCAGTGCCAACACAGCGTGCCCGCAGTGCTCGATAGAACAACGCAGAACCCAGCGAGCAACAGGTCCTTTCCTCCCTCCAACCCCCCACCCACACACGTGCACAGTCCCTCCATCTCCAGGACAGACCTCAGCCATCGGGCTACCACTTCTGGACTTCTGATCAACCTTCGGGCTCACTGCTGAGGACAAGACCTTGAACTTTTGGCTTGCCAACTCACCGTCCCTCATTCCTTTTGCTGACATTGATGTCCAGTCCCGGAACCCATCAGCCTGGGACAGCCGACATCCACAGATCACATCGCTGGCCTTCGAGCCTGCAGCAGAGGCTCAGACCTCACCCTGACCTCTAACTCCTCTCCGTCACAGGTAAAGCCCTCCCCACCATTCAGCACACTTACAAGGAACACTGCTACAAGAAGGCATTATCCGTCATCTAGGATCCCACCGTCCAGGCCATGCTGTCTTCTTAAACACAAAATACTCTGCAGATGCTGGGGTCAAAGCAACACTCACAACACGCTGGAGGAACTCAGCAGGTCGGGCAGCATCCGTGGAAATAATCAGTCAACGTCAGGAGTCCTGACGAAGGGTTCCGGCCCAAAACGTTGACTGATCATTTCCACGGATGCTGCCCGAGCTGCCATGCTCTCTTCTTGCTGCTGCCATCAGGAAGGAGATATGGGAGCCTCAGGTCCCACACCACCAGGTTCAGCAACAGTTATTACCCCACAACTATCAGGCTCCTGAACTGATGTGGATAACTTCAGTCACCTCAATCTGAAACAATTCTGCAACCTGAGGACTCATTTTGAAGGACAACTCATGTTCTCAATGTTACTTAACTTTTTTATTATTTACACATTTATCTTCTTTTGCACATTGGTTGTATGCAGGCCTTGTTTTTCATAATTGTATCATTTTTTTATTTTCCTTAATTACCCTCAGGAAACTGAACCTAGGGGTTGTATATGGCGACATATAATAAACCTACTTCCAACTTCCAATCACTCACCATTTCAAGAACACTTCTAAATGTGTGTAGTTTTTCATTGATTCCATTGTATTTCTCTGTTCTAATGCGAATGTCTGCAATAAAATGAATCTCAGGATGACATATATGTACTAAATTTACTTTGAACTTTGAAGTCTTAAAAAGTTGTACAGCACTGTGATCTCCCAGTTCCTGTAACCTGTGGGAGGGCTGCGTCCCGCGGGGAGTGCTCCCCGTTTGGAATGATTGTGACTACTGGCAGACAAGCCGGCTCGCCAACCGCTTGCATCTTGAACTGAGGGCGCATTCAATGATCTCTGTCAATCCTTTAAGTTAATGGCTCCGCACCTGACGACAGGCGAGCCCTGAACTCCGGAATTTGCTGCCTCAACCTCTGCTCCTGAGAAGCGTTTAAAACCTCGGATTTTTAGGCCATCTGTCCCCGCTATAAGATGAAGAGGCTCGGTGTCGGGTAACGGTTCTGTGAGCCGCCTTGGGAAGTGTTATCACATGCAAGGTGCTGTACAAACGCGGGTTATTGCTGTTGGAATGTGGGGGCGATACGAGCGTCCTGCGGGTCTGTGGGACGTCGGGGATCCGAATCAGATTTAATATCACCGGCGTGTGTTGTAAAATATATTGTTTTGCGGCAGTAGTACATTGCAATAAGTAATTTTCAAACTACGAATAACAATAAGAAATATATAAAGTGGTGCAAAAAGTGAGCAAAATAGTCAGGCAGTGTTTCATGGTTGGGTTCAGTGTCTGTTCAGAAATCTGATGGCGGGGGAGAAGACGCTGTTCCGGAATCATTGAGTGCGTGTCTTCAGGATTCTGTACCTCCTCCTTGATGGTAGCAATGAGGAGAGGGCACGTCCTGGGTGATGGGGGTCCTTAATGATGGATGCCTACTTTCGAAGATGTCCTCGGCGCTGGGGAGGCTACGATGGAGGTGGCCGAGTTTACAACTTTCTGCAGCTTTCTCCGATCCTGTGCCGTGACCCCTCCGGACCAGACAGCGATGCCCAGCCAGTTAGAATGCTCTCCACGGCACATCTGTAGAAATTTGCGAGTGTCTTTGGTGACATACCAGTTCTCCTCAAACTCCTCAAGAAATATAGCCGCTGTTGTCGCTTCTTTGTGAGTGCATCAATACGAAGCCATTTATGGTAGAGCAGGCACACAGAACCCCGAACCCAAACGCAAACCCAAACCCAAACCCGACAGCTCTCCAATATAAATGGACGCTACCAAGTGTGCTGAGTGCAGCTGTATTAAAAGATAGTGGTGTTTAGTTAACTTTGTCACGCGTTGCGAAATGGTTAAAGTCGTTCGCGCCTCAGGTTCTCGAAATTTATTGCTTTACTCTGTATTTGGACAGTTTTTGATGGCTTTGGCACTTTGGAGTTTGTCCTTGTGTGCGGTTTTTCACTGATTCTATTGTGTTCTTTGTATTTACTGTGCATGCCCACAAGAAAATGAATCTCGGCGACATGTATGTACTTTGATAATAAATTTGCTTTGAACTTTGAGTGAAGCTAAATCCTGCAGGGCGGCTATCAGACTCCCCACAAGGAATTCGGACTAATCCTGATTAACTCCAGAGATGGTGTGGGCTCTACCCCAGAGAGTTGCGAGGTTGGAAACACTTCTCAGTCAGTTCATACAGATTGGCTGTCGGGTTTCCGTGCGAAGAGAGAGCTTGTGGCCGCAAGAGGGTCAGAGGTTGCGAGGAAGTGGCCCGCGTCTGTGAGAGCCGAGAGTCGCTTGTGGCGGTGTTAGCGGCGGGGGCAGCCGATAGGACATCCCGTTATCGTCCCCGTGAACGTTGCCGTGACTTCCCAGGTGGCGTTCGGCTGTTGTAGAGGACTCGCAGATCGCTTTAGCGGCAGCGTTGTGTTGGAACTGCGTTCTCTGACGCTGAAGCATAAGGTGCGCGGCAGCTGGATTTCTTTGTGCGGGAGTTAAATGAATTTCCCTCTCTCTCTCTGTAGAGTGGGATTACAGCTTCATGTTAAAGCGAGCGCTACAAGAAGCGGATTTTCTGATTAAGTGCGGTCGAACAATGGGTGCGACCCAGAGGGGAGGGACGGGAGGGGACACAAAGACGTGGGGGTGGGGGCTGCAACTGGTCGGCACATGGAGTTATGGGAGGGGATGTGGTAGAGCAGGTCACGACTCCCGCTGGCTGCTGCTTGTATCAGAGAGTCAGCAGTGTTTACCCGGCGAGTGAGGCGCGGCAGCGGCCGTGTGTCCGCGCTGTAGGCCAGCTCCTGTCCGCAGGGAGGTTCCGAGCTCCGCGCCGCCGCCGCCGCTGGGCTCCGCTCCTCCGGCCCACCCGAGCAGCCCGACCCGCCGATGGAAAAGCTGATCGCTAACGACTACAGTCCGGTAACCACAGTGAAAACACTGCGAGTCCTCCAAAAAGCTTTGTACATTAGTTAAGAGGGAGCTATGCGTCTTTTTTTAAAGTGGGGATTTGATTGAGGTTAACTTAAGCATAAAAGGGCAGGACAGAATCAGTTTAATGTCACTGGCATATGTTGCGAAATTTCTTTAGCGTCGGCAGTACATTGTAATACATAATAAAAACTATCAATTACAATAAGTATATAAATATATACATAGTGAGGGAAAACACAGAGGAACTGTTCATGGGTTCGCTGTTCATTCAGAAATCTGATGGCGGAAGGGAAGAAGCTGTTCCTAGGTGGAACATTGCCCGGCAAGTCGCCGTATCTCTGAACGACGGAAGCACTGCATTGAAGTAATGCCCCGGGACGCTTCGCTCCTGGTGAATTAATCTTTAAACCGTGGCCACGATTGTTGTGGAGTGCGTCTTGTTCACTCAGCCCTCTCCTCTGTTGTCCCACTCTCCTGCTCCAGTGACTGGACTGTTAGTTCACTCTCGTCCTTATCTCCCCCTCCCCCCACCCCACCCCCGTTTCTGCCACCTCCTTCAACCCATACTCGCTAATATTACCTCTGCCCACTGGACAATCGCAGAATATAAGTTTATAAAACTCTGGTAAGGCCGCACCAAGAGGAGCAGGGTAGGCTGCCTTAACTGGGGGTTGTTCAGTGACACTCGCATCTACAGTGCGGTGATGAAGTGCTCTGAGAGGTTAATCGTGGTTAGAATCAACTCCTGCCTAAGCAAGGACCTGGACCCGCTGCAATTTGCCTGTCGCTACAATAGATCTACAGCGGGCACGATCTCTTTGGCTCTTGGATCTCTCGGACAGTAGTGATTCTTCTGTCAGGCTGCAGTTTATTGATTACAGATCACCCTTCAATACAATCAACAAAGCGGAAAGCCTGGGCGTCTGTACCTCCCTCAACAACTGGATGCTCGACTTCCTCACGGGAAGACCAGAGTCCGTGCAGATCTCCACCTCACTGATGATCAACACTGGTCGGCACTGGTCACCTCTGAGACGTGTGCTTAGCCCACTGCTCTACTCTCTGGACACCCATGACTGCGTGACTAGGCACAGCTCAAATGCCATCTATAAATTTTCTGACAACGGTACTATTATTGCCAGAATTTCAGATGGTGACGAAGAAGGCTGGTTGAGTGTCAGCAACAACCTGTCACTCAACATCGGTAAGACGGAGGAGGAGGGATCACACTCCAGTCCTCATGGAGGGATCTCCAGGACAAGGGATCACACTCCAGTCCTCATAGAGGGATCTCCAGGACAAGGGATCACACTCCAGTCCTCATGGAAGGATCTCCAGTGGAAAGGGTGAGCAATTTCAAGTTCCTGGGTGTCAACATCTCTGAGGATCTACCCTGGGCCCGACATATCGATGCAGCTACAAAGAAGGCACGACAACGGAGTTTGTGGAGATTTGGTATGTCACCAAAGATACTCGCAAATTGCTACAGATGTACTATGGACAGCATTCTAACTGGCTGCATCATAACTGGTCCTGACGAAGGGTTCCAGCCCGAAACGTTGACTGATCGTTTCTGCGGATGCTGCTGGACCTGCTGAGTTCCAGCCAGCGTGTTGTGAGTGTTGCTCATTCTAACTGCTGCATCACTGTCGAGTAGGGGAGGCGGGAGGGTCCCTACACAGGATCAAAATCAGCTCTCGAAATTTGTGTCAGTGTCCTCAGCATCCAGGACACCTTCAAGGAGCAATGCCTCAAAGAAAGAGGCATCCATCAGTAAGGAGCCCCATCACGCAGGACATGCCCTCTTCTCATCACTACCATCAGGGAGGAGGTACAGGAGTCTGAAGATACACACTCAATGTTTCAGGGACACTACCTCACTACTTTCTTTTTGCACTGCATATTTGATTTAATGTATATACTTACTGTAATTTACAGTTTTAATATTATGTATTGCAATGTAGTGCTGCTGCAAAACAACAAATTTCATGGTGGATGCCGGTGATAGTAAAACTGATTCTGTTCTGGAGTTTTGCATACAGTTCTGATCACCCTGTTATAGGAAGGATGTCGAGGCTTTGGAGAGGGTGCAGGAGAGGTTTACCAGGGTGCTGCCTGGATCAGAGGGCGTGTGCCGTAATGGGAGGTTGGACAAATGTGATTGTTTTCTCCGGAGCAGCGGAGACTGAGGGGAGATCTGATAGATGTTGATAAGATTGAGAGACAGAGATAGAGGTAGAGTAGACAGACACTATCTTTTTACAAGAGTTGAAATGTCTGATAGCAGAGGGCTTGCATTTAAGGTGAAAGGGGGGTAATTTCAACAGAGAAGTGAGGGGAAAGTTTTTAGACAGTGGTGGGTGCCTTGAATGCGCTGCCGATGGTGGTGAGAGAGGTAAAAGTATTAGAGACTTTTAGGAGTCATTTAGATAGGCACATGAATGTGAGGAAAATGGAAGGATATGGACATTGTGTAAGCAGAAGATTAATTTAGTTAGCCATTTGATTATTAATTTAGTTCAGCACAGCAGTGTGGGCTGAAGGGCGAGTCCCTGTGCTGTTCTACCTATTTTGTGAGATTTGTTGTTTTACAATGTAACACCTAAAAGTAACTACAATCTACAATAAGTTTTTCTTAGTTAGTGTAAAAAGACTGCAAAATATTGAGACAGTGTTCGTGGGTTCAATCTCCATTCAGAAATCTGATGGCGAAGGGGAAGAAGCTGGTCCTGAATCATTGAGTGTGTGTCTTCAGGCTCCTGTACCTCCTCAATGGCATCAATGAGAAAAGGCATTGAGCTGGCTGACGGGGGTTCATAGTGAGGGATGCTGTTCTTGATGATGGACCTGGCTGAGTTTACAACCCTCTGCAGTCTTCTCTCATCCTATGCAGTGGCCCCTCTGTAACAGACAGTGACGCAACCAGTTAGAATGCCCTCCACAGTACATCGTAGAAGTTTGTTACTGCGCTGTATCTCCAGATTTTTTTTTAAAAATCAGCACAATACTATGGGCTGAATGGCCTGGCCTGTGCTGTACTGTTCTGTGATTTGAGGCACAGCCTCAGAATAGAAGAGCAACCCTTTGGGAGAGAGATGAAGAGCCAGGGGTTGGTAAATCTGTGGAATTCGTTGCCACAGACGGCTGTGGAGGCCAAGACTTTGGGTATAATTAAAGTGGAGTCTGATAGTCTGGTTAATCAGGGCATCAAAGGTTACGGGAGAAGGCAGGAGAATGGGATTGAGAGGGATAGTAAATCAGCCATGATGGAATGGCAGAGCAGACTCAGGGGGCCGAATAGCCTAATTCTGGTCTAATACTTGTTATGCACTGGGCTGTAACCACCACTTTCTGCAGAGTTTTCCGTTTCTGGGCATTGGTGTTTCTATACCAGGCCGTGACAGAACCAGTCAGGATGCTCTCCACTGTCCATCTATAGAAGTTAGTCAAAGTTTTTGGTGTCATTCTGAATCTACGCAAACGACTAAGAAAGTAGACGTTCTGCAGTGTTTTCTATTTGATGGCATTTACGTGCTGGTCCAAGGACATCATTGAATATGATAATGCAAAGGAATTTAAAGTTACTAACCAAGGAATTTAAAGTTGAAAGTTCAACGTAAACTTACTATCAAAGTACATATATGTCACCATATACAACCCTGACATTCATTTTCTTGTGGGCAAACTCAGTAACTCCAAGAAACACAATAAAATCAACGAACGACTGCACAAAGCAAGATGGACAACGACCCATTTGGCCCATCGATTCTGCTCCATTATTTCATCATGGCTGATCCAATTTTCTTATCAGCCCCAATCCCCTGCCTTCTCCCTGTATCCCTTCAAGCTCTGACCAATCAAGTATCTATCAACCTGACTTGGGGTGTGAGTCCTGAGGCTCCTGTACCTTCTTTCTGATGGTAGCAGCGAGAAGAGAGCATGATCTGGGTGGTGAGGGTCCTTGATAATGGATGCAGTTTTCCCGTGAGTGCACCCTATGTAAATGTGCTCATTGGTGGGGCTGGCTTTGCCCGTGATGGACACCGTATCCACAACCCTTACTAAAGCCAGAACAAGGATCAGTGTAATCTGAAGTCTTCACACTAGATGCCAAAGGATCACTGCGACCCTGTTTCACAAATGAAGAGAAGACCCATTCTTGGTTCTAGATTTGTTGCAGGTCATGGAGATATTCTAACACCAATGAGATACACTGTTGTGAGCACAGGGTTAAATCGGTACCCCATTGTGATCGCAGGGGTTAAATCAGTAACTCATTGTGATCGGGGGTTAAATCACCCATTGTGATCGCGGGGTTAAATCGGTACCCTATTGTGATTGCAGGGTTAAATCTGTATCCCATTGTGATCGGGGGTTAAATGAGTAACCCCATTGTGGTTGGAGGTTAAATTGGTGCCCCGTTGTGATCGGGAGCTTAGATCAATACCCTGTTGTGAAAGGGGATTTAAGTTGATAGGCTATTGTGAGCGGGGGTTTAAATCAATACACTATTGTGAGCGGGGGTTTAAATCAATACACTATTGTGAGCGAGGGTTTAAACCGATACCCTGTTGTGAAGGAGGGTATTAAACGGCGTAGATTTTTTTAAATTTCGGGATACAGGAAACAGGCTCTTCCAGCCCTTTGAGCCGGTTGCCCAGCAACCACTAGCCTAACCACTGGCCTACGAGCCAGTGCATCTGTACCCTGTGGGAGGAAACTGGAGCACCCAGAGAAAACCAACGCAATCCAGGGGGGGGGCGTACGAACTCCTTCAGTTAACGTCAGAATTGAACTCTGAACTCTGACTCCCTGAGCTACAGTAAGATGCCTGAATGGCTCATGCCATTGACTGTGTTAACGTTGTGTTTTCTTCTTACAGCCTACACCCAGCTACAGCCGCACCAGCTGATCCAACAACAGCAATTCCAGCTTCAGCAACAGCAGCAGAAACATCTGCAGCACCAGTTTGTCATCCAGCAGCAACCGCCGCAGATCACGCCGAGGCAGCAACAGCCGCAGCTCATCCACACCTCCGCCCAGCTCCAGAATCTGCAGCAGCAGCCGGTGCCCTCCAGCGCAACGCCGCAGCCCCTGCCGCATGCGCAGCACTGCCAGCCTGCCCTGCACCGCAAGCAACAGGGGCTCAGCGCCACGCCACCGGCGCAGATCCCTGTCCTGCAGCCTGTGCCTCAGAGCCAGCAGAATCTGCAGCATGCCGGGCAGACGGACAGCCATGCACAGCATGCGCTGGCGCCGCAGACCACTGCAGTGAACCTGCAGGTCCAGCCATCTGCACACGTGGTAAGGTGACCTCCTCCCAGCTCTCCAGTTCCCTTTCAAAGCATAGATTGTAGAGCTTAGATTGTAGGCATAGATCACAGAACTTGGGACAGTACAGGCCCTTTGGCCCACAATGATGTGCTGACCTTTTAACCTACTCTTAGTCTATCTAACCCTTCCCTCCCATATAGCCCTCCATTTTTCCATCAATCATGTGCCTATCTAAGAGTCTCTTAAATGTCCCTAATGTATCAGCCTCTACCCCCATCCCTAGCAGCACATTCCACACAGCCACCGCTCTGTCTGTAAAAAAAAAACTATTTTACCCCCTGTACATTTCTCCAATCGCCTTAAAGTTATGCTCCCTCAATTTAGCCATTTCCACACTGGGATAAATTCTCTAGCTGCCTACCTATCCAACTCTTAGCTTCCTCTCCAACATTCCTTCAATAAATATTTGATATAATGAAAATATGTGAATTGTAATCTCTTCAGATTACTGTTTACAGATTAAAATCACCATGACACAAAGGTAGAGGACTTGTAAACAGTGTCGTAGGTTCCAGCAGGACATTGACAAAGTGTAGAACTAGGCTGAGATGTGGCAGATGGAGTTCATCATGGAAAAGTATGAAGTGAATCATACAAAGAGTTACATGTAGGATTAACTCAAATTTCCTTCCCGTAGGGTGGCAGTGAAGATGAATGGGATGAGTTAGTAAGACTGGGCTCAATAACTATGATCATAAGAGGTCAAGGTTTTTTGGCGAAACCTATCAGCTTGTAAGGCTTACGACAATAAATCAGCCATGGTCACGGTCGTGATAGGTTTTTGCAGCACCTACTTTGGTTAGCAGTCCTGATCGATTGACAGTTCCACAGGTGGCTTCAAACTCCCTGATACATTTCATTCCACTTGTAAACTCTTGTGAGGCGTAGCGGTTAGTGTAACACTGTTACAGCACCAGGGTGTCAATTCCTACTACTCCCTCTAAGGAGTTCATACGTTCTCCCCAAGTCTGTGTGGGTTTCCTCCGAGTGCTCTGGTTTCCTCCCATGTTGCAAAGGCGTACAGGTTAGGGTCAGTAAGTTGTGGCCATGCTGTGTTGGCACTGGAGGCATGGTGACACTTGCAGGCTGCCCCAGCATATTCCCCACTTATTTGATTTGACCAAACGTCGTATCTCACTATATGTTTTAACATAAATGTGACAAAGAGAGTTTATTTTAGACTCCTACACCGAGGCCTGGAAGAGTAATCCTGCTACATCCCAACGTGTCAGCAGGTAATTTAATGCATCTGGCCTTGGGATGTGTCAGTAACAGCTGGATCTCCGGCACTTTACCTGGTCTGACCCAAGTTGCAGTTGGGTGACCGTTGGGACCCAGCAAACCCTCGGACCAACAGGCATTATGGTCGGGCTGTGGAGACTGGCCTGACCAATGACACTCAGATCTGGTCAGTGGAAAAAATAGAACTCGTAGCATTCTGTCACAACTCAGAAAATCAGGTGTTATCTAGGCACCGGCTCTTTGCAGTTTCCTTTCAATTCTTTGGGGACGTGCTGAGGTTGTCGGAGAGATGTCCGTGGTTAGGCGCTGTGTATCTCTGAACATCTGTGAGTTTATAATTAGCCACATACTGCACAAGGCTGGGCGTCGGGTGTCAGAGAGGAGCCAGGCTGATGTAGAGATAATTGTGTTACAACATATCACTTCTCTACTGCCTGGATTAGAGAACATGTCTTACGAGGATAGGTCTTTTCTCTCTGGAGTGAAGAACAATGAGAGGTGACAGGATGATAAGAGGCATTGACAGAATGGACTGGCAGACTATTTCCCAGGGAGGAAATAGTTATACAAGGAGATGTAATTTTAAGATGTTTGGAACACTAAGGTGCATTTACGATACAAATTAAAGAGTAAACAGTATAACGCTACTGGCATTTCATATGTGATGGGACCTGGGAGGTGGCAGGGAATTCATTTGTCTTACAGCCTGTAGGAAGAAGCTATTTCCCATACTAACAGTTCTTATCCTAATGCTACTGTTCCTCCTGCCTGATTGTAGGGGGTCAAAGAAATTGTTGGACGAATGGCGGGGGGATCATTGACAATGCTGAGGGCCCTGCTTACACAGTGCCCTGATAACTATGGGGGCTGATTGATGAGTTCGTGGCCTAAGGTAGAAAATGAGTTATTAACTTCAAACTTTCTGCATAATCACTCAAAGAGTTGAACTGCACATGCATGTAATGAGAGCTGTATAACTCATCTCCTTCTATCTTAGGCCACAAACTTATCAATCACCCCTGCTGTGGACCACTTCTGGAGGTCCAAGACACCGACTTCTACAAAGAAGGAATCTGTATGCTCCACGGCCGCTGGACTAAGTGTGTAAATGTAGGAAAAATATATGTGCTAAGTTTTCTAAAATTGACTCCATAGAGCCATAGAAACTATAGCACAGAAACAGGCCCTTTGGCCCTTCTTGGCTGTGCCAAACCATTTTCTGCCTAGTCCCACTGACCTGCACACGGACCATATCCCTCCATACACCTCCCATCCACGTACCTGTCCAATTTATTCTTAAATGTTAAAAAAGAACCCGCATTTACCACCTGGTCTGGCAGCTCATTCCATACTCCCACCACTCTCTGTGTGAAGAAGCCCCCCCTAATGTTCCCTTTAAACTTTTCCCCCCTCACCCTTAACCCATGTCCTCTAGTTTTTTTCTCCCCTTGCCTCAGTGGAAAAAGCCTGCTTGCATTCACTCTATCTATACCCATCATAATTTTATATACCTCTATCAAATCTCCCCTCATTCTTCTACGCTCCAGGGAATAAAGTCCTGACCTATTCAACCTTTCTCTGTAACTGAGTTTCTCAAGTCTACTCTTTCAACCTTATTTATATCCTTCCTGTAATTTGGTGACCAAAACTGAACACAATACTCCAGAATCGGCCTCACCAATGCCTTATACAACCTCATCTACCTTAGGCCATGAACTTATCAATCACCCCTCGTACTTCTAATGGGTGGAAGAGATGATCCTCTTAGCAGTTGTTACAACCCTTTGTAGGGTCTTGTGGTCAAGTGCCCTGCAACTCCCATACCAGATGGTGATGCAGCTGGTCAGGACACTTCCAAGAGTGCTCCTGTAAAAAACTGGTTAGAATGTGGTGGGGGTGCTGACTTGCTTCAATCTCTTCTGGAAGTGGAGGTGCTGCTGTGCTAACCTGACCAATAAGGTGGTGCTGAGGGACCAGGAGAGCGCACCTGTTATGTGCACTCCCAACTCTCTCCAGGGAGCAGCTGTTTGTTTGCAGTGAGCTGTGATCAGCCTGCACCTTCCTAAAGTCCATAATCATCTCTGTGGTCTTGTCCACGATGAGACTCAAGTTGTTGGCTCTACTGCTGAATTCCTCCCCCAGCATGTTTATAACTGTGAAGGAGGCCATGCAGCCCATCGAGCTGCGGTAAGACCAATCCAGCGTCTCCCCCCACCCCCCAAGAGCCTCTGTGTTCTTTTCCCAAGAGCCTTGTTGAGTCTCCTGTTTTGTGTAGGATGGTAGGTAAACCTGCTTCCAAAGCAAGAACTTTAGGAAAATGGGAATTCTAGCGATTCACCTCCCTCTGAGAGGAGTTAATATTCCAGATTGTTTAATGTCATTTCCAGTACACAAGTGTAAAGGAGAACAAAATAATTATTTCTCCAGATCCAATGCAGCGCAAAGAAAACACATTAAGATAAAGAACACAATAATAATATAAAAACACAATAAATATTAATGCATAAGATAGTTTATATATTGATCGTCGATAAGGTGACACTAGGCACAGGCGTGTCTGTTCATAAGGCGACTCTGACAGGAAATGATAAAATAGTGGTTGGGAGTTTGGAGGGGTGGGTTAGTGGGTGGAGGCGTTGATCAGACTTGCTACTTGGGGAAAGTACCTGTTGTGCAGTTGGTGCCAGCATATCCTTTCTTAGATAAGGGGCCGAATTTGTAGAGTTTACTTGGGGAACCGTCCCTGACAGTAGCTGGGCTGCCTCGGGGGGTGGGTGGGCTGGTATTGTATCTCGGCCCTGTGCAGGACTGGACTGGGCTGAGGCTGAGGCTGAGGCTGATGGCTACTTGCCGATCCACTCTGTCGCAGATTCAGCAGAGCCTGAGGAGTGGGCCCGACAGCAGGAGGGACAAGCCTGACCCGGTGGCCGAGAAGGGGCCAGTGGAGAAACCCAGTGCACCGACCACCCCGGGGCCCTCGGCCACACCCGACCAGAAGAAGGCCGAGCCCACCAAGCCTGTGACACAAGGTGAGAGTCCGGATGTCTATGTGACTGGCCCCTACGTCCTGGCCAATTCTGGCCCCTACCTCTCTCACCCGTGGGAGGGAGGAGGGAAGGGGGAGGAAGGAACGAAGGAGATGCAGGCAGCAGTTAGTGCTGGGTTTGACGCAGGGGGTGTGGGCTGACGGTCAGCAATGGGACTGACCCGGGGGATGTCGGGATGTTGGGCTGACGGTCAGTGATTGGACTGACCCAGGGGATGTGAGTTCATGGTCGGCAATGGGACTGACCCAGGGGATGTGAGCAGGCAGTCAGTGATGGGACTGACCCAGGGGATGTGGGCTGGTGGTCAGTGATGGGACTGACCCAGGGGATGTGGGCTGGTGGTCAGTGATGAATGGGACTGACCCAGGGGATGTGGGCTGGTGGTCAGTGATGGGACTGACCCAGGGGATGTTGGGTAGGTGGTCAGTGATGAATGGGACTGACCCAGGGGATGTGGGCTGGTGGTCAGTGATGGATGGGATTGACCCAGGGGATGTGGGCTGGTGGTCAGTGATGGATGGACTGACCCAGGGGATGTGGGCTGGTGGTCAGTGATGGGACTGACCCAGGGGATGTGGGCTGGTGGTCAGTAATGAGACTGACCCAGGGAATGTTGGGTAGGTGGTCAGTGATGAATGGGACTGACCCAGGGGATGTGGGCTGACAGTCGGCAATGGGTCTGACCCAGGGGATGTGGGCTAGTGGTCAGTGATGAACGGGACTGACCCAGGGGATGTAGGCTGGTGGTCAGTGATGGGACTGACCCAGGGGATGTGGGCTGGTGGTCAGTAATGAGACTGACCCAGGGAATGTTGGGTAGGTGGTCAGTGATGAATGGGACTGACCCAGGGGATGTGGGCTGGTGGTCAGTGATGGGACTGACCCAGGGGATGTGGGCTGGTGGTCAGTGATGGATGGGACTGACCCAGGGGATGTGGGCTGGTGGTCAGTGATGGGACTGACCCAGGGGATGTACACTGACTGAAGGGGCTGTGTCTGTGTCTGTGCTGTATGACTCTGAGGTAGACAGCCAGGCAAATGAGCAACTGGACAAGCATCACGTGAAGACAAGCCACAGATGGGTACGCCTCGAGCCGGGTGTTACTCTGATTCACTTTACACACCCTTTGATCTCCAGTTACTGCTCTTCTAGTGGGGCAAATGTTCTTCCTGAGTTAACACCAGAATTACAATCAGCTTTAATCTCACTAGCATTTGCCACCTTTGCAATTGCATCAATATGCTGGGCTCAGCATAGATCCGCAGAGATGTTGACACTGAGGAATCTGAAACTGCCCGCCTTTTCCACGGCAGATTCCTTGATGAGAACTGGTGTGTGTTCCCTTGACTTCTCCTTCTGGAGTCCACCGACAGTTCAGATATCATAGGGAATGCTTCAGTTTAGCAGTGGTGTGTGTGACATTGCTGTAATGGTGAATAAAAGGTTAATTGTTCCATTCACCCCGCTCAGATTGACTCATGGCTTGTTAATACATTTGTTGTTACATTTGAGGCCAATTAAAGCCGTTGCCCTTGGAGACTGCCAGGAACGATCCAAATATCGTGCAAAACATCGCATGCCTGCCAACAGCAGAGGGATGAGGCTCCCAACATGTTCCTAGAGCCAGACAAAGCACTCCATACACCCCTCCACCCTCCCGCTTCCGTTCCTCAACTCGTATCCTGCTAAAGTTTGGCCGGGACTTAGCCATTGCCTCAACTGACCCCAGGTTCAGACATAGAAACATTAAAAAAAATCTACAGCACAGTACAGGCCCTTCGGCCCACAGAGCTGTGCCGAACATGTCCTTACCTTAGAAATTACCTAGAGTTACCCATAGCCCTCTATTTTTCTAAGCTCCATGTACCTATCCAGGAGTCTCCTAAAAGACCCTGTTGTTTCCACCTCCACCACCATTGCTGGCAGCCCATTCCACGCATTCACCAATCTCTGCATAAAAACTTACCCCTGACATCTCCTCGGTACCTATTTCCAAGCACCTTAAAACTGTGCCCCTCATGTTAGCCATTTCAGCCCTGGAAAAAAGCCTCTGACTATCCACACGATCAATGCCTCTCATCATCTTAGACACCTCTATCAGGTCACCTCCCATCCTCCATCGCTCCAAGGAGAAAAGGCCAAGTTCACTCGACCTATTCTCATAAGGCATGCTCCCCAATCCAGGCAACATCCTTGCAAATCTCCTCTGCACCCTTTCTATGGTTTCCACATCCTTCCTGTAGTGAGGTGACCAGAACTGAACACAGTACTCCAAGTGGGGTCTGACCAGGGTCCTATATAGAAGCAACATTACCTCTCTGCTCCTAAACTCAAATCACATAATTGATGAAAGCCAATGCACATATGCCTTCTTAACTACAGAGTCAACCTGTGCAGCAGCTTTGAGTGTCCTATGGACTCTGACCCCAAGATCCCTCTGATCCTCCACACTGCCAACAGTCTTATCATTAATACTATATTCTGCCATCATATTTGACCTACCAAAATGAACTACTTCACACTTATCTGGGTTGAACTCCATCTGCCACTTCGCTGCCCAGTTTTGCATCCTATCAATGTCCCGCTGTAACCTCTGACAGCCCTCCACACTATCCACAACACCCCCAACCTTTGTGTCATCAGCAAGTTTATTAACCTATCCCTCCACTTCCTTATCCAGGTCATTTATAAAAATCAGAACAGATCCCTGAGGCACACCACTGGTCACTGACCAGTGACAAAGTTCAAAAGGTTCCAAGTAAATTTATTATCAAAGTACATTACTTAACCATGTACAACTTGGGCATGTGACCAAGTGGTTAAGGCATTCAACTAGCGATCTGAAGGGCGTGAGTTCGAGCCCCAGCCAAGGCAGCCTGTTGTGTCCTTGAGCAAGGCACTTAACCACACAGTGCTCTGCGACGACACCGGTGCGAAGCTGTATCGGCCCTTGCCCTTCCCTTGGACAACATCAGTGTTGTGGAGAGGGGAGACTTGCAGCATGGGCAACTGCCAGTCTTCCATACAACCTTGCACAGGCCTGCGCCCTGGAGAGTGAAGACTTTCCAGGCGCAGATCCATGGTCTTGTAAGACTAACGGTTCCCTTAAAACAACTCCTGAGATTCATTTTCTTGTGGGCATACACAGTAACTACAAAGAATCACAATGGAATCAATGGAAAACTGCACACAGCAAGATGGACAAGCAACCAATGTGCAAAATACAAAAAAAACTGCAACTACAAAAAGAAAATAAATAAATAAACAAACAAACAAACAAGCAATAAATATCGGGTACATGAGATGAAGAGTCCTTGAAAGTGAGCCCATAGGTTGTGGGAAAAATTCAGAGATGGAGGAGTGAAGTTGAGTCTGATAGCTGAGGGGTACTAACTGTTCCTGAACCTGGTGGTGTGGATCCTGATGGCAACAATGAGGAAGGGAGCAAGATCACTGATGGTTGGTGAAGCAGCGGTGTTGATGGAGGGCTCTCAAAGAAGCAAGGTGATAAGTTCTGGTGATGTTAAGGGAAGGGTAAACAATATTCCCAGTCACCGATACGAAACCCCCTGATCTTACATAGGTTGTGATGTGGGAACATTCTCATCGCCTGAGAACGTAGACGATGTCTCGGTGTAACGTGTCATCTCAAAGACTGAGAACTGTCCTCTCATCCTCTCTCAGTTCTTCCTCCCTCCATATCCACTCCCCCACACTTCCGTCTCTCCTCTTCCCACTCCCCTCCCCAATTTCTCCCTATTACCACACCTCCCTCTCCCACCTCTCTCTCAATTCCACCCCCTCAGCCTCCCCCTTCCTCTCCCTCCTGCCACCTCTCTCCTTCCCTCACCCCACCTCTCTCCTTCCACCATTTCTCCTCTCCACCATAAGACACAGGAGCAGAATTAGGCCATTTGGCCCATCGAGTCTGCTCCACCATTCCATCATGGCTGATTTATTATCCCTCTCAACCCCACTCTCCTGCTTTCTCTCTGTAGCTTTCGACACTCTGACTAATCCAGAAAATTATCAACCTCTGATCTAAATATACCCACTGACTTGGTCTCCACAGCCACCTGTGACAATGAATTCCACAGATCCACCACCCTCTGGCTAAGCAAGCCCATCCTCATCTCTGTTCTAAAGGGGCGTCCCTCTATTCTAAGCTGTGTAGACTCTCCCGCTATAGGAAGCATCCTCTCCACATCTACTCTATCTAGGCCTTTCAATATTCGGTAGGTTTCAATGAGATCTCCCCTCATTCTGCTAAACTTCAGTGAGTACAGAGCTGTTGAAACGCTCCACCACTCTCTTTCCCTCCCTCTCACTCTCTCACTCTACACTTCCACTTCCTTGCTGTGTTTTCCCTCTTCCATCCCAACACACCTTAGACACGATAGCGTAGTGGTTAGCACGATGCTGTTACAGCCAGGGTGTCAGAGTTTGGAGTTCAATTCTGGTGCCATCTGTCAGCATGTTTGTATGTTCCTTCCTGTGTGTGCATGGGTTTCCTCCCACAGTCTAATGACATGCCAGTTAATAGGTTAATTGGGCATTGTAAATTGTCCTGTGATTGGGCCAGGGTTAAATGGGTGGGTTGCTGGGTGGTACCGCTGATCACAACTTTTAAAAATGGCGGCGCGGAGGTCCTGTGATGCGGCAGCGGGTGTGGAGTGGGAGAGGAAGTTGTGAAGGGCAGGGTTGGTGCACAGTCACATGCTTGTCATTCTCCTCCACAGGGAAAGGCCCAGAGACCGTGAATGCAAAGTCCCCTTCCCCTGCTCCAACCATGACATCAGGAAATGGCAGCACGACCTCGTCTGTGACGGTGAGCGTGCCGCAGAACGCCGAGAACAAACCACCTCAGGCCATTGTCAAGCCCCAGATTCTTACGCATGTCATCGAGGGGTTCGTTATCCAGGAGGGTGCAGAGCCATTCCCCGTGAGTACCCTCAGACCCGCGGACTTCACCTTCGCGTGGGGAGGGGGTCGCTGCCCATTTGTTCACAGCCTCGTCATCTACTGACTTACAGCTACCAAGTGGCAGCTTCACTAACTAGCACCCGTGAAGCTTAACTTGGTGGTTTAACTAACTAGCACCACTAAGTTTGACCTGTTTGTTTAACTAACTAGAAACACTAACTTTGACCTGGCAATTTAACCAACTAATACCACTAAGTTTGACCTGATGGTTAACTAACTAGAAACACTGACTTTGACCTGACAGATTAACTGACTAGTACCACTAAATTTGTTCTGGTGGGTTGACTAACTAGCACCAAGTCTGATCTGGTGGTTGAACTAACTAGTATAAGTAAGTTTGACTTGATGGTTTAACAAACTAATACCATTAAATTTAACCTGGTGGTTGAACTTTACAAGGACCACTAAATTTGACCCGGTGCGTGAGCTAACTCACATCACTGAGAGTAACCTACAGTCTTCAGTTCTGTAGAGTTATTCTGCTTGGTGTGATGACGTAGCACACTGCATGAGCCAGAGCCTGCAGCAGGGTGTGGATTACACTGGAGGATGCCCGTCTACTCAGACTGGCCAGTTGCTGAGAGAACGGATTAGTTCACCTTACCGACAGTGCTACGGCCTCTCCTGATCTACTCGGAGCCTGGTCACCTTGTCTGCTTTCCTTTCTGCTGGTTACGTAAAGCAGATTGAGTATATTTAAAGTGGAGGTTGATAGGTTCTTGATTGGTTAGCACAAAGGTTACAGGGAGAAGGCAGGAGAATGGGGTTAAGAGGGATAATAAATCAGCCATGATGGAATGGCAGAGCAGACTCAATGGGCTGAATGGCCTTATTCTGCTCCTATGTTTTATGGTTTTAACACTCACCCTTAGTTACACACACATTGTTATCGAGGAATCCTGCCTTAAGATGTTGTGAGGAATTTCGCACCATTGGTTGGAGCGGGATCTCAGATAAGTTCAGCTCCTGTTTCACACTCCTACACCCTCTAGGTAATTGGAGGGATGTTTGGATATCCTGCCATGACTTCCCATGTTCCCTTACTATGTAGGAGTAAGTCGTTTGCCCTGTTGGGTCTATACCAATCAACCACTGCTTTAAATATATGCAATGACTTGGCAGTGAACTCCACAGACCCAGAACTCTCTGCCTAGACCCGTTGACCTGCACCCAGACCGAGCCCTCCGTATACCTGTCATCCATGTACGTATACAAACTTCTCTTAGAAGTTGTAATCGAGCTCACATACACCACTTGCACTGGCAGCTCGCTCCACACTCTCACGACCCTCTGAGTGAAAAAGTTTCCCCTCATGTTCCCCTTAAACTTTTCACCTTTCACCTTTAACCCATGACCTCTAGTTGTAGTCCTAGCCAACCTCAGTGGAAAAAGCCTGTTTGCATTTATCCTACGTGTACCCCTCATAATTTTGTATACCACTATCAAATCTCCTCTGTCTTCTACATTCCAAGGAATAAAGTCCTAACCTGTTCAATCTTACCCTATAACTGTGGTCTTCAAGTCCCAGCAACATCCTTGTAAATTTTCTCTGTACCCTTGAACCTTATTTACATCTTTCCTGTAGGTAGGTGACCAAAATTGCAAACAACATTGCAAATTAGGCCTCAACTATGTCTTGTACAACTTCAACATAAAACAATCCATTTCCTGTACTCAATACTTCGATTTATGAAGAACAATGTGCTAAAAGCTTTCTTTACGACTCTATTTACCTGTGATATCACTTTCAATAAATTATAGACTTGTATTCTCAGATCCTTTTGTTCTAACACATTCCTCAGTGCCATACCATTCACTGTACAAGATCCACCCTGGTTGGACCTGCCTTGCATTTGTCTGCACTAAATTCCTTCTGCCATTCTTCAACCCATTTTTCCAGCGGGTCCTGATCTTGCTGTAAACTTTAATAATCTTTCTCGAAGTCCACCACACCCCCAGTCTTGGTGTCATCCACAAGTTTGCTGAGCCAGTTAACCACATTAACATCTAGATCATTGATATAGATGACAAACAACAACAGATACAGCACCGATCTCTGCGGCACTCCACTACACAGGCCTCCAGTCAGAGAGGCAACCATCTACCACCACTCTCTGGCTTCTCCCACAAAGCCAATGTTTAATCCAATTTATTACCTCATCTTGAATGTCAAGTGACTGGACCTACTTGACCAACCTCTCATGGAGGACCTTGTCAAATGCTTTGCTGAAGTCCGTGTAGACAACATCCACGGCCTTTGACAACATCCACTTCAACTTTGCGAGTAACTTCTTCAATGAGCTGTAAGATTGGTTAGACATGACCTACCACACACAAACCCATGCTGACCATCCCTTATCAGTTCCTCTGTCTATCCAAATACTCATGTATACAGTCCCTTAGAATACCTTCCAATAACTTCTCCACTACTGATGTCAGGCACGCCAGCCTATAACTTCCTGGTCACAGCGAGAGCATGAAAACTGCTCACAGACAGTGCCAGAGTCCAGGATCAAACCCGGGTCTCTGAAGCTGTTCTGCAGAGGCTTTCCCCACCGTCCTGCCCAACATCCACATCCAAATATTTAAAGGAACCCTCACCAGGTTCCAGGAAGGAGCAGTAGGTGAGGGAATAGGGGAAAAGTTCAAGTTCAGTTTATTGTCATTCAACCGTGCAGGTGTAGAGTACTGTGCAAAGTCCTGGACACATACATACAGCTAGGGTGCATAGACTTTTGCATAGTACTATATTTGTCAACGTGGAGCAGAGAGCGCCTTTGTAAACCTGGCAGAGACAAAGGATGTTGGGAACGGTGAGGGTGGGGTGGCATGAGAGGGGTGTGGGACAGGTGGCAGAGAAGGGGTGCCATGGGCAGGGGTGCCAGTGGTGCAAACATATCCGGCCCTGAGACACCAGGCAAGGTCATTTGATTAGAAATAATTGGTTTGTGTTCATTACCAAATGTCTCTCTGGTGCTTCCTGCTCCCTGCCTTTCCCTTCCCCTTTTCCCAACCATGATTCCCCTCTCCCTGCCCCCTTCCCATTCTCAGTCCACAACAGAGACCCATATCAGAATCAGGTTTATCATCACTCACATATGTCATGAAATTTGTTTTATTTTAGTGTGGCAGCTGTACAGTGTAATACATAAAATCACTACAGTCCTGTGCAAAGCTCTTGGATACCCTGGCTGTATGTATGACTTTTGCACAGTCTACCACCAAACAAAACAATGTTCCTCTGGACCAAGGTGCACAACACAGTGTGTATAACTCAGACACACAACACAAAGTAATGCTACCACAAATAAATTAACAAACAATAAGGTGTATTTACGTTAGAAATTTAAAAAGTAAACAGTATAATACTACTTGTGCTTCATACGTGACGAAATGCGTGCGTGGGGGCAGTGAGTTCAGTAGTCTCACGGTCTGGGAGAAGAAGCTTTTTCCCATCCTAACAGTTCTTGCCCTAGTACTACTCTACCTCCAGTTTGATGGTAGGGAGTCAAAGAGATTGTCGGATGGTGGTTCCTGTGGGATCTCTGCCTGTAGGAATCTTCTTCCCAAACCCCACCTCTCCACCCAATCCTTCCCAGAAAACCCATGACACCTGCTACAACAAGCTCCCCAACCGAGGGCGAGGGGGGCAGGAGAGAGACAAAGGTCTATTGTCCACACCTAGCTGAAGGAGGCAGTCACTCCATCTTGGTACTGTAGTGCTTATACCAGGTATACGGGCAGTAATCTCCCTGGCATTCCTCACCAGCACTCAGGACAGGAAACCAGTGGGATATAGTGGAATTCTGGGGTTATTAATCTCAGTTTCCTTGTCTGACAATCCGGAGACCAGATATTAAATCCCATCACAGAGGCCTCTATTGGTCTGATTGACCGTAGATGTTACACCCTAGCTGTCTGCGTTGTTGGTGCAGCACCGTCAGTCGATACGTGAGCCTGGGCAGTACGACGCGAAGAGCAGGCTGTTGCTCATGCAGCAGGCTCGCACCTCTCCACACAGCTGACAAATCCAAAGAAATGGCAGAGACTGAAACAGTTTGGCACCAGTGTCATCGCAGCAGCTGCCAGTCAGCGTTAACTCAACATAGTGCCTTAGGGACTCCAGCTCTGGACTTCTGCTTGGGGTCTACTCCCAAAGACATCCCCGTGAGTGGGCATAGCCGTAAGGCAGCGGAGCTTTGAGATCAGCTGACGAGCCCCATGACAGTTGTGCAACTCAAAACATCAAACAGTACAGCACAAGAACAGGCCCTTCGGCCCACAATGATTTGCCAGACCAATTAAACAAGTAATTCGAATCCAACTAACCCTTTTTTCAACTATTTATTCCCACCATAGGTGCTTCCTGATTTGCAGAGTTCCTCTCGCATTGTGTGTGTGTGTGTGTGTGTGTGTGTGTGTGTGTGTGTTGCTCAAGATTTTCAGCATCTGCAGAATCTCTTGTGTTTATAATCCCTTCTACCTACACAGTGTCCATGCTCCTGTAGTTCTCTGTACACTCACGTGCCTACCCCTGGCAGCACATTTGAGGCATGCACCACTCTCTCTGTTTTAAAAAAACAACAAAACCTGCCCTGCTCATTTGCATAAGACAGGAACAGAATTAAGCCATTCAGCACATCGAGTCTGTTCCACCATTTGATCATGGCTGACTTATTATCCCTCTCAACCCCATTATCTTCCTGCCTTGTCCCTGTACCTTTGGCACCTGTACTAATCAAGAATCTATTAGGCTCCACTTTAAATATACCCAATGATTTGGCCTCCGTGGCCATCTGTAGCAATGAATTCTACAAATTCACCACCCTCTGGCTAAATCAATTCCTCCTCATCTCGATTCTAAATGGACACCCCTCTATTCTGAGGCTGTGTCCTCTGATCTTAGACTCTCCCACCGTAGGAAACATCCTTTCCACATCCACTCTAACAAGGCCTTTCACCATTTGATAGGTTTCAGTGAAGTCACCCCTCATTCTTCTGAATTTCAGTGAGCACAGGCCCAGAGCCATCAAAATGCTCTTCATATGACAAGCCATTCAGCCCTGGAATCATTTTCGTGAACAAACAACAGCATTCAGATCTACGGTGATGAAGTGCTTTAAGAGGTTGGTTATGGATAATAATCAACTCCTGTCTGAGCAAGGACCTGGACCCACTGCAATCTGTCTGTCGCCACAATGGGACTGCAGCAGATGCCATCCCATTGGCTCTTCAAGGTACCTTGGATCACCTGGACAATACCTATAAATACATCGGGTTGCTGTCTATTGACTACAGCAGCCTGATGTAGGTACGGTTTAACACAATCATTCCTAGTTCTGATCAAAAAGCTACACAGCCTGGGCCTCTATATTTCCTTCTGCAGCTGGATCCTCGACTTCCTCACATGAAGACCACAGTTTGTGTGGATCGGAAATAATATCTCCACCTTGCTGATGATCAACACTGGCACACCTCAAGGATGTGTGCTTAGCCCACTGCTCTGCTCTCGACACACATCTCAAATGTTCATATTTGCCGACAGCAGAACCATTGCTGGCAGGATTTCAAATGGTGAAGTGAGGGTGTACAGGAGGGAGATGTATCAGCTGTTTGAATGGTGTGGCAGCTAAAACCTTGCACTCAGTGTTAGTCAGACCAAAGAATTAATTGTGGGCTTCAGAAAGGGTAAGCCGGGGAAACACGCAACAGTGCTTATCGGGAGATCAGAAGTTGAAAGGGTGAGTAATTTCAAGCTCCTGGGCAATAGCATCTCAGGATCTATTATGGGCCCAATAGATCAATACACATTTGTACAGAAGGCACGAATGACAATGACTTTATTTCATTAGGAATCTGTCACAAATTGCTGCTGATGTATCTTGGAGAGCACTTTGACTGGCTGCATTACCGTCCCGTGTGGGGTACCGCACACTGCAGGAGCTGTAAACTCACTGGCGCTCGGCTCCCCAGCATCCAGGACATCTTCAAGGAGCGATGCCTCAAAAAGGCAGCATCCATCATTAAGAGCCCCTTTCAGCCAGACATGCCCTTTTCTCATTGTTACCGTGTGTCTGCTGTGGTTCCGTGGGGAAGCACTCTGACTGGAGAGAGCTGCAAAAAGTTGTAAACTCAGCCAGCTCCATCATGGTCTCAAGCCTCCCGAGCATCAAGGGTGCCTTCAAAAGGCGATGCCTCAAGAAGGCAGCATCCATCATTGAGGACCCCCATGGCCCAGGACATGCCCTTGTCTCATTGCTACCATCAGAGAGAACGTAGAGGAGCCTGAGGGCTCACACTCAATGTTTCAGGAACAGCTTCTTCCCCTCTGCCATCAGACTTCTGAATGGACAATGAATCCATGAACACTGCCTCACTACTTATTTCTGCTCTTTTTGTACTACTTGTTTAACTTTTTAATATAGACACATAACTAATTTACAGTTTTGTTATGTATTGCAGTGTACAGTTGCCGCATAACAAGTGTCTCGACATTTGCCAGTGATATTAAATCTGAGTCTGATTCTATGCCTCTCATAACCTTAAACCTCTATCAGATCTCCCCTCAGCCTTCACCGCTCCAGATAAAACACCGAAGTTTGTTCAACCTCTCATTATAGCACATGCTTTCTAATCCTGGTAAACCTCTAATACACCCTCTCCAAAGCCTTGACATCCTTCCTATAACAGGGTGACTGGAATTGTACGCAATACTCCAGATGTGGCCTAACTAGAGTTTTATAAAGCTGCAACATAACTTCCCGACTTTATTCCATAACCTTGTCAACCTTTGTAGCCTCTTTCAGAGAGCTAGGAACTTGGGCCCCAAGACCCATAGATTGTTAGAAAGAACTGATAATGTTTCTGACGTGTGATTTAAATTCCCTGGTTCACAAGGTTCTGAGGTCAGGGGATGAAGGTCCTTAACCCAGCTGCTCTGTGAGTCCCAAACCCACCGCAATGTGTTGTGGGTCTTGCTTCTCTGTGTACTGGACTGTGACCCCACCCCAGTGTTACTGCAGCCGTTTGAGGCAGCTCATCACCACCTTCTCCAGGGCAGTGGGGGATTTGCAATGAATGCCACCCCCCCTCACTCCAAAAACTGAATAAGGAAAACATACTAATTCTGCAGAGGCTGGAAATCCAGTGCAACACACACAAAACGCGGGAGGAGCTCAGCAGTCAGGCAGCATCTATGGAAATGAATGAACAGTCGACGTTTTGGGCCTTCATCAGGACTGGAAAGGAAAGGGGGATAGGTCAGAATAAGAAGTTGGGAGGAGGGGAAGGAGGGCAAGCTGGAAGATGACAGGTGAGACCAGGTGGGTGGGAGGAGGGGTGAAGTAAGAAGCTGGGAAGTGATAAGTGGAAAAGGTAAAAGGGCTGGAGAAGAAGGAATCTATTAGGAGAGGAGAGTGGATCATGGGAGAAAGGGAAGGTAGAAGGGCACTGGGGCGAGGGGGCGATGATAGGTGAAGTTGGGCGCCATGTGAAAGTACTGAGCTGGCGGCTTCATTGTCAGTGTCAAATCTGCCATCTCTCACAGTAGGTGACAAAAGCGTTTTGCGTGTGGTGTACATGTCTGCGCGTGTCACTGGGGTGGTGGGGTGGATGGGGGGGAGTCAAAGCAAGCAATATTTTGTGGGGAGATTTTTGCACTAATTGGCAATGACATTTTTGTGTCTGTACCTCTCTTCTCATCACGTTTGAATGATTTCCACAACCTTCTCTATCGACGCTCTCTCCAATGGGCAATTTTTGTGAGTGATTCGCTTTTCTACTTTACGATACTGTGTCATGTCGCTGATTTTTTTTTAAAACGATGTACCGTGGCAGTGTCCTGTCTCCTGGCATCCATTCTCTGCTGCTGCACCCCTCCTGTCTGTGTCACTGTTTAACCTGCAATAAGGTCCACCTGCATGCTTCAGCCAGCCTTGCCTGCACAATGTGACTCATGAAAATGCCTCTTAATGCCGTTGCTTGGGACCCGTGGGATTATCAGTGTGGGTGCAGTTCCTGACCGCAACCTGCAACACACAACCGAAATGCCTTGAGCCTTGCATGCTGCGCGTGCCCTTCTGATCTCCTCCAGGAAGAGGGGAACCACTTGATGAAACTGATGAAACCTATTTGAAAGGCCTGGACAGAGTAGATGTGGAGAGAAAGGTTCTGATAGTGGTGGAGCTTAAGACCAGAGGGCCCAGCCTCAGAATGGAGGGATGTCCATTTAGAACAGAGATGAGGAATTTCTTTAGCCAGAGGGCGGTAAATCTGTGGAATTCTTTACCACAGATGTCTGTGGAGCCCAAGTCATTCGATATATTTAAAATGGAGGTTGATAGGTTCTTGATTAGTCAGGGTGTCAAAGGTTACAGGGAGAAGACAGGAGAATGGGGTTGAAAGGGTTAACAAATCAGCCACATTGGAATGGCAGAGCAGACTTGATGGTTTGAATGGCCTAATTCTGCTCTCATGTCATGGTTTTACGGTCACTGGGGAAGGTGTAATGAATGAGATAACAGCATGCCATTCGATCACCTTGGAGTGAAGAAGGATGCGAAATGACTTGATAGGGGTGTACAAGATGATAAGAGGCATGGATCAAGTGGACAGCCAGAGACTTTTTCACAGGATGGAAATTGCTCATATGAGAGGACATGTATTAAGATGATTGGAGGAAAGCATAGGGAGATGTCGGGTGGATTTTTCTTACGTAGTGATGAGTGAGATAAAGCCAGATACCTTAGGGGCTTTTAAGAGAGGCACATGGATGATAGAAAAATGGAGGGTTATATAGGAGGGAAGGGTTAGACTGACTTGGAGTAGGTTAAAAGGTCAGCACAGCATTGTGGTGTGAAGAGCCTGTACTGTGTTATAATGTTCAGAGTTGGATGCAGAACAGGTGGGAGCTTGGGGCCACTACAACAGGATGAATTTTTATTCTGAAGGCTGTCAGTACCAGAGAGTTCATGGAGACATTTTGAGATGGTGGTTGTCCATTTGTGTGTTAATTGTTTTCAATGTACTCAATAGCTTGGAGGAACTCAGCAGGTTAGGCAGCATCTATGGAGGAGAATAAACAGTTGACATTCTAAGCCGAGGTCCCGCTGAAGGGTCTTGGCCTGGAACGCCTACTGTTTATTCCCCTCCATAGGAGCTGCCTGAGCTGCTGAGTTCCTCCAGCATTTTACATGTGTTGCTCTGGATTTCCAGCATCTGCAGAATCTCCCATGTTTCTGATGGGGGCAGGTGACTACAGGCTCTCAATCACCGAGCCGCAGAGAATTTGCTGGGGGTGCGGGGACAGAGAGAGAGGTTCAGACAGGAGGACCAGCCAGGCGAAGGCACAGGTTTTGTGTTGCTGACAAGGACTGGAGGGGTCCAAAGTGTTGTGAGGTTGCTGAGGCACGGAGCTGATTACAGAAGCCTTCTGGTCCCCAGGAGTTAGTATTTGAGCAGACTGTTTATTTATTTGGAAATACAGCATGGAAGAGGCCCTTCAAGCTGTCCCACCCAGCAACCCACTTATTTAACCCTAGCC
This sequence comes from Mobula birostris, assembly GCF_030028105.1. Taxonomy (NCBI): domain Eukaryota; kingdom Metazoa; phylum Chordata; class Chondrichthyes; order Myliobatiformes; family Myliobatidae; genus Mobula; species Mobula birostris. The sequence continues at coordinate 2,267,204 of NC_092396.1, read as the reverse complement.
TAATCACAGGACAATTTACAATGACCAATTAACCTACTAACCAGTATGTTTTTGGACTGCGGGAGGAAACCAGAGCACCCGGAGGAAATCCACATATTCATGGGGAGCATGTACTGACTCCTTGAGGATGATGTCTGAATTGAACTCCAAACTCTGGCACCCCAAGCTCTAATAGCCTCTCGCTAACCGCTACGTTACCACGGCGCCCAGTTGAGTCCCTCAGTCACAGCCTGAGTATCTTTCTAGCAAGGATCCATTCACCAAGTGAGGAATAGTTTTAGGTGAGGTAGTAACTCTGGTAGTTCTGGGTCGATATAGAACCACCAGCACCTCCATGTCCCCAGTGCGTCAGTTCCCCATCTCAATCAATAAGCAGGTAGATTATATAAGAAAGGATGTGCTGGCATTGGAGAGTGTCCAGAGGAGAGTCACAATAATGATCCCAGGAATGAAAGGGTTAACATATGAGGAGCATTTGATGGCTCTGGTCCTGTACTCGCTGGAGTTTAGAAGAATGAGGGAGGATCTCATTGAAACCTATCCAATGTTGAAAGGCCTAGATAGAGTGGATGCAGAGAGGACATTTCCTGTAGTGGAGGAGTCTAGGACCAGAGGGCACAGCCTCAGAATAGAAGTACATCCATTTATAATAGAGATGAGGAAGAATGTCTTTAGCCGGGGGGGGCTGAATCTGTGGAACTCATTGCCACAGAGGCCAAGTCATTGAATATATTTAAACCAGTGATTGATAGGTTCTTGATTAGTCAGGGTGTCAAAGGTTACAGGGGGAAGGGAGAAGAATGGGGTTGGGGGATAATAAATCAGTCATGATAGAATGACTCGATAGACTGAATGGCCTAATTCTGCCCCTATGTCTTATGGTTTGTTATCCAAGGCAGATGCTGAGGGGAACCTCATTTGATTACCTCCTGGGCTTGAGTTTGAGATCCCCTCTGGTGAAGCCTAGAGAGTGAAGCGCATGGGATAGTTTAAAACCCAGACTGGTGCTTGGCACTGTCAAGGATCTGAGAGCTAAAATTCGCGTAAGACGGATGGAATTGTCCTTGTCTCTGGTATTGTAGGTGGGACGCTCCTCCCTACTAATCGACAATCTGGCCAAACAAAAGCAGCAGCCGGCCTCTGTGCCTGCGGCCGAGAAACCTGCACAGCTGGAACAGCCCGACTCTGAGATGGACGACCTCAGTCAGCAAGGTGAGTATCACAGTCTGCTCATGACCTGGGCCCCATTGATAAATTCAGATTGTTTTTTGCCATACACATTTCCATGTGTTGGGAATTTTCCGTAGTGCGTTGGTCGGTCTGTGACATAAACAAAAAACATCATTCAGCAATTCCAGATTGTTTAATGCTGTTTCAAGTATCTAAGTGTAAGAGTGAGTGAAATAATTTTTACTCCAGATCCTGTGAAGCAGACAAAAACATACACAATAAGATAAAAGACACAATAAATATAAAAATGTAATATAAAGAATTATTAAAATATCAAGTTAGCGGTTAAGGGACAGACCTGGAATAAAAATGTGCATCAATGCATAAATGCCAGCATGTATTTACAATGTAAACAGCTTTGTAAATAGTGATTTAAATTGTTTAGAATGACTGGGGTAATAGATAGAGGGGGTGAGTAAGGGGGCTAACTATAACGGTTGATCAGATTGACTATTATTAGATTATCACATGAACATTGAAACATACAGTGAAATGTATCATTTGTGTTAACAACGAACACACGCAAAGATGTGCTGGGGGCAGCCCACAAGTGTCGCCACACATTCTGGAGCCGACACAACGTGCCCACGATGCTCAGCAGAACACAACAGCGAAACTTGCCCCGTTCCTCTCTCCCAAAAAGCGCACACATGGTCCTGTAGCCCCAGGACGGGCCCTCTCCAGCAGGCTTGTGGATCACAGAAACTGGACCTTTGACTTGCCCCGTGGACCTGAAGAGAGTCTCAGTCTTGGTATCCAAGTATCCACGGGGCCTCAAGAAGGTGACATCATACATTTAAGACCCTCACCACCCAGGACAAGCCCTCTTCTCATTGCTACCATTGGGGAGGTGGGACAGGCCCCTGAAGGCTCCCACTCAGTGATTCAGGAACAGCTTCTTCTCCTCCACCATCAGTTTAGGATTGACAATGGGAAAGGAGACAATATTTCAGCACCTGGCTGGTTGGACTATGGTTTCAAAATTGTTTAATGTCATTTCCTATGCACAAATATAAAAGAAACAAAATAATTGTTACTCAGGATCTGATGCAGCAGAAAAACACACTAAATATAAATACACAAGATAGCTTACATACATATATTGATTGTATGTCCATAAAGTGACGCTAGGCACAGGAGTGTCTGTACATAAGGTGTCTGACAGGAAATGATAAAGTAGTGGTGGTTGGGGGTGTGGAGGGGTGGGTTAGTGGGTGGAAGTGTTGATCAGCCTCACTGCTTGGGGAAAGTAGCTTTTTTGAGTCTGGTGGTCCTGGTGTGGATGTTACGTAGCCTCCTCCCTGATGGGAGTGGGACAAGCAGTCTATGAGTAAGGTGGGTGGAATCTTTCAAGATGTTACTGGCCCTTTTCCACCACTGCTTAACCCTTTCTGTCCCTTTGCTTTCCACCAGACTCAATGGAAAAGGAGGAAGATGCCCTTAAGCTGAAGTGCGAGTTCTGTGGCAGGCTTGACTACGCCTACAAGTTCAAAGGCTCCAAGAGGTTCTGCTCCATGGCCTGCGCCAAGAGGTAACAGCCTCAGCAAGACCCAGAATGCCTGAGGAGTATTGGGCCTGCTCTAACAAGCTCAGTCACCGAGGTTGACACAGCTGAGCGGCAAGTAGAGACGCTGACTCACAATGCCAGTGATTCCCGTTCAATCCCCAACTCCTGCGCTGTCTGTGTGTGGAGCTTACACATTCTCCCTGTTGCTGAGAGTTTGCCCCGGGTGCCACACCCCAGAGGCATGTGGGTCAGTGGGTTACGTGGCATCAGAACATACAGTGAAATGTGTCATTTGCACCAACGGCCAACACAGTCTCAGAATGATGCCCACAAGCATTGCCATGTTTGCAACACCAACATTGCATGCCCACAGCTCACTAACCCTTACCCAAATGTATTGGGACTGTGGGGGAACACAGCGCCCAGAGGAAAACCATGTGGTTATGGGGAGAATGTGCAGACTCCTCACAGACCACAGTGCAAATTGAACCCCAGTCACTGGTGCTGTAAATAGCATTACGCTAACATGCTGCCTGTGATGGTCAATCTGGCCCCCAATGGGCCGAATGGCCTGTCCCTGTGCTGTATTTCTCTACAAATGCTCCTATAGGAACCATGCACAGATTCACTGATTATCGTGTGTGGTTATTTTATTTATTTAGAGATACATCACAGAACAGGCCCTCCTAGTTCAACAAACCGCGTCACCCAGTAACCCACCGATTTTAACCCTGGCCCAGTTACAAGACAATTTACGATGACCAATTAACCTACAAACTGGTATACCTTTGGACTGTGGGAGGAAACCGAAGCGTTCAGAAGAAACCCGTGTGCGTGCAGGAACAATGTACAGACTTTCTTACAGAGGATGGCAGCATTGAACTCTGAACTCCAAACGCCCCGAGCCGCAGTAGCATCGCGCTAACCGCGGTGCCTTACGTAGCGAGTGTTACGTAGGACACCACAGCACACCCTCAGCCCGCACTCTTGTACCCACCGACCTTTAAGGAGACCTTGGGAGACGTCATCCAACCCAGCCAGCGTTTCCCTCACTCTCTGAGGGTTTCTTCAGGTAAAATGGGTGGGTCATCGAGAAGATGTGACAGCAGACCTTTTCTTTGATCCCCAGGTACAATGTCGGCTGCAGTAAGCGAGTGGGCCTGTTCAAACCTGACAAGAGCAAGTACCTCCAGAAGAAAGAAAGCGGCAAGCTGGGTAAAAGGGGCCCCCGGAAGAACAGCCTGCCCGGGGGTAACAGCGAACAGCCCAAGAAACAGCTCAAGGTGAGGGGAGCACACACAAAATGCTGGAGGAACAGGGCAGCTTCTGTGGAGAGGAAAACATAGTTGACGCCTTGGGCCAGGACTGAGAGGAAGGAGGAAGAAGCCAGAACAAGAAAGTGGGGGGAGGGGAAGGACGACAAGCTAGCAGGTGATGGGTGAAGCCGAGTGGTTGTAAGAATCTGGGAAGTGATGAGTGGAAAAGGGCTGGAGAAGAAGGGATCTGATCGGAGAAGAGAGTGGACCATGGGAGAAAGGGAAGGAGGAGGGACATCAGGGAGAGGTGACAGGCAGGTGAAAAGATGAGGTAAAAGGGCAGAGCAAGGAACAGAAGAAGAGGGAAGGGGAGGGAAAAAAAATACCAGAAGAAGAAATTGACCATTCCATCACTTAGGAGGCTACGCAAACAGAGTATGAGGCGTTCCTGGCCATCTTTCGGCCAGTGACTCGAGGCTGTGGCAGCACTGGCCCCTTCAGCAAAGGGGGCCTAGTGGTCAGATTCAAAAGGACCCCATATCCCAGCACAGACGGGTCAGATCCCGGAGGAATGTACATCCCAAAACTGAGAAAACTGATCCCAAGGGACTCCTGATCCCAGCATGGAAGGAATTGATCACTGGAGATTAGAAGAATGAGGGGGGGGATCGCATTGAAAGTTACTGAATGGTGAAGGGCCTAGATAGAGTGGATGTAGAGAGAACGTTTTCTATATTGGGGGAGTCTAGGACCAGAGAGCACAGCCTCAGAACAGAGGGACATCCATTTAGAACAGAGATAAGGATGGATTTGTTTAGCCAGAGGGATGTGAATCTCTGGAATTCATCACCACAGATGGCTGCGGAGGCCAAGTCATTGTGAAGGTTGACAGGTTCTTGATTGGTGAGGTTGTCAAAGGTTACAGGGAGAAGGAAGGAGGGCGGGGTTGAGAGGCATAATTAATCGGCCATGATTGAATGGCGGTGAAGACTGGGCTGAATAGCCTAATTCTGCTCCTATGACTTATCCAAGCACTGTGGGATGTTCCGGTGGGAATCCGGGTCCAAGCACTGTGGGATGTTCCATTGGCAGTCCGGGTCCAAACACTGTGGGATGTTCCGGTGGGAATCCGGGTCCAAGCACTGTGGGATGATCGGGTGGGAATCCAGGTCCAAACACTGTGGGATGTTCCATTGGGAATCCGTGTCCAAACACTGGGATGTTCCGGTGGGAATCCGGGTCCAAGCACTGTGGGATAATCGGGTGGGAATCCAGGTCCAAGCACAGTGGGATGTTCCATTGGGAATCCATGTCCAAACACTGTGGGATGATCCAGTGGGAATCCGGGTCCAAGCACTGTGGGATGTTCCATTGGGAATCCGTGTCCAAACGCTGTGGGATGTTTCATTGGGAATCCAGATCCAAACACTCTGGGATGTTCCATTGGGTATCCGTGTCCAAACACTCTGGGATGTTCCGTTGGGAATCCAGGTCCAAGCACTGTGGGATGATTCGGTGGGAACTCGGATCCTAGCACTGTGGGATGTTCCGGTGGAACTCCAGGTCGAAGCACTGTGGGATGTTCCGGTGGGAACTGTTGGGTCTGGATACTTTTGTGATCCAAAAGATCTTCAGAAGTCAAGAGTGAGGAATAGAACTTACTGCTAGCAATATTATTGTTAGGAGAGCAAAGAAATAATTGTTACTTCAGATTGGATGCAGCACAAAAAAAAACAATCAGATAAAGAACACAATAATAATAAAAAAAACATAACAAATATAAACACATGAGATAGCTTATATACACAGATTGATTGCATGTCCATAAAGTGATGCTTGGCACAGGAGACTCTGTACATAAGGTGACTCTGACAGGAAATGATAAAGTAGTGGTGGTTGGGGGTGTGGAGGGGTGGGTTAGTGGGTGGAGGTGTTGATCAGCCTTACTGCTTGGGGAAAGTAACTCTTTTTGAGTCTGGTGGTCCTGGCATGGATGCTACGTAGCCTCCTCCCCGATGTGAGTGGGACAAATAGTCCATGAGCAGGGTGGGTGGGATCATTCATGATGTTATTGGCCCTTTTCCGGCACTTTTCTGTATGTGTGTCCTAGATGGCAGGTAGGCTGGTGCTGGTGATGCGTTGGGCAGTTTTGACCACCTGTTGCTGAGCCTTCCTGTCTGCCTCAGTGCAACCTGTATCAGAAGCTTAACTTCTACACCTTTCTACCCAAGCAATAAAAATATATAAAGAACAGTTACTTTCTCTAATACCACCGTCCTTATAGCGCTGAAGTGCGGACGTATGCCGAGGAGTTGGGACCAGATTATTTTTCTTTTGGCACATCTCACACAAAGAGCCAAGACTGAAAGCTGGCTGTCTGTCCTGGTGTTTAATGCTGAACGCTGAAGTGTTTAAGCAGGAGACGGTGGGCCTGCATCATGAAATCGGGCTTGTTTAGTACAGTGTTAAAACCACTGGAGGACAATGAGACTGTGGCGGGTCGGCCCCCATGCAGTGAGAATGAAGCCGGTGTTTGTGGCCCATCTCCGAGGTAGGCAATTGTGTTCAGACGTCCAGCTGGCTTCTCCTCGCTGAATAGGAGCTGGAGTGAAGAAAAGCCCTGCAGAGACAATGGCTGCAGCTGGTGGCTGTTTGCAGAGCGGAGCAGGGGGGTGCTGGAGAATAGCAGCCTTCAGATTAATAAAGAGAACAAGAGGCGGATAATCAAAGACATTCGGGGACTCAGCGAGGCACAAGTACCCCACAGAAGGAGCCTGGCCCTGGGCCAGGGGGCTGACAGCACCGCAGCCGTGTGTGTGCGTGTGCTGCTTCTCTCTCCCCACCCCACATAAAGAGACGCCACGCACTGGCAATTGTCCCACAAGCAGTACGACTGTTCAACACCTCCACCCACAACCCACCCCCAACCACCACTACTTTATCATTTCCTGTCAGTCACCTTGTGTACAGACACTCCTGTGCCTAGCGTCAATTTATGGACAATCAATCAATCTGTGTGTATAAATTATGTTATGGATTAATATTTACTGTGGTTTTTTTTGTTGTTTTTGTTTTCTTTATCATGTTTTTTTGTGTTGTATCAGATCTGTAGTAACAATTATTTTGTTCTCCTTTACTCTTGTGTACAGGAATTGACATTAAACAATCTTGAATGTTAAATTTTGAACAACTGCCTTCAACACAGAGCCTGTAGTCCACTGGATCACTATCAGAATCGGGTTTGCTATCAGGACATATGCTGTAAAATTTGTTGTTTTATGGCAGCAGTACAGTGCAATACATACAAAATTACTGTAAGTTATAATAAGAAATACATGAGTAGGTACAGAGGAGCTGTCAGGGGTAAGTTTTTTACGCAGAGGGTGGTGAGTGCGTGGAATGGGCTGCCGGCGGCAGTGGTGGAGGTGGAAATGATAGGGTCTTTTAAAAGACACCTGGATAGGTACATGGAGCTTAGAAAAATAGAGGGTTATGGTAACCCTAGGTAATTTCTAAGATAAGGACATGTTCGGCACAGCTGTGTGGGCCGAAGGGCCTGTATTGTGCTTTAAGTTTTCTATGTTTCTAAATTAAATTAAATAAGTGGTGCAAAAAGAGGGAAAAAAACACTGGGGTATTGTTCATGTGTTGGTTCATTGTCTGTTCACTGGGCTTCTGGTCTCCACGCTCTGTCGAGCAGTTGCTTGGGCATTCTCGCTGCCTGAGCTGGGTAAACAAACTGTGTGATGGGAAGCCCAGAGATATCAGTGAACTGCCCTGCGGGTGCTCCAGGGTATCCTAGGATACGAGTTAGGGAACGATCACAGCCACCTTAAAGCACCTCAGAATCAGGTTTAATATCACTGGCATAAGTCACGAAATTTGTTGTTAATGCAGCAGGAGTACATTACAAATGTTAATAAAAACTGTAAGTTACAAATGTAAGTTGTAAAACTGTAAGTTAAGATGTAAATGAATTAAATAATTAGTGTAAACAGTGTATAAAATAATTAGTGAAATAGAGTTCATGGGTTCATTGTCTGTTCAGAAATCTGATAGCAGAGGGGAAGAAGCTGTTCCTGGAATACTGACTGTGTGTTTTCAGGCTCCTGTACCTTCTTCCTGACGGTAGGAATGAGAGGGGGACATGTCCTGGGTGATGTGGGTCCTTAACGATGGACGTTGCCTTTTTAAGGCATCACCTTTTGAAGGTGTCCTCGATGCTGGGGAGGCTACGATGGATCTGGCTGGGTTTACAACTTTCTGCAGCTTTTTCTGATCCTGTGCAGTGACCCCTCTGTACCAGATAGTGATGTAAGCAGTTAGAATGCTCTCCATGGTACATCTATAGAAACTTGCAAGTATCTTCAGTGACATACCAGTTCTCCTCAAACTCCTACTGTAATATAGCTGCTGTCGTGCCTCCTTTGTAATTGCATCAATATGTTAAGCCCAGGATGGATCCTCGAATGTTAACACTTGAGGCTGAACTTGAAATTTTTCATCATTGTGTTGAAGTTCCTTCCTGCGTGGCCTTGATCTCTGAAATGTCCAGCCCTCCAGGATCTCTGCACTCCTGCTGTTATGTTTTGTAACTTCAAAACATTAAACTAATTCAAAGGAAAACTTCGTGTTAACTCTAAGCGAGGTGCACACATATCCCATGGTAGCATGATGATGTATGCAATTTATTTTTACATATAACCCATAATAAATTATTTCAATGAACAACAATGCTTAATTAAAGAAGATTGCTCAAATATTACTGTAATATTAAATACACAACTCTCCTCTCTGCTAAGCTATAAACTCCAAATCAATACAGAATGCATCTCAACTATATACACAGTATACTAGATAATACAACTACTATGCAGACATCCACAGCAAAGTAAATTTTAAATCGTCCCATTCAGGCTTAAACATTTAATCATTGTGGAGGATTTGTACTCGTGTGGGATAATGTCTTTCCTGACCGGAGGGCAGTGGGGGGATGTTGTCACTCTGCTTGGCAGGTGAGACATGTAGCTGTGAAACAAGCTCAGTCTCTGGGGCCTTCTCCGTGCTGGGTGTGGGAGCTGACTCTTGAAATGGCAGGAAGTGGTCCTGACAGCTCTGGGCACCTTTCTTCTTCTTCTCAGTTTGTGCAGCTTGATCTTGGGAAGATACATTTAGTTCACTGGAGTATTCTCGTATTAATCTTTTACCATCTGATCTGACAAATCCTCTGTTTTTGTATCTCCATTGACTCCTTTCTTTTTGGCCTTCGATTCATCCAGCTGGGCTTAGGTCTCAGCATCTACTTTTACAAGCACCTTTTTGAATCCACTTGAAGTTCATGCAATAACCGTAATGCACACAGAGTAGATTCTGGTTCTTCATACTCACAAAGGCTGAATGCTTGCAGCTTTCCTGAAGCTCCTTGAACTCCCTTCCAGCTTAAAACCAAGTCACATTTTGTAAGTAACTGATTAGCAAATCTGAAGCTTTCTCAGATATGTTGCCGACAAAAACTGTTGTAGCCAGACCACTGCTTTTGGCACTTTCATGATTCCTCTGAGCAGCACGGTCCTTCCTTGGTCCAGTATGCTTACCAACCAGAGGCACAGAGGCGGGCACCAACTCCTGTTTATCCTCTGTAGAGCAATGGTTCGTGGTGTTCAGCATGGAGATAGATATGGCATCATGCAGTACCTTCCTTAATTTGCTTTCACTCGACTTTAACGTAGGGAATGTGGCATGGAAATTATGAATGGATCTCCAGTCAAGTTGTAGTAGTCTCACCCAATCACATCCCCACAATGCTGGCCCTCCCTACTTTTACCACACACAAGCCCAATGTGGCATGTTGGTTGTTGTATTTCACTATTATGAATGTCATTGCTGCAGGAGTTATCTTTTCTCCAATATAAGTTCTTAATTGGCTATCTGCAGGCTTCATTTCAGTGTCTTGGAAATGCCGTTCAAACTCATTTCGTAGAATGACAAACAGGCGAGCCAGTGTCCAATTCCATTTTAAATAATTTGCCATTCACTTCATATTGATTGTCTAGGATCTTTTTCGTTTCTTTCAGATAAGAGATTATATACAGGAAAAAACATCATTGTTAACTGATTTCTATAGTTCTGACATAGAAAAGAGGGTGTTCTGAGGGTGAAGTCTCCATTAGTACTTTTTACAGCATCCTGAGGGAATGTTCTTGTGGAGAGGCTGAGCAGCTGGGAAGGGTCTGGGAGGAAGAGCTGGGAGTAGAAATTACACCTGAAAAATAGGAAGACATCTGTAATAATGCAAAGAAAATTTCAGTTTGTAATAGAACTAAAGCATTGCAACTCAAAATTCTGCATAGAGCCCATCTAACTCCAGATCGTCTTTCGAAATTTAAGACGGGGGTCTCTCCAATGTGTTCGAAATGTAAAGGAAATACTGGAACTCTCACCCATTGTTTTTGGACGTCCCAAACTTTAGGCATACTGGAGTGATATTTTGGGTGAAATGGAAAAGATTCTGAAGGTGGAGCTTGAACTGGACCCAGTGTCTTTTCTCTTAGGCCTACCCAGCAGTCGTATTATTAATGCACATCAGAAAAAAACTTTTTAATATCCTGACGTTTTGTGCGAGGAAGAACATTTTACTTTGTTGGATATCCAATAAGGCCCCTGGACTTTCTGGTTGGTGTAAATTAATCATGGAATACATTCCTTTGGACTTTTTAACATGTATGGTACACTCAAAAACAAATAGTTTTCATAGTTTTCAAGTTGATTGTCTATTGTTAGTTTTCACTTTGTAAATCTTAGTGCTACTCCGGCCTGTGTCTGTCATCATCATCAGATTTTTCATCAACAGCATGCAGATTCGTGCTCTTTTTGAAACTGCACTTGAGGACTTAACTTTTTCTCTTCCCTAAGCAGTCCATTTTAGTTTGTGTGCCCAAGCTGCTCTTTGTATGTGTACTACTTTGTTGCATCTTCTGCAAGCTTCACCTTTAATTCTGCATTGCCCTGGTGCACATGAGCCCCTGCCACAACTGTAACACAATTTGTTTGGCCAGACCGGTTCATTCCTGACTGCAATTCAATTGCGCCTCAGTCTGCTGTTTCCATCGATACAGAAATTTCATCTGCTTTTTTAAATGTAAGTAGTGCTCCCAATAGGAGCCATTTTTGAAGGCTGTCTTGTAAGATTCCCAAGCTAAGTGATCTCTCAGTGCAGCATTAAGCCAATTACTGAAGTGACAATGCTGAGACAATCTCTTAATTCAACCACATATGCTGAAATGGACTCCCCTTCCTTTTGATTCTGCTTATGAAACCTAAAGCATTCTGCAATCAACAATGTCTTTGGATCTAAATGTTACAGCATTACGTTCACAATATCAGCGAAACTCATTTCTGCTGGCTTGGTTGGAGCAGTTAATCTTTGAAGTAAACTGTATCTCTTTAGACCCAATGCACTCAGCAAAATTGGTACTTGTTTCTCATTGGATATTCCATTTGCTTCAAAATAGTGTTCAATTAGCTCAGTATACATGAGCCTATTATCTGTTGAGTAATCAAATATGTCTATCTTTCCGATGTAGCCAACCATTTCTGCCTTTTTTTTAATGATTCTTATCATCTGGTACTCACAGTTTATGAACTCATGATTTCTTCCATTTACTAACTTTTTTTTAAACTCAACTGACGCTGCTCTTGCTGTGCTGTTTCTTTTTGTAATTTTTTATTGAATTTCATCATCAAACAAACATTTCCATAAGATGTATTTCAGATACTGTACATATATAATGCTGTTTTTTTACTTCCTGTTCCTGGCTGCGCTCTTTTAACTCGAACATCTCGATGCACTTCAGCAGGTTGGTAGCCATCTCCAGTTCATTTTAAAAATACCTCATCACCACTGTTATGTTTTGTGACTGCAAAACATTAAACTAATTGAAAGAAAAACAGGCGAGCAGTGATGGATGAGTCTAACTTCCTGTTTTTACTTTAAGCAAGGTGCACACATATCAGTGTGGTAGCATGGTGACATATGTAATTTACGTAGTTTTACATATAACCCGTAATGAATTCTTTAAATGAGGCTTCCAGTTCAACATTTAAGAGAAATTTGGATCAATACAGCAGGTAGATGGGAGGGGTATGCTCTGGGTGCATGTTGATGGGACTAGACAGAATAATAGTTCAACACGGACTAGATGGGCCAAAGGGCCTGTTTCTGTGGCGTAGTGCTCTGTGACTCTGCGGCCCAGTACAGGCCCTTCAGTCATCGATGTTATGCCGATCTGCTAACCTACTATAACATCAATCTAACCCTTCCCTCTCACATAGGCCTCCATTTTTCTATCAACAATGTGCCTATTTAAGAGTTAAAATGGCCCTGATGTATTTGCCTCTACCATCACCCCTAGCGGGCCATTCCATGAGCCCACCACTCTGTGTTAAATAAATAAATGAATGAATGAATGAATAACTAACTAACTAACCAACCCTGACACTCCTCCTATACTTTCCTCCAATCACCTTGGTTTTGCATTGCACTTTCTCAGTACCTATAAGACTATTCAGATGTATGTAGATGTATGTGTGTGGGTTTACTTCATGTGAGCCAATTTCCCCCCACATTCCAAAGACATACCGGTTAGTAGGTGAATTAGTCATTGTAAATTGTCCTGGAATTAGGCTAGGGTTAAACAATTGATTTCTGGGCTGCGCGGTTCATTGGGCCATAAGAGCGTGATCCACACTGTATCTCTAAATAAAATAAAATTCTAAATATTCTGTACTATTGAAGTATGATATCATCTGTCTGGAAGGCATGCAAACAACATGCACATAATGCTGGGGAAACTCAGCAGGTCAGGCTGTGTCGATGAATGAATAAACAGTCAATATTTCGGGCTGCGCTGATCCTGATGAAGGGTCTCGGACCAGCTTTTTGTGCGGGTTGCTGGTAATAGGTGAGACCAGGTGGGTTGGGGAAGGGAGAATGGAGTAAGAAGCTGGGAGGTGAGAGGTGAATACCTGAAAGGCATGCAGACAGCAGCTTTATCTCAGTTTACTGAAATGACTTTGATGGCGGCCTCAGTGCCTCCCACAAGACATTACATTTTTGCTGGTTTGGTTTGGTTCTGGGGGAGATTTTGGTCCATTGGAAGCCTGAACGATTGCGAGAAGGGTTGGGGGAGAGAGTGAGGGTGTGGAGATTTGGAAACCTGAGCCACAATCGCTAGTGTATCAGTATGCAGCTTGGGAGAGTGGGCAAAGAAGTGGCAGATTGAATATAGAGTAGGGAAGCATACGGTTGTGCATTTTGGTAGAAGAAGTAAAGGCATAAAGTATTTTCTAAATGCAGAGAATCAGAGGTGTGAAGGTCTTGGGAGTCCTCATGCAGGGTTCCCTAAAGGTTTGCTTGCAGGTTGAGTTAGTGATGAGAAAGGCAAATGCAATGTTAGCATTCATTTCGAGAAGACAAGAATACAAGAACAAGGATGTGATGCTGAGGCTTTATAAGGCCCTGGTCAGACTGCACTTGGAGTATTGTGAGCAGTTTTGGGCCCCATATCTAAGGAAGGACGTGCCAGCTTTAGAGAGGATCCAGTGGAAGTTCATGAAAATGATTCCGGGATGAAAGGGTTAATGTCTGAGGAGCGTTTGATGGCTCTGGGCCTGTATTTACTGGAATTTAGAAGAATGGGGGAAGGGGTCTCATTGAAAGGCCTCAATAGAATGAATGTGGAGAGGATGTTTACCATAGTGGAGGAGTCCAGGGCCAAGGGGGCACAGCCTCAGAATAGAAGGATGTCCCTTTAGAACAGCGATGAGGAATTTCTTCAGCCAGAGGGTGCTGAATCTGTGGAATTCATTACCACTGATAGCTGTGGAGACCAAGTCACTGGGTATATTTAAAGTGCAGGTTGATAAGTTCTTGGTTAGTCAGGGCATCAAAGGTTACAGGAAGAAGGCAAGAGAATGGGGTTGAGAGGGTTAATAATTCAGCCATGATGGAATGGTGGAGCAGATGCGATGGGTAGAATGGCGTAATTTGTTCCTATGTCTTATGGTCTTTTGGCTCTGAGCACCTTGCATTCTTTACCTCAACAGTCGCCAGTGACAGTGGGCCTGAGTCAGGAGGACTCCAGCCGAGGGTCGGATAACTCCAGCTACGAGGAACCTCTGTCGCCAATCTCTGCCAGCTCCTCCACATCGCGGAGACGCCAGGCAGAGCGGGAGCTCGATGTCCACGAGCTGAGGATGCGGGACCTGATGGGGATTGGGCACCACTTCCTGCCCAGCGACCCCACCAAGTGGAACGTGGAGGACGTGTGTGAATTCATCCGCTCGCTGCCAGGTAACGCTTGAGTGACGGGCAGATTTATCGCTGGGGGAGGAATTGAAATGAATAGTGGGTGGCTTCATAGACTCATAGAACATTGACCAAGGTCTTCCATGGGCTGTAGTTTACCGTGGATGTTGCATCCTACCTGTCAAACTCTATTCTTGGTTGGTGCAACTGTAACAAAACCCAATTTCCCTGCGGATCAATAAAGTATGACTATGACTAAGCACAAGCCTGGGCAGTATGAGATGGAGAGCAAGCTGTTGCCCGTGCAGCAGGCTCCCCTTCTCCACGCAGCTGATGAATCCAAAGGAACGGCAGAGACCGATAGAGTCTGGCACCAGTGGCATCACAGGAGTTGCCAGTCAGTATTGAACTCAGTATAGACTGCCTTAGGGACTCCAGCTCCGGAGTTTTCCTCAGAGTTTACTCCCGAAGCCTTCCCCATGAGGGGGTACAGCAGCAAGGCAGTGGAGGTTTGAGATCAGAGATTTCCTTCTAGATGAGTTGCCAACCACAGCATACAAGCTCCATCTAACCAGAGTGAATAAATTTAAGGCATTAGTAACCTGCCTGTGAAGCTTCTCCTATCAGTAGAATTGGCTTTACGTGAAGGCCTCGAGCTGGATTTGGTTGTCGGTGGCTATTTGAGATGCACGCCATTAGGAGCATTTAACAGGTAGCGGGCCCCCGCCCGGTTATGACAACCTAAAGGAACTGTGGAGGACTACAGTATGGAATAATCCTTCTGCACAGACTAGATGGGCCAAATTCCAAGATCAATCTATCCCTTCCCTCCTACATGGCGCTCTATTTTTCTACCATCCATGTGTCTGTCTAAGAGTTTCTTAAATGTTTCTAAGACAATGCATTCCACATACCACCACTGTGTGTATTTAAAAAAAACTGACAACCCCCTCTATACTTCCCTCCAGTCACCTTAAAATTATGCTCCCTCGTATTGGCCGTTTCCATCCTGAGAAAAAGGCACTGTCTGTTCATTCTGTTGATGTCTCTTATCGTCTTGTACACTTCTATCAAGACGCCTCTCACCTTCCTGCGCTCCAGAAAGAAAAGACGTACCTTGCTCAACCTGTCCTCACAAGACACGCTCTGTAATCCAGACAGCATCCTGGTAAATCTCCTCTGCGCCCTCTCTAAAACTTCCACATCCTTTCTATATTGGAGGTGAACAGAACTGAACACAATATTTCAAGTGTGGTGTAACCAGGGTTTTATAGAGCTGTAACATTACCTCATGGTCCTTGAACTCAATCCCCTGACTATTGAAGGTCAACACACCACATGCCTCCTTAACAACCCCATCAACTTGCGCAGAGACTTTGAGGGACATGACCCTAAGATTTCAGTATTTCTAGTGTTTCTAGTTTTGCAGCAATGTCTAAAACTTGTAGAAACCAATTTCTAGTTTCTAGCAACACACATCAAAGTTGCTGGTGAACGCAGCAGGCCAGGCAGCATTTGTAGGAAGAGGTGCAGTCGACGTTTCAGGCTGAGACTCTTCGTCAGGACTAACTAGTTTCTAGTTTCAGATTAGCAGCATCTGCAGCTTTCTGCCTTTCTGATTGCAATGCAAGGATTGAACATTTTAATTTAATACTCATTTGTAAAAGTGAGCTAGGTAGTGTCGTCATGGTACGATAACATGGCAGTTAGAGCAATGCTTTACAGTGCCAGTGATCAAAAGATTCAAAGTTCAAAGTGAATTACCAAAGTGCGAATTATGTCACCATATACTACCCTGAGATTCATTTTTTGCAGGCATTCACAGTTGAACAAAGACACAGTAGAATCAATGAAAAACCACACACAAAGATTAATAAACAGCCAATGTGCAAAAGGCCGCAAACCATGCAAATAAAAAAAACACAAATAATGATAATAATAATAAATAAATAAATCTGAGAGCATGAGTTGTAAAGTCCATGAAAGCAAATCCATAGGTTGTGGAGTCAGTTCAGTGTTGAGGCGAATGAAGTTATCCACACTGGTTCAAGAGCCTGATCGCTGAACGGTAAAGGTCAGGGTTGAATCCCCACTGCTGCTTGTAGGGAGTTTGTCCATTCACCCCGTGACTGTGTGGGTTTCCTCCGGGTGCTCTGGTTTCCTCCCACATTCCAAAGACATACGGGTTGGGGTTAGTGAGTTGCAGGCACGCTATGTTGGTGCCAGAAGCATGGCGACACTTGCTGACTGCCCCCAGCACATCCTCGGACTGTGTTGGTCGTTGATGCAAACGATGCATTTCACTGTATGTTTCAATGTGCAAGGTACAAGTAAAGCTAATCTTTATCCCGAAGGCACTGACAAACGGGTGAGAACACCTAGTGAGAACATCCCTGGGCACTCCGTGTAACTGTCTGGGTGGTAAACTCCGTGTTCTGTTTTGCTCCTAGGTTGCCAGGAGATTGCTGACGAGTTTCGTGCCCAGGAGATTGATGGGCAGGCCCTTCTGCTGCTGAAAGAAGATCACCTGATGAGCGCCATGAACATTAAGCTAGGACCTGCCCTGAAAATCTACGCAAGGATCAGCATGCTGAAGGATTCCTAACCAAAACCCTGGAAGCGTTGTGGAACTTTGGTGCTCCAAGTGGCAGTTAATCTTAAAGCCGAGGATTCTGGTCACTGTAGATGCTGGTGGTCTTTGCAAAGAGAATTGAGGTGCGGGTGCTCCAGAGTAGAGCGAGCACGCTATCAAACTATTGGCTTCATGAGAAGCCTGCAGTCTGGGTACAATGTGTCCCATTCAAGGAATTTACATGGTGCTATCCCAGTGGTAACAATAAAGACAGGAACGTTGGCTGAAAGAATCATCTCACCAGATGAGCCAATACATCGAGTGTTTCGAAGATAACTTTTTACCGACCATTGTACTGCAACTCCACCAGTGATTATGTAGCTGAAGAGAACTGCTTTTCTGGATATAGATCTGTCCCAAGGTTGGTTTCTGTTTGGATCAGCATGTTTAGAGATTAGGCTTTCTTTAGATTGGTTTGATAATCAACAGATCCATTCTATGATCTTATAATGTGCCTGGAATCACAAATTGTTACTGTAAAACTACTCTTTGTAACTGTTTAATGCAGGGTGATGAGGTTTCCATGTGGACATGCGGTTTCTAGAGTGCTCACACGGTGCCCATGACTGAGCCGCATGTGTTTGTGCTTCCTCACGCGGTGAAGGTCTAACTTCCTGCCGGGATTTCTGTCTATTACTCTTTCAGGACACTTTTCTGAACCAGTCTCCCCCACAGACTCCATTACGCAGCTGAACAGATCAGACTGCTGTGATTTCTGATATAAACCTTGGTTCTCCAGAGGTTGGGACGGGGAGGACTGTGGATTCAATGACCTGTCCATAATATTCTTCAGATGCTGTCTATCTGTCTAACCCCCTGCACCCCCCCCTCCACCCAGTTTGATTCTGGGCAGAGGGAATCTGCGGATTATGTGAACGGGGAGACAGATTTCTATAGATCCCAATGTCCGGTGTGCACAGCACCACTGCATACCCCTGTATCAGCAGATTTATCACTGATTTCCCCCACACATCTCCACTCCCCTTCACCTCTGAATCAGAATCAGGTTTAATTTCACTGGCATATGTTGTGAAATTTGTGGTTTTGCGGCAGCAGTACATTGTAATACGTAATAATTTTTAAAACTATAAATTACAATAAGAAATTTATATAAAAAAAGAAAATAACATTAAATAAATGGTGCAAAATGTAGGGGTGGGGGAGGAAGTAATGAGGTGGTGTTCATGGGTTCAATACCCATTCAGATATCTGATGGCGGAGGGGAAGAAGCTGTTCCTGAAATATTGTGTGTGTCTCCAGGCTCCTGTACCTCCTCCTTGATGGTGGTATGGGAAGAGGGCATGTCCAGGGTGATGGAGGTCCTTAATGATGGATGCTGCCTTTTTGAGGCATCGCCTTTTGAAGATGGCCTTGATGCTGGTGAGGCTAGTGCCCATGATGAAGCTGGCTGACACAGAGCCGTGAGTCAGAGCTCAAGGCTGCAGTCCTCCTGTCCTGCTCAGCCATGGGCATTGTAGAGTCACAGAGCTCTACAGCACAGAAACAGGCCCTCTTGGCCCATCTGATCAGTGCCAAACTATAATTCTGCCTTGTCCCGTTGACCTACACCTGAACCATAGCCCTCCACACCCCTCTATAGCGACCAGTCGTCCAGCAGTTCCACTGAACTAGACCGGACATCCCAGGACTTGACTGGGGTATGAACATCGATTTCTCCACCTTCCAGTAATTTTTTCCCCTCTGATTTTCCTCTTATTGAATTTCTCACTCTAGCCTCTTACCTCTTCTCCTCACCTGCCCATCACCTCTCCCTGGTGCCCCTCCTTCTCTTTCTCCCATTGTCCACCCTCCTCTCCTATCACATTTCTACTTCTCCAGCCCTTTACCTTTTCCACCCACCTGGCTTCACCTATCGTCTTCTAGCTACCTTCTTCCCCTGGCCCCACCTTTTCATTCTGGCATCTCCCCCCTACTTTCCCAGTCCTGATAAAGGGTTTCGGCCCAAAACATTGACTCTTCATTATTCCTCTCCATAGATGCTGCCTGACCTTCTGAGCTCCTGCAGCATTTTGTATGTGTTACTCTGGATTTCAGCATCTGTTCAGCGTGTTGAGTTTGTTTTGGTGATACCATGCAAAGATTCAATATTTATGCAGAGATCGTTAAAATGGTGCCTTTCCTTGCCGGGCACTTAATTCTCAGCCGTTCCTTCATTGCACTGAGTATTAAAGACTAATTCTACAGTCCCTGCTCTTGTGTCACCACCCTGGATAAATTTCTAAATCCCAGTCCTTTATCTTGATAACACCCGACTGCAATTTAAAAAGAGATCCAATATCAGTCCATCCGAATCCAAATCTGGTTTAACATCACTGGCATGCATCGAGAAATGTGTTGTTTTGCAGCAGCATTACATTGCAATAAGTATATATTAAAAAATTAAATTAAATGGGTAGTGCAAAAAGAGGGGAGAAATAGTCTTTGCCACCTTTATAAGACCATAGACCATCAGACATAGGAGCTGAATGAGGCCGTCTGGGCCATCGAGTCTGCTCCACCATTAAATCATTGCTGATCCTTTTTTATTCTCCTCCTCAACCCCAGTTCCTGGCCTTCTCCCCATAATCTTGGATGCCATGTCTAATCAAGAACATATCAATCTCTGAATCTTTATATTCATAACAAGATTTTTTTTGGTCCTTAAAGCAACACCAAGTTACCTTAAATGCCAGAAGGAAAAGTGGAAGTTTAGTCTTCACATGCCCAGGTAACCAGATTTTCAGAAAGGCTGTGCAGCTATTGCCTTGAAGTTAAAATTTAATAGACATGGATAATCACAAAAAGTTCAAAGTACATTTATTGTCAGAGTATTTATACCATATACAACCTTGAAATTCATCATCTTCCAGGCAGCCATAAAACAATAGAATCCACAAAAAAGCACACACAAGAGACTGTCAAACATCCAATGTGCAAAAAAAGGAACAAATCATACAAACAGTTTTTAAAAAGTAAACGAATAACAGGGAACATGAACTGCAGAGTCATGGAGTCAGTTCGGTGCTGAGGTGAGTGCCGATGGCTGCAGGCCACAGCCACGGGGCCAATTCGGTGCTGAGGTGGGTGCCGGTGGCTGCAGGCCACAGCTGCAAACTCAGTTCAGCGCTGAGGTGAGTGAAGCCTCACTCGGAGTAGAGAGCTGAACGCTGGTTTGTCCTTCACCCTCGTCTTTGCCACTACAATACAATGCTTTCTTCTGCAAAGGTCTTGGGAGCCCCTCTTAAAGACTGGTAAATTGTAATCACGGTGCATTTAGTATCTGATGGCTGGAGATTCGCCCTGAGCTGGTAACACATTGTAACCTGCTTGCAAAGTAGATTGAAATCACTCAGGCTGAAGTTTGGAAGCGCACTGCCACACAGTTCCTTTCCTATTGTGTGGCAATACAACAAAGAATGTCTGGCTCGATCCAGTCTGTTGTCGGGTGATTTCTGTGACCCCTTTCCATCTGTTCTTTGTAGGGACGGTTAGCATTTTCAGCATAACAAAGGGAGAAGCTTTGGGGACAACTGGAGACAGCTGAACACTCACTTTGTTACCTATTCTTGGTGCTTTCTAAGACTATTTCTTGTAGGAGGAAGCTGTGATGTGGCCACACTTCTGTCTGAGTCACACTTGAATTCTGTTGCTCCTGTGAATGATTTTGTATTGTAATTTGTTTGTAGTTTTTTAAGCATTATTTAAATCTATGAATTACTGTCTTTCATTTATGTATTTTTATAAAACTAAAGGAATTTTTTCTTGTCAAATTGGGAGATGTCTTAAATAAACCCCTATCCATACGACTATAAGCCATAGGAGCAGAATTAAGTTATTCGGCCCCTCAAGCCTGCTCCACCGTTCCATCTTGGCTGATTTTTTTTTTATTTAGAGATACAGCACAGACCAAGCCCAACAAACCACCTAACTAACCCCAGCCTAATCACAGGACAACTTACAATCACCAATTAACCTGCTAACTGCTATGTGGGAAGAAACTCCTTACAGACAACACCGGAGTTGAACTCCAAACTGGCCGAGTTGTGTTCGCACTGCACTGACCACTACGCTCTCAACCCCCTTCTCCCCGAAACCTGTGGTCTGAGAATGGGGGGGGGGGGGTGACAGCTCTGGAACAAAAGCAGCCTGTGGTCTGAGAATGGCATGTTGTCCTGACGAATCGAGCGATCCAGCTTTGCATTCCTCTCCTGAGAAATTCAACAACCAATCGATTATTTTATTTAGAGATACAACCTGGAACAGGCGTCTCCGTCTGCCCAGCAACCCACCTACTCACCTATTTAACCCTAGCCTAATGACAAGACAATTTACAATGACCAATTCACCTGCTAACCCGTACGTCTTTGGAATGCAGGAGGAAACTGGAATGTGGAGGAAACCCACACAGTCACGGGGAGAACGTACAAACTCCTCACAGACAACGACGGGCATCAAACTCGTTGCTGACTCTTGTAATAACATAACGTTAACCACTGTGCTACCATTATAAAAGTCAGAGTCATAGCATAGAAACAGGCCCTTCAGCCAATCTAGTCTGTGCTGAACAATTAATCTGGCTAGTCCCATCGATCTGCACCTGAACCATACCCCTCCCGTTCATGTACTTATCCAAATTACTCTTTAAGTGTCGCAATAGATCCCAATTCCGCCACTTTCACTGGCAGCTTGTTCCACACTCTGAGTGAAGTTCCCCGTCAGGTTCACCCTTAAATGTTTTGCATTTCACCCTGAATGCGTGACTGCTAGTTCTAGTCTCCCCCAACCTCAGTGGCCGAAAGGGTTGATAGAACACCGCCCGTCGCCCGAGGACTCCGGAGTTCAATTCCGGCATCCTCGATAAGAAGTTTGTACATCCTCCCAGTGACCACGGGGGTTCCTTCGGGTGATCCAGTTCCCCCACCCCTCCAGGATGAACCCATACCGGTTAGTAGGTTAATTGTTGTCGGGCAGCAACCTTGCTGTTTTTGTCTTTTTTTTTACGAAGCTGAGTTTTTTAATGATGGAAAGCGTGCAACGAGCCAGCCAGATTTGAACCTAGGAACACTCGTCTGGAGGAATGGCTCTGATTTAGTAGGTTAATTGGTCATTGTAAATCGTTGTGTGATTTACAACCAGGTGCGCAGCTGTTTGGGCTGGAATACTTTCTGCGCTGCATCTCTAAATAAGCAAGTAAAAGAACAATGATAGGAAGCGTAAACTGTATTACCTCTTGCCATTCACACCTCCAGAAGCTTTGAAACTGTTGTACCTCCTGCCCACAATAAACTACCATCACAAATTGTGCTTTATCTAACCTTGAGGGATGGCGTCTGGTGTTTGTAATGATGCACTCTTCCCCACGTAAGGGTAACATTTGACTTGAGATATTTGTGCAAGTACACGGGAAAAGAGGGCTTGGTGTGCAGGAGTCCAGGAAGAGTCGGACTCAACTTAACGACTGAACAACAACAAATCTAGCCTGTAACCGCAGGTCAATTTTACATACGAGAGCAAAAATACCGAAGATGCTGAAAGCCTGAAATAAAAATGTTTGGAAACTCAGCAGGTTTGTCTGCATCTGTGCAGAGAGAAACAATTAATGTTTCAGGTATTAGACACTTAAAGAAATTTTCCCGAACTTCCAGGTTCTTTAATGTCATTTCCAGTACTCAAATCTAGAAGGGAATGAAATAATTGTTTCTCCATATCCAATGCCACATAAAAACACAATAAGATAATGAACAAAATAATAAATATAAATATATAAAATAGCTTATATACATTGATTGTATGTCCATAAAGTGACACTGGGCATGGGAATATCTATACATAAGTCTATGAAGGTTCTCGGTCAGTCATTGTATATCAAACAGTAGTAAATCAAGGCAAATGGACTGACTTGCTGTGTTGTCTAGAAGACATTTTGCCACTCATCCAAGAGAGAGACCTCTTCAGTTCGAATCCATGGTGGTAGTTTTCCAGCTTATAAACTAGGCCTTCCGGATGAGTCTTGAAAAGTCCTCTATGCAACACAACGTCCAGTTGCCTGGATTTACTGCAGCTTGATATGTCTTTACATAAGGTGACTGACAGGAAATGATAAAGTAGTGGTGGTTGGGGGTGTGGAGGGGTGGGTTAGTGTGTGGAGGTGTTGATCAGCCTTGCTGCTTGGGGAAAGTAACTGTTTTTGAGTCTGGTGGTCCTGGTGTGGATGTTATATGAACTCATCCCTGACAGGAGTGGGTTTGCAGTTTTTTTTTTATTCACTGCTGAGACTTAGAGGCTGTAAGCTAAGCCAATATTCATCTCTTGTCATAGAGCGAAGCATCCTGGCGTGGGTGCTTTGTAGCCTCCTCCCTGACAGCAGTGGGATAAACAGCCCATGAGCAGGGTGGGTGGGATCCTTCATGATGTTACAGGCCCTTTACCAACACCTTTCTGTATATACGTCCTTGATGGTGAGTGGGCTAGTGCTGGTGATGCGTTGGCAGTTTTGACTATCTGTTGACGAATCTTCCTGTCCACCGTAGTGCAGATCCTGTACCACACAGTGATGCAGCTTGTTAGGGTGCACACACTGCACATCTGTAGAATGATGTGAGTATAACCATGTTGTAAATCCCATCCAGTTTCCCTCGGGTGTTGTACTTAACCAATCCAATACACCTGAACACATTATAGGGCGCAAGCCTGAGCCATTCAGCCCCTCATCCCTATCCTATCACCTTATTGTTAAAGACTATCAAAGTAGGTCACTATATACTACCTTGAAGTTTACTTTCTTGTAGGCATTCGTAGCAGGCTAAATAAATATTTTAGAATCAATGAAGAACTACATAAAAACAAAGATTGACAACAAAAAATAAGATGATAAATAAATAGAAAATAGTGAGAACATGAGCTGTAGAAGACTTGAAAGAAAATCTATAGGTTGTGGAGTCAGTTCAGAGTTGAGGTGAGTGAAGTTATCAGGTTCAGGAGCCTGATGGTTGAGGGGTAATAACTGTTCCCGAACCTGGTGGTGTGGGACCCAAGATCTCTATACCTCCTTCATGATGGCAGTAATGAGAAGAAGGTATGGACTGGGTGGTGCTGGGGGTGTGGGGCAGTGTTTGATTATGAATGCTGCTTCCTTATGGGAGTGCTTCTTGTAGATGTGCTTAATGGTGGGGAGAGAACTCACTCCAATCATCTTAGAGTTATGGCCCCTCGTATTATCTATCTCCACCCTGGGAAAAAGCCTCGTGACTGTCCTCTCTATCTATGCCTTTTATCATCTTGTACACCTCTATCAAGTTGTATCTCAAAATAGAAAAGCCCTAGGTTGCTCAACCTTTCCTCCTAAGACATGCTCTCTATTCCAAGCAACATCCTGGAAAGTCTCCTCTGCACACCCTCTAAAGCTTCCACTCCTTCCTATAATGGTTCTGTGTTTCCTTCCAGCACTGTACCTGCTTCATGGACACTCAGCACCAGATGACAGAGGTGACTTTCCTCACTTATGTAGTAGTAGTGAGATCACTCAAGGTGAGTATGATATTCTGAAAGGAGTTGTCTATTGGTGGGTCCTCAGGTGGCCTTAGAGGTTGTCTATTAGTGGGTCCTCAGGTGGCCTTAGAGGTTGTCTATTAGTGGGTCCTCAGGTGGCTGTAGAAGTTGTCTATTGGTGGTCCTCAGGTGGCTGTGGGGGTTGTCTATTGGTGGGTCCTCAGGTGTCTGTAGGGGGTTGTCTATTGGTGGGCCCTCAGGTGGCCATAGGAGTTGTCTATTGGTGGGTCATCAGGTGTCTGTACGGGTTGTCTTTGGTGGGCCGTCAGGTGACCGTAAGTTGTCTATTGGTGGGTCATTGGGTGTCCGTAGGGGTTGTCTATTGGTGGGTCGTCAGGTGTCCGTAGGGGTTGTCTATTGGTGGGTCCTTGGGTGTCCGTAGGGGTTGTCTATTGGTGGGTCCTCAGGTGACCATAGAGGCCGATCCGGGATCCACATAACCGGGATGTTCGGGTGGATTCCGTTAATGGAGATTGCCTGTGCGTGACTTTGTTTAACGTGGGGAGGCTGATGCATGGGCAGCCACCACACGGTCCTTGACAGATCAGGGTCAGGGTCCAGTGGCAGACTGGGGACCCTTCACTGGTGCAGCCTTCCTCCACCTTCACTGCTGTTGTGATGTGTCCTCATTTTCCACCAGCTCCATCTCTGGTCTTGGTGGGATTGCTCTGTGACTGATGCCCTGAGCTGTAATAGTGTCACACTGACCGCTCCCTTCACCTTTATCAGGAGCTAAGCGGCAGGTGGGTAAACTACAGTTGGCATCACTCTCAGGATCTCAGGAACCCACAAGCCTTTCCACCATGGCAAACTGACGATCCTTGGAGAGGATCTTTGCCTGGGTACAACATTCCATTCATCAAAAGCAAAACTAAGTCAGAGATGTTGCTGTTATAGAAACAGGAAACAGCCATTAATTCTCCACAAATCTTTTCAAGACAGCCACCTGACTGCTTCAATTTATTGAGATACAATGGAGTAGGCCCTTCCGAACCTTTGGGCCTTGGCACCAAGGAACTCCCAATTTAATCTTAGCCTGATCACGGGATAATTTACAACAACCAATTAACTTGCCAACCAGTATGTCTTTGGACTGTGGGAGGAAACCAGAGCACCCGGAGGAAACCCAAGCATTCCATGGAGAGAATGTACAGACTCTTTACAAATGACTCCAGAATTGAACTCCGAACTCTGATGCCCCGAGCTGTAATAGCGTCATTCCTCGGCATTCTCAAGAGAAATTAAATGCTCCATCTGGCAAGATGACTAGCTCTGTGCACAACAGCACTGACTGATGTCTTGCAACACAGCAATAAATCATGTTTGATGTGTACTCTGTCCCATTAGATTTATCATCCTCAGTGCTCCTCCATAACTTACCATTTAACCTTGAGAATATTACACAGGACTCTTTGAAAAACATATTACCTACTTTGGTCCCATGTGTCTGCCGTGGCTGAATGGGGAAGAACTCTGACTGGAAAGAGCTGCAGAAAGGGCACCGGCCTCCCCAGCAACGAGGACACCTTCAAAAGGTGATGTCTCAAAAAGGCAGCATCTATCGTTAAGGACCCCATCACCCAGGACATGTGCTCTTCTCATTGCTACCATCAGGGAGGAGGTACAGAGCCCTGAAGACGCACACTCAGTGTTTCATGAACAGGTTCTTCATCAGATTCCTGAATGGACAATGAGCCCATGAACACTACCTCATTATTATTTGCTCTCTTTTTGCACTATTTATTTAATTTAATTTTTGAAATATTTCTTATCATAATTTATGATTTTATTATGAATTGCAATGTATTGCTGCCACAAAACAACAAATTTCACGATGTATGCCGGTGATATTAAACCTGATTCTGATTCTGAGTTGAGGCAGAACTCTTGCTCCAAAGCCCCACTCCAGCTGCATTGAAAAGGGGGACAACGCAGTAGCCGAGCAGTTAGCGCAACGTTATTACAGCCCAAGGTTAGCCCAACGTTATTACAGCCCAAGGTTAGCCCAGTGTTATTACAGTCCAAGGTTAGCCCAACGTTATTACAGCACAAAGGCTGTGCAGTTAGCCCAACGCTATCACAGCCCAAGGTTAGCCCAGTGTTATTACAGCCCAAGCGACCAAATTCAAATCCGGCTGCTGACTGTAAGGTGTTTGTGCATTCTGTCCATGATGGCGTGGGTTTTCTCCGGGTGCTCTGGTTTCCTCCCACAGTCCAAAGGCACACTGGCTCATTGCTCACGTGAATGTGATAGGGCAGAGCAGGTTTGTTGGGCCAGAAGGACCTGTCACCATGCTATATCTCTAAATTAAATGGAAAAATTAAAACCCCCTCTAATGGTCATCAGCTCGACGGAAAAAGGCATCACAACTGTGCTCTGACCGACCTCTGAAATTGGAAAGATCCCAATGTAGATTACATAAGGTCAGAAGATACAGGAGCACAATTAGGCCATTTGGCCTATCGTGTTTGTTCCACCAATTTTCCTCTCAGTCCCAATCTCCTGCTTTCTCCCGTATCCCTTCATGCCCAGACCAATCAAGAATCTATCAACCTCTGCCTTAGATATTCATAAAGACATGGCCTCCACAGCTGCCTGTGACAATGAATTCCACAGATTCACCACTTTCTGGATTTGTCATGGTCCGGATCGGGATCCCTTTAAATTTACCTTGTTTATGTTACAATCCGGACCCTTGATTCCCTGTTTTCCCGTGTCCCTCGACTTTGGTGATTAGAGGCAATTAACGCTCAGCTGAACCGGTAGTTTATATTCTCCGGCTTTCAGCCGTTCGGCGCGGGAGCGTCTGCAAAGTCATCAAAGGTACGGTGTGCCGATGTTATCTGGGCAGAGCAAGCCTAGTCTCTGCCGAAGCGAGTGCCGGTATTTCGCCCTTCATCACTGGAGCAACCCTGTCCAGTTACCTTGCCGAAGCGAGCCTGCAAAGTTTCCTCATCAAGGTGGGTCCGTCAGTTAACCCGCCGGAGAGAATCAAGAGCCGATGTCTACTGTTCCCGGGCCGAGTCGAGAGCTCGGCACTACCCGGAGGCTCCAAGTCAAGTCCTGGCTCTGACGGCATTCAAGCTCCAAGTCAAGTCCTGGCCCCGGCAGCATTCAAGCTCCAAGTCAAGTCCTGGCCCTGGCGGTCTGTGATTCCTGTCCTACCCCCTTGTCTGAATCCCTTCTCTGCCCCTCTCGCCTCTAGCCCTCGTCTGCAGCCCCTGCCTGCACTTCGGTCTAGTTCCATCACCGGAGCTAGATAGGTAATGTCTGGTGTTCATTCGTGTTGGTCTTGTCCTGGCCTCCGTGGGGTAAGTCTGGCCGTCTTGCCGTTGCTCCACGGGGGGTCATGTCTTGTCTTGTCTGATCCTTGCCTCCGTGGGGTAAGTCTGGCCATCTTGCCATTGCCCACGGGGGTCATGTCTTGTCGTGTCTTGTCCCTGCCTCCGTGGGGTAGGTCAGGCCGTCTTGCCGTTGCCCCGCAGAGGGTCATGAGTCCCGGCCCTATGTCCTGTACCCAAGGAGGGGTCCTGGCTCTCTGTTCTGTGTGTGAGTCCTGGCCCTATGTCCTGTACCCAAGGAGGGGTCCCAACTCTGTGTTCTGTGTATGTGTCCATGGTTCCATGTACCTGCTCCCTGAGACCAAGGCTCTGTGTTCCCATGTTCCTCCTCTCCCTAGCCTATGTCATGTCCATGCTTGGTTCTGGGGTCCGAGCCCGAGGCAAGACCCGGGTACTGGGTCCTTGCCCAGTCTCGGGCTTGGAGTCCATACCCTAGCCTCTTAATGTCTCCTCTAGTTCTGGGAGCCGATTCTGAGTCGTAGCCCAAACCCTTGGTCCCAGCCTAGTCGTAGTCCGCAGTCCTTGTCCAGTTCGCTACTCCTGCTCCTGCCTAGCTCTGCTGATATCAAACAATAAACTAAATTTAATTAACCTCACAAGATGTGTCTTGCATTTGGGTCCACCCTTGCTCCCAATGCCCCGCCATTGTGACAGGATTAAGAAATTTTTCCTCATCACCGT
The DNA here is from genome assembly GCF_030028105.1 of Mobula birostris. Classification (NCBI taxonomy): domain Eukaryota; kingdom Metazoa; phylum Chordata; class Chondrichthyes; order Myliobatiformes; family Myliobatidae; genus Mobula; species Mobula birostris. The sequence continues at coordinate 2,238,702 of NC_092396.1, read as the reverse complement.
TTTAAAAGGACACCCCTCTATTCTGAGGACGTGTCCTCCAGTCTTAGACTCATCCTCTCCACATCCACTCTATCAAGGCCTTTCGCAATTCGATAGTTTTCAATGAGGTCACCCCTCATTCTGAATTCCAGTGAATACAGGCCCAGAGCCATCTGATGCTCTTCATATGACAAGCTATTCAATCCTGGAATATTTTTGTGAACCTCCTTTGAACCCTCTCCAGTTCAACACATCCTTTCTAAGATAAGGGGCCCAAAAGTGCTCACTATACTCCAAGTGAGGCCTCACCAGTGCTTTCCAAATTATCAACACTACATTCTTGCTTTTATATTCTAGTCCTCTTGAAATGAATGCAACACTGTATTTGTCTTCCTCACCACAGACTCAACCTGCAAATTAACCTTTCGGGAATCCTGCTCAAGGACTCCCAGGTCCCTTTGCATCTCAGTTTTTTGTATTTTCTCTCCATTTAGAAAATAGTCTACCTTTTCATTTCTACTAGAGTGCATGACCATACACTTCCCAAAACTATTCTACCTGCCATTTCTTTCCTCATTCTCCTAATATATCTCAGTCCTTCTGCAGCCTCTCTACTTCCCCTAAACTACCTCTCCTACCACCTATCTTCATTATCGTCTGCAAACTTTGCAACAAAGCCATCAATTCCATCATCCAAATCATTGACATATAACAAAAAAAGAATCGTTCCCAACACAGACACATGTGGAACACCCGTAGTCACTGGCAGCCAACCAGAAGGGGCTCCCTTTATTCCCATTCTTTGCTTCATGCCAATCAGCCACTGCTTACCAGGTGCTAGAATCTGTCCTGTAATACCATGGGCTCGTAACTTGTTAAACAGCCTTGTGTGTGGCACCTTGTCAAATGAATTCTGAAAATCCAAGTAAGCAACATCAACTGATTCTCCTTTGTCTATCCTGCTTGTTATTTCTTCAAAGAATTCCAATAGAGTTGTCAGGCAAGATTTTCCCTTGAGGAAACCATACTGACTACAACCTATCTCATCATGTGTCTCCAAATACCCTGAGACCTCATCCATAATAATCGACTCCAGCATCTTCCCAACCACTAAGGTCAGACTAACTGGCCTATGGTGTCCTTTCTTCTGCTTCTCACCCTTCTTGAAGAGTGGAGTGACATTTGCAATTTTCCAGTCTTCCAGAACCATTCTGGAATATAGTGATTCTTGAAAGATCATTACTAATGCCTCCATGATCTTTTTAGCCACATCTTTCAGGACTCTGGGGTGTACAACATCTGGTCCAGGTGACTTATCTACCTTCAGAGCTTTCAGTTTCCCAAGAACCGTCTTTCTAGTTATGATAACTTCACACACTTCATGACCCCCTGATACCTGGAACTTCCACCATACTGCTGGTGTCTTCCACAGCAAAAACTGATGCAAAATACTTATTCAGTTCATCCGCCGTTTCATTATGCCCCATTACTACCTCTCCAGCAGTTCGATGTCTGCTCTCGCCTATCTTTTACACTTAATCCTCTTTAATATTATTGGCTAGCTTCCTAATGTCTTTTTTAGTTGCCTTCTGTTGGTTTTCAAAAGCTTCCCAATCCTTTAACTCCCCACTATTTTTTGCTGTATTATATGCCCCCTCTTTGAGCTTTTCTGTTGGCTTTGACTTCTCTTGTTAACTACAGCTGTCATCTTTCCTTTAGAATAGTTCTTCCTCTTTGGGACGTTTATATATGTGCCTTCCGAATTGCTTCCAGAATTCCACCCATTGCTACTCTACCATCATCCCTGCCAGTGTTCTTTTCCAATCATTTCTGCCCAACTCCTTTCTCGTGCCTCTGTAATTCCCTTTACTCCACTGTAATAATGATACATCTGACTTCAGCTTCTTCTCAAATTTCAGGGTGAAATCCATCATATTATGATCACTTCCCCTAAGGGTTGTTTTATCTTAAGCTCTCTAATCAATTCTGGTTCATTGCACACCACCCACTCCAGAATAGCTGATCCCTTAGTGGGCTCAACCATGAGCTGTTCTAAAAGCCATCTCATAGGCACTCTAGAATTTCCCCCTCCTGGAATCCAGCACCAGCCTGATTTTTCCACTCTACCTGCATATTGAAGTCCCCTATGACTCCTTCACACTTGTGTACCGGAAATGTCTTCTCTCTATATACACACGACTGTGTGGCTAGACGTAGCTCAAATACCATCTCTAAATTTGTTGATGATACAACCATTGTTGGTAGAATGTCAGGGGGTGACAAGAGAGCATACAGGAGTGAGATATGCCAACTAGTGGAATGGTGCTGCAGCAACAACCTGGCACTCAACGTCAGTAAGACTGAAGAGCTGATTGTGGACTTCAGGAAGGGTGAGATGAAGGAACACATACAAATCTGCATAGAAGTGGAGAGAGTGAGCAGTTTCAAGTTCCTGGGTGTCAAGATCTCTGAGGATCTAACCTGGTCCCAACATATTGATGTAGTTATAAAGAAGGCAAGACAGTGGCTATACTTCATCAGGAGTTTGAAGAGATTTGGTATGTCAACGAATACACTCAAAAACTTCTATAGTTGTACCATGGAGAGCATTCTGACAGACTGTATCACCGTCTGGTATGGAGGGGCTACTGCACAGGACCGAAAGAAGCTGCAGAGGGTTGTAAATCTAGTCAGCTGTATCTTGGGCACTAGCCTACAAAGTACCCAGAACATCTTCAGTTAGTGGTTCTCAGAAAGGCAGCGTCCATTATTAAGGACCTCCAGCACCCAGGGCATGCCCTTTTCTCACTGTTACCATCAGGTAGGAGGTACAGAAGCCTGAAGGCACACACTCAGCGATTCAGGAATAGCTCCTTCCCTTCTGCCACCTGATTCCTAAATGGATATTGAACCCTTGGACACCACCTCACTTTTTTAATATGCAGCATTTGTTTTTTGCACACTTTTTAAAAAATCTATTCAATATACGTATACTGTAATTGATTTACTTATTATTTTTATTTAATTTACTTTTTCTCTTCCATATTATGTATTGCATTGAACTTGCTGCTACTAAGTTAACAAATTTCACATCACATGCCGGTGATAATAAACCGGATTCTGATGATATTTGAAATAGAACTAGGAAGATTCTTGGGTAATAATCACCCCCGATCAGATTAATCATTATTGCAAAACAGAATTTAGTTCGAGACTAATTGGCAAACAAAACAGCCAGCAAAGAAACAAGCTGCCCTCTCCATTGACATCATGGCTCAGACTGAGGTAGGGACAGGGATGAGGGAGAGTTAGAGGTCAGGGCCAGCAGATGGTCATCATGTTCAAACGGTCAAAGGCCAGCAATGCCAGAGGTCGGCTTGGCAGGCAGCGAGGATGGAGACCCGCAAACTGCGGGTTGGCGAGTCCTGGGGTTGAAGGTCCGTGCAAGCAGGAGGTACAAGAGCTGGTGACGCCCCCGCCCATCCCCCCAACCCCCGGTACGTGGGTCGGTGAGACCCAGGTGTGGCTGCTGCTACGGCTGTTACTTGCTGGCTGCCCCCAGCACAACCTTGGGTGTGCTGGTTGTCAACATAAACATCACAAGTCACTGTATGTTTTGATGTACACCTGATTAAATAAATCTGAATCTAAAGGTAAAGATTTAAAGATTAGCTTTATTTGTCACATGTACATTGAAAGATCAAAACACACAGTACATCAACAACCGGCACAGTCCGGGGATGTGTGTGCCTTCAACTCCTGTACCACCTCCTTGTTGGTAGCAATGAGGAGAGGGCATGCCCTGGGTGATGGGGGCCCTTAATGATGGATGCTGCCTGTTTAATGCATTGCCTTTTGCTGGGAGGCTAGTGCCCATGTTGGAGCTGGCAGAGTTTACGACTTTCTGCAGCTTTTTCTGATCCTGTGCAGAGACTGAGCCATACTAAATGGTGTTAAAACCACTGCTCTCCATGGTACATCTGTAGAAATTTGCCAGTCTTTGGTGACACACCAAATCTCCTCAAACTCCTAATGAAATATAGCCACTATCGTGCCTTTTTTGCAATTGCATCAATACGTTGGGTCCAGGAAAGATCCTCAGAGATGTTGACACACAGGAATCTGAAACTGCTCACCCTTTCCACTTCGCATCCCGCAATGAGGACTGGCCTGTGTCCCCTTCACCTCTCCTTTCTGAACTCCACCATCAAAAATCAAAGTTAACTTGGCTCTAAACGGGGGAATAATCATCAGATGGTGAAAATTTGGGACAGTCACAGTGCCCAGTGATACCACCCTCAACAAGAACTGTAGACATTCAGAGCTTGGATGAAGACCATTTGGCCCAGGGTGTCAGTGATGGCCAAACGTGGACTCGAGGTGAATCGCACTTGGCAACTCAAGCCCTGCAGGTTGCAACTGTTCGAGGACTGATGTGTGTTACCTCGACCTATCCTTGTTTTGCTGATTTTGAGTGCTTGCGTATGACAGCTAGGACGCAATATTCATAGTTGACCCCGACCAACGGAGGGGCTTTCTGGCCTCAATGCACCCTATAATAAAATGACGTGTATGAGCAGTATGCAAGACGAGTTTTTCCCTGTATCTTGGAAGATGTGAAAATTCCTTTTCGACTCAAGACGCGATTAACGAGGATTTCCCCGGAGAACCACGTGATTTCAGCCAGCACCTGCGTACTAGCGAAGTGCCGTCAGCCGTACTGCTGATCTCAAGCCTGTCCGCACCTGCGCTGTAGTGGAGCGCCGTCAGCCGTTCTGCGGAACGCAAACCCGGCCGCATCTGCGCAGTATCGGAGCACCGTCAGCCGTTCTGCCCCTCCCCTCAGGTCCGGCCGTCGTTGCGCAGTAGAACAGTACCGACAGTCACTATGGCGGCCCCTGAGTGGCCGGAGGTTGGGCTGGCGCTGGCGGAGGGTCGGCGGGAGCTGGTGGTGCGGAGTCGCCGTCAAGAGGGAGACGAGACGGACCCACGGCTATACGAGCTGGCGCAGCTTCAGCACTTGGAGCTGAGCGGCCTGCAGGCGCTGCGGGGCCTGGACGCCAGGCTGGGCGGTCTGCGGGCCCTGCGAAGCCTGGTGCTGAGCGGCGACGGTCTACGAGAGCTGCCGTCCGAGCTCGGCCTCCTGGGCGGCCTGAAGCTGCTCGACGTCTCCGACAACCAGCTGAGCGCGCTGCCCGCCTCCCTGGGCGACCTGGCCGAGCTCGGTAGCCTGCTGGCCCGCGGCAACCGGCTGACCGGCCTGCCTGCCCAGCTCGGACGCTGCGGCCGTCTCGCCCACCTCGACGTCTCGGACAACCTGTTGGCCGAACTGCCGGCCGCGCTGCTGGAGCCCGGCCTCCTCCCGCTCCTCGGCTGCCTCAGCGCTGCCCGCAACCGCATCGAGAGGCTGGACCCCGCTGTCTGCCAGCTGCGGGGGCTGCGGGTGAGGAAGGGGCTGGGGATGAGGTGGGGCCGCGGTCTGATCCAGCTCGCCCCGGCTGTCCTCGCCCTCCCATAGCCGCCCTGGCTTAAACTGTGTCCCAGTAACTTTGATAATAAATTTACTTTGAGCTTTGTGATGTTCATTTTCTCCCTCGGCAATGTTTTTCATGCAAGCTACCTGAGAAACCTGCTTTTTATGTTGAAGTATCTGTCATTGACTTGGATGGCGGAATTAATGGCTTTGTGGCCAAGTTTGCAGATAATACGAAGATCAGTAGAGGGGCAGGCAGTGTTGAGGAAGTAGAGAGGTTATAGAAGGACTTAGATTAGGAAAATAGGCAAAGAAGTGACAGATGGAATATAGTATTGGGAAGTGTATGGTCATGCACTTCCATAGAAGAAATAAAAGGGTATAATATTTAAATGGAGAGAAAATTTTAAAAATCTGAGGCGCAAAGGAAATTAGGAGTCTTCCTGCAGGATTCCCTAAAGTTTAATTTGCAGGTTGAGTCTCTGATAAGAAAGGCAAGTGCCTTTTCTAGAATATAAAAGCAAGGATGTAATATTGAGGCTTTATAATGTGCTGGAGTATTGTAAACAGTTTTGAGCCACTTATCTAAGAAAGGATGTGCTGACAATGGAGAGAGTTCAAAGGAGGCTCACAAAAATGATTATGGGAATAAAAGGCTCGTCATATGAGGAGTGTTGATGGATCTGGGTCTCTACTCACTGGAATTCAAAAGAATGAGTGGGGATTTCATTGAAACCTCTTGAATGTTGAAAGAGTGATAGAGTTGGAAATGGAGAGGATGTTTCCTGTAGTGTGGGAGCCTAGGACCAGAGTGTGGAGCCTCATAATAGAGGAACATCCATTTAGAACGGAGATGAGGAATTTCTTTAGCCAGAGGGTGGTGAATCTGGAATTCGTTGCCGCAGATGGCTGTGGAGGCCAAGTCATTGAATGTACGTAAGATGGAGGTTAATGGTTCTTGATTAGGCAATGCATCAAAGGTTACAGGGAGAAGGCAGGAGAGGGAATTGGATCGGCCATGATGGGATGGTGGAGCAGACTCGATGGGATGATTGGCCTAATACAGCTTTGATGTTTTATGGGAATGGGGTGGTGTTTCAAATGCTAAAGGCTGAAGATCCAGCAGTGATGTGAAGGAAACATTTTTTTTGTGAGCCTATTATAGTTTGAAATGCACAGTTTGAAAGTGCAGTTAAGGCAGATACAATTGTTTTTTTCACAGTGGGTATGGACAAATATTCAAAGCTGAACAGTTTAAGGTTAACGAGGAAGGTTGGTTTGATGATTCAGGATTGTGGTATAAATACAGTATGTAGATACAGACTGAATGAATCGACTGGTTGGCTTTGTGGTGCAGTAAATTTATACTCTAAGGATCCACTATTCCATATAATAACCCCTTGGGATCCATTCTTCATATGCCCAGCAAATTACCACCAATGATACATGCTAACATACAACCCTCATCAGCCTTCACGTCTCCTCTCATCAATGGAAAATGGTGCTTCAGCCTCATTTATGTTGTTTTCCCAGGCTATTTCACAATACTGTATTCTCCCCTCCATTCCCCCTCTGGCCAAAATCTGCCATTAAATTTGCCTTAAACTTCTCAAGCCCTTACTTTGATTTCATTGGTCTTCTGGCTGCTTGTGGTCATTTCTGATGTGTTTTCAGTTGCTGGACACTAATGCCAGCAGTGATGTGATGGTCCAATTGGTTGCCTCCTGTGTTAACACGTCTATGATAGAGCAGCTTCACCAGCTACCCTGGACAACGATACAATCTCCTTCACAAGCCCTGTCGCCCCTACTGGGGTGTAGGCTGCGAACAGCAGCTTCTGATTGTGCCACTTAATTCCTAAATCTCATTACCCCTACTGGGGCTTTGGCCACCGACAGCAGCTCACCAGAGTCCTCTGTCCTGGGACAGCCCTTCATGTTGTCTCCAGGTGTAGCCCATTGTCCTGGTGTATCTTTCCTTTCCCAGGGATGAGGTCTTTGGAGTTTCTGTAGCTCTGGGATTTTATGGAATATGGTTGCTAGCCCTATGTCTAACCCTCTTCCTTTCACAGCTGGGCTTGTGGCCATCCATGGTGGGGTTCTTCTTCTAACTGTGGTCGCTTCTGATGTGTTTTCAGCTGCTGGGTACTAATGCTGGCATGAACGTGATGGGCTAATTGGCCACTTCCCATCTTAGAGCAGCTACTCTGGACAATGATGCAGTGATGTCCCTGGCACTCCTTCCCTTTCGTCCATGATCCACTCTCCTCTCCTATCAGATTTCTTCTCCAACCCTTTGTCTTTTCCACCTATCACCTCCCAGCTTCATCCCCTTCTCCTACCCACCTGGCTTCACCTATCACCTTCTAGTTAGTCGTCTTACCCCACCCTCCACCTTTTTATTCTAGCATCTTCCCCCTTCCTTTCTAGTCCTGATGAAGGGTCTCAGCCTGAAACATTGACTGGTTATTCATTTCCTTAGATGCTGCCTGACCTGCTGAGTTCCTCCAGCATTTTGTGTGTTGCTCTGGATTTCCAACATGTACAGAATCTCTTATTTTTGACACTATAATGTTACTAAATTTATAAACCTTCCCATTGTGCAATAATCACTAAGCCTTCCTTTCTCCACTTGTGTTCAAGACGCTGGATCTTTCGGACAACAACCTCTCGGAGATCCCCTGTGAGCTCGCCGACTGTCCCAAGCTGAAAGAAATCAACTTCAAGGGAAACCAATTAAAAGACAAACGACTGGAGAAAATGGTGAATGGTTGCCAGACCAAATCAGTCTTGGACTATTTGAAGGCAGGAGGCCGTGGAAAGGGGAGAGGGAAAGCTGATGGCAGTGAGAAAGCGAGGAAGAAGAAAATGGTGAGGAGAGATGATGCCGAGGAGTCCGATGGGATGGAGGAGCTGAACAACCTGGTGTTACGAGTGCTGCATGTTTCGGAAAGTCCTTGCACCGTGTCAGTGAAAGTCAGTCCCAGTGTCAAGGACGTGAGGCCTTACATTGTGTGTTGCATCGTGGAAGGCATGCAGTTGAGACAAGGAAATGCACTGAAACGATTCCTTGTGGCTCAGGTAATATTTCTTAAAACTATGGACTTACTAATATGCTCAGTTTGTCTCTGTTCTGGTGAAAGAGCCACGTCCTGATGACAAACACAGAACTGTACAGCACACTACAGGCCCTTCGGCCCAATGTTATGCCAACCTTTGAACCCACTCCAAGATCAATCTGACATATGCATACTTTTATAATAAATTTGCTTCGACTTTAACCCATATACTGTGTAATAACTAGCCTCTGTTTTAAGACCTTGTAGGTAACCATATCAGTCTTTCTATTCTCTTTTTCCCAGACCAAATTGCACGATGATGTCTGTCTGAAAAGAACCTTGGCAACTATCGCTACTCATGACTTGCAGCGGGTGAAGGGACCGCTGTTGTATGATGCCAGACCCTCTCAATCTCTGAAGGTAAATGTGTAGATTTTTTGCAGTAAATTGGAATGTACACGAGCTAAAAGGATGAATTGAGTCAGCGAATCATAGTTGTAAAAGATTAAAACGTTGTCGCAGCGAGCGGGATTTCCACCCACTTTAGACCATAAGACGTAGGAGCAGAATCAGGCCATTTGGCCCATCAAGTCTGCTCTGTCATTCCATCATGGCTGATTTATTTTCATCTGGGTAGCCTCCAACCAGAAGGCAGGAACATTGATTTCTCTAACTTATGGGAATTTCTCCCCCCTCCCCAATCTCTCTTTCCCCATTCCCCACTCTGGCTCTCCTCCTATCCTTCACTTGCTCATCACCTCTCTCTGGTGCTCCTCCTTTCTCCCTTGGCCCACTCTCCTCTCTTACCACTTTCCTCCTTCATTCTTTACCTCTTCCACCTATCACTTCCCAGCTTTTTACTTCATCCCCCACCCACCTACTTTCCCCCTCACCTAGTAGCTCCTGCCATCCCGTACTCCTCCCCTTCTCTCCAACTACTTATTTTGGCTTCTTGCCCCTTCCTTTCCAGTCCCGATGAAGGGTCTCAGCCCAAAGTGTCAGCTGTTTATTCAGTTCCATAGATGCTGCCTGACCTACTGAGTTTTTTCAGCATTTCGTGTGTTGCTCTGCAATTCCAGCATCAGCAGAATCTCTTGTACTTAAATACAATAAAAATCTGCAGTGAAAGGGTTTGCCTTGGTTTGTTACCATTGTCTGAAATAAGGAACCCTTTAATTGGGCTGCCTCAGCCACTGACAAGATTTGATGGATTGACTGCAGCAATTGTGTCTGACTTTTCAGATCACCCCGCTCGGAAGCAAGGAAATTAAGGCGGTGGACCTGTTACGACAATTACAGATGGAAGCTGACGAGCAACGAAAACAGAAGAAGCGGCAAAATGTTTCTGGCCTTCACAAGTCAGTAACACTTGATGCTACCAGTTCTGTCACTGCATGATCCTAAACTTGTTAAAATTTGGTGAAATACAAAATCACGATGCTTCAGCCAGTTTATCAGTGTAATGATGTCCGTCTCTGGTGGTCACCTGTGATGTAAATTTTCACTGGCTACGTGAGGTTAAAGGATCAGTTTGGTGCTGGTTTTCCGTCGTATCCGACGATGACAGGAAACCTGTGTAGTAGAGTTAAAGTGGAAAAGCCGCTGCACTGGGGCAGTTCCACTCTCACATTCGGAAGTCGGTAACCAGTCATACGAGTAGTCATCATTACTGGGGTCTTCCTTGGTTGCAGTGGATGACCGTGACTACTTCTGTGCCTTGTCGTACCCCTTGCTCTCCACGGAGCGTTGCAGAACTGCCTTCCTGGCCGTAGCATCTCACTGTAGACCTCATCCATTCAGTTCACCGGAGCTGATTTCGCGTGCTAGGACAGGCATGTCCCTATCTCACCAGGGAATGAGGCCCACCGGCTACCCTCAACTGGTTTAGCCCACCTGTCGAAGTGGTATATCACTGTGTAGCCGCTGTCACCTGCAAGCAGCTACACAGGTGAGAGCGGGGTGTCCGGTGGGGGCCAAAGGTGAGTGAGCTGCTCCAGAATAGGCATGTCAAGCCCCGTCACAGAGATGCTAACCCTCCCAGGACTCACCATACACGCCAGAAGGATCAGTCTACAGCGGAGCTATTGCTATGAACTGCAGGGCTTGGATGTGGGGCGAGGCGATAACGGTGTCTGTTGTGGCTCTGCGCCTCTGGCTTCAATGCTGATTGTGAAACTGGAACACAAAACGATAAGCAGACTGAGTAGGGTGGTCTGTCAGATACAGCCCACACAGTCAAGGCTGCGTTTGCCCCTCGTGGATCCCATGGAGTGGTTCGGAAGAGGAGTGAAGGGATCTTCTCACTGTCCTGATGCTTTACTTTATCTCAGTCAACACCAGAACCAATCACCTAGTCATTGTAACCTTGCTGTAAGTGGCTGCCCAATTTCCCATTAAACAGTATGGACTCTTCAAATATACCCCATTTGCTCTGAAGTGCTGTGGAGAATCTTAATCATAAAAGGTGTTTAATAAAATGTTATAAAAGCCTTTGTTATTTTTCCAAGTGTTCATCTCCTCAGCTAATCTAGGTTGGGTGCCACAGTAGCGAGTGGTTGGTGCAGTGCTGTTACTGCTTGTGGCATTCTGGAGTTTGGGGTTCAAGGCTGGCACTCTCTCTCAGTCTGTTCTCCCAATGAACCCACAAGGGGTTCCTCCGGATGCTTCAGTTTCCTTCCACACCCCAGACACAAATGGGTTAATAGGTCATTGTCAATTGTCCTGTGATTAGGCTCGGCTAAAAGTTGGTGAGTTACTGGGTGGTTTGGCTTGTTGGGCTGGAGAGCCTGTTCTACACTGCATCTCTAAATAAATAAACGTTGGTGTACAGAATCTGAACTTTTTAAAAGCTGTGCTGGTTTTTGTTTCCCAGATATCTGCAGTTACTAAACGGGAAAGAGAATTTTCCCTGCTTAGTTGATGCGGAAGATTGTGTGATTTCTTTCCCACCGATCACCAACAGCGATAACACTAAGGTATGTTGCCTGGTAATGGTTTTAATAATTAGTGTGACTCAGTACAGCGGGAAGTCAGGGGCTCAGCTTTTTGGCTGATGTTCCCAGAGCCCTTCAGTCTTTGACAGTTTATTATATTTCTCTGCCATGAAGTCAGAATATTTGCAGATTAGATGTGCAGTAGATTATTTCACTTTACCCTAGTGCTTGGAATTAAACGAGTTCATATCCAGCCTTCCCCAAGTCTGTGCTGAGTCATAAGATGCAACATGAAAATAGTTTGATTCATTCTAATGCAAATAACTGCTGTGGATGGTCACGAGCCCGGCTGTGGAAGGAGGAGGGGTGGGCATGGGGCTCGGAACTTTAACCTGTAAAAACCCAGAACTACAGAAACACCAACGCAAGCTCCACAGACCTCATGCCTGGGAGAGGAAGGACACACCAAGATGGGCTACACGTGGGGACAATGTGAAACACTTGCCCAGGGCAGAGGACTCTGGCAAGCTGTCAGTGGCCTATTGTCCGTGTAGGGTTACGGGCTTAACAAACTAACTAACTTTCTAACGCAATTGGACTACAGTGCAAAACTACTGGTCATTCTCCTTAGACAGGCTCAGAGGGACCACAGTGTGGCTGACGCAGGAGGTGCTGATGTTTCCATAACCATCTGCCCACTTACATATTCCGGCTGTGCCATTGACTGGCGTCTTCAGCTGCCAAGACCCAGGCTTCGCAATCTCATGCCAGCACCACAGAGGCTAGGTGCTTTACCTGGGTTATAGGAAGCTAAGGGGGAACCTCTCAGAAGAATATAAAATAATGAGGGTGCAGGTAACATGGCAATTAGAACAATGCTATTACAGCTCGGGGCATTGCAGGAAGCTGAGGAGTAATGATCGGGGTGTTGGAAGATGCTAAGGGGTAATGATTAGGGCATTGGAGGAAGCTGAGGGGTAATGATTGGGGAGTTGGAAGGTGCTAAGGGGTAATGATTGGAGTATCGGAGGAAGCTGAGGGGTAATGACCGGGGAGTTGGAGGAAGCTTGGGGTGATGATACTACTACAGCTCAGGGTGTCAGTCAATGCTGAGGGGTAATGACACTGTTGCACCTCAGGGTGTCAGAGTTCATTTCCGGCAACCCCTGTAAGAAAGCTTGTGTGTCCTTCCTGTATGTGCATGGATTTTCTCTGGGTGCTCCAGTCTCCCCTCTCAGTCCAAAGACATACAGGTTAGTCAGTTACTTGGTCATTGTCTATTGTGCTGTGATAAGGCTAGGGTTAAGCTGGTGGGTTGCTGGGCGTAGTGGCTCATTGGACTGGGAGGACCTGTTGCACACTGTATCTCTAAATAAAAGAAGAGGTCAGGGCTTGGATGCTGAGGGCTCTTCATGACGGATGCCACCTTGAGACATCGCCTTTTGAAGATGTTCACAATGGTGGGGAGGGTTGTGCCGATGATTGAGCTGGCTGTGTTTACAACTTCCAATCCTGTGCGGTGGCCCTTCATACAAGACAGTGATTCAGCCAGTCAGAATACTCTCCGCAGTCCAATGTAGAAATTTGTTAGAGTCTTTGGTGACATACACAGCACACTAATCATTGTGGTAAGACCAGAGCTTTGGGTGCAATAATTCCCCTAGCACACTATTGTCCTCAAATTGTTTGTATCTTACATTATTATGTTTCAATCCTTTGTTAGATTAGAAAGTCTACAAGACAACTGTTCCTGGAAGTAACCAGTTCAACCAGTCTACAGGCCTGCAAAGAGGTGATGGACAGTTTGATTATGGTGAGTGATTCAAACTCTCCTCCTGCGTTTCTTTGTTCTGTTTGATTTTCATTCTTATTTTGTAGCCACTGGTTACACGTTCAGTCTATACCTGTCCTCACAGGTATGAAGTTTTGTTATTTTATTGAACTTACTGGTTTGGACACGACCTGATCCTTTGTTAAAATGTAACTGTGACTTTAAGAGCTTTCAATTGACTCACTTTCAAATGTAGGGTATGGATAGACTTCACATTGCCTCCAGTCTATTTTCCTAATAATCAGGTTTATTATCACTGACTTGTGTCATGAAACATGTTGTTTACATTACAGTGCCTTATTTAAAAAAACTAAATCACTAAGAAATATATATAAAATAAATACTGCAAAACTAGAAAAAAATGGTGAGGTAGTGTTCATGGGTTCTTGTCCATTCAGAAATCTAATGGTGGTAAGGAAGAAACTGTTCCTAAACATTACGTGTGGGTCTTCAGGCTGCTGTACCTCCTCCCCGACGATATAAGAACAAGAGGGCTTCTCCTGGGTCATGAGGGTACTTAGTGATAGTTGCCACCCTTTTGAGGCATTGCCTTTTGAAGATGTCCTCGATGGTGGGGTCTAATGCCCATGGTGGAGCTGGCTGAGTTTGCATTTTTGGCAGCAGCAGTTAAAACTGTAAGACATAGGAGCAGAATTAGGCCATTCAGCCCATCGAGTCTGCTCCGCCATTCCATCATGGCTAATCCCAGATCCCAGTCAACCCCATACACCTGCCTTCTCACCATATTCTTTGATCCCCTGAACAATCAGGAAACTATCAGCTTCCGCTTTAAATATACCCACGGACTTGGCCTCCACTGTAGTCTGTGGCAGAGCATTCCACAGATTCACTACTGTTTGGCTAAAAAAATTCCTCCTTACCTCTGTTCTAAAAGGTTTATAATCATATAACTGTTGCTTGACACCATGGAAGTCTTTGGACTTTGAACCCCATGGTAAAGACACCCAACACATTTGATTCCATCCTGAATAATTGATGTATACTCTGATAAGGATCTTTCATTAATGGAGCAAAGAAGTTTGAAGGATTTAAAAATGCATCACAGTATTGAAGTGAACATATAGAGCATAGAATACTACATCACAGTACATGCCCTTCGTCCCACAGTATTACAACCTACTTAAGATCAATCTAACCCTTCCCTCCCATAGCCGTCCAGTTTTCTATCATCCATCTAAGAATCTCTTAAATGTCCCTAATATACTACAGGAAGGATGTTGAGGCTTTGGAGAGGGTGCAGAGGAGATTTACCAGGATGCTGCCTGCATTAGAGGGCATCTGCTATAACGGGAGACTAGACAAACTTGAGTTGTCGTCTCTGGAGGGGGAGATCTGACAGAGGTTTATAGGATTATGAGAGACATAGATAGAGTAGACAGACAGTATCTTTCTCCCAGAGTTGAAATGTCTAATACCAGAGGGCATTTGTTACACTGAGTGGTGAATGTCTAAACATCTCTGAAAAGTCTCTTAAATGTCCCTAATGTATTACAGGAAGGATGTTGAGGCTTTGGAGAGGATGCAGAGGAGATTTACCAGGATATATTAGGTAGAGGCAGATATATTAGGGACTCTTCAGCCTGCGGAGGTCTGATTATCTCGCACTAGTGCAGCCACAAGCAAACACAATCCAGCTTGCCTTCTACTGAGCGAACACTGGAGGGCAGCACTGACAGGAGGAGCCAGCTCCCAACCCAGCATGGAACTCAGCCTCTGATCTCTCCCACGCCGCCTCCAGTGTCTCCTCCCCTGGGCGGCTGCAAAAGGTGACCCTCTGGCATGAGGACCTGGCCTGGCAGCAACCAAGGCCACGTAGCTGTCCTGCTGTCAGTCTTGCCAATGAACCAGTGAACCAGGCTCTCAATATTCTACATTACCAATGTCCAAAAGGATCTTGCGATCACAAGAAAAATGTACAAGATAATCATTTTCACCAATCCTCCAATCTCCTTAAAATTATGGAACTATGATGCATATTTGTATTTTTGCTAATAACGGATATAAAGAGAGCCCTCAAGTAATGAGGACAGACATATTACCCTGGTTTGCAGTTGGTGCAAGTCAGCAGAGTAAGGTTGGCAGCCTTTTAACAAATTGCAGGGTAACTGTATACCCTTCCGTGATGTGCTGACAAAAGCCTTGGAATTTGAGCTGCCGCAGTTTATAATAAGCAGCTTTACATTTTATTGGAGTCTCAGCTGAGGCAAGGAATTCCTCCCTTTCCATTCTAGCTTCAGCCTGCTAATAATGGGCTTTGTGTGTGGGATTTTGAATGGCCTGCTGGATTCTGATGTTTAAGACCCAGTTTCTTCAGAAGTCAGGAAAGAGACAGGAAGCTTGTTGCTTCACCTTTGTTTTAAGAGTTGATAGAACAAAGGGAAATTGAAACGAACAATGGTAGAGATGTACAAAGGGAAGAGAAAGCTAAGATATTAAATTGTGCTCCTTTGTGGTCAGCAATTTTTATACCCATAGATGAGGAAAATTCCATTCAAATTTATAGATAAAAGTCAGCCAATGAGATAGCACTTATTCAAATAATGCAGAACGAAGAAACTTGCAGAATTATACCAATATAACCAAAGGGGGGGGGGTGGTTATAAACTCTTACATGTATATAAGAACTACTTGTAATTGCTAAACTGAAAAAAAGATATCAATTGAACAGTCAAGTTGGATCAACAAAACTAAGAGCTTTGATTAGATTGAGTTGAGAGTACTCAATAACACAATTATGTGAATATTGGACTACCATCAACTACAAACCATACAATAGCATTGTTGAAATAATTGCAAAATGCTGGAGGAATTCAGAGGACAGGCAGCATCTATGAAAGGGAATAAACGGTCAAGATTTTGGGCCATTAGGACTGGAAAGGAATAAAAAGGAGTGGGTTGGGGATGGAGAACTAGTTAGAAGGTGATAGGTGAAGCCAGGTGGGTGGGAAAGGTGAAGGGCTGGAGAGGGAATCTGGAGGAAGTGACAGACAGATGAGGAGAAGAGCTCAGAGTGGGGAATAGAGGAAGGGGGAGGGGTAAGGGTTACAGAGAGGAGAAATCCATATTTATACAATTAGGTTGGGCGCTAACTAGACGGAATATGAAGTATTGTTCCTCCACCCTGAGTGTGGTCTCATCTTGGCACAGGAGGAGGCCATGGACCGACAATTAATGGTGATGTTCTCAGGAGATTTACTTGATGTGGTTGGTGGGTGTCAGATAATCTGATTCAAGATTGTTTAATGTCATTTCCAGTACACTAGTGTAAAGGAGAACAAAATAATCGTTACTCCGAATCCGATGCAGCACAAAGAAAACACAATACAGACAATGATAAAATATAAATACATAAGATAGCTTTTATACATTGATTGTATGCCCATAAAGTGATGCTAGGTACAGGAGTGTCTGTATATAAGGAGACTCTGACAGGAAATGATAAAGTAGTGGTGGTTGGGGGTGTGGAGGGGTGGGTTAGTGGGTGGAGGTGTTGATCAGCCTCACTGCTTGGGGAAAGTAGCAGGAGCATAAAAGCTTAAGTTCTAAAGGGTTCTCCTGGATGCTGATGCAGATTTTTGCACTGAATATCCATAGCCCAATTGTTGGTATTGGTGTAGTATCGCAGTGTACTGGCGTACACCTTGTAACATCAGCCCAGTCTGTCTGTCTCGGTACCATATCCGATGTGGATGTTGGTGACCATGGTTTTCCATCTAGATCTATCTCTCATTCTTTGGATGACTTCCATTTCCTCGATGTGTAGCCGCCTGGCTATGCTTTTGACGTACATAAGCCAAGGTCTTCCTCTAGGTTTGCTCCCCTCGATCTTTCCAGAGAATGAGTTTTTCTAGTTTATCTTTCCGCATGATGTGTCCTAGGAATCTGGCGTACTGACCTCTACCTTGCCGAGGCACAGCGACAACTCGCAGATACCTCCTCTTATTTACCCCTCGATCGTGACCCCACTAAGGAGCACAAGGCCATTGTCTCCCACACCATCACCGACTTTATCCGCTCAGGGGATCTCCCATCCACTGCTACCAACCTTATAGTTCCCACACCCCACACTTCCCGTTTCTACCTCCTACCCAAGATCCACAAACCTGCCTGTCCTGGCCGACCTATTGTCTCAGCTTGCTCCTGCCCCACCGAACTCATTTTTGCATACCTCGACACGGTTTTATCACCCCTTGTTCAATCCCTTCCTACCTATGTTCGTGACACTTCTCACGCTCTTAAACTTTTCGATGATTTTAAGTTCCCTGGCCCTCACCGCTTTATTTTCACCATGGATGTCCAGTCCTTATATACTTCCATCCCCCATCAGGAAGGTCTCAAAGCTCTATGCTCCTTTTTGGATTCCAGACCTAATCAGTTCCCCTCTACCACCACTCTGCTCCGTCTGGCGGAATTAGTCCTTACTCTTAATAATTTCTCCTTTGGCTCCTCCCACTTCCTCCAAACTAAAGGTGTAGCTATGGGCACCCGTATGGGTCCTAGCTATGCCTGCCTTTTTGTTGGCTTTGTGGAACAATCTATGTTCCGTGCCTGTTCTGGTATCTGTCCCCCACTTTTCCTTCGCTACATCGATGACTGCATTGGTGCTGCTTCCTGCACGCATGCAGAACTCGTTGACTTTATTAACTTTGCCTCCAACTTTCACCCTGCCCTCAAGTTTACCTGGTCCATTTCCAACACCTCCCTCTCCTTTCTAGATCTTTCTGTCGCTGTCTCCGGAGACAGCTTATCCACTGATGTCTACTATAAGCCTACTGACTCTCACAGCTCTCTGGACTATTCCTCTTCTCACCCTGTCTCCTGCAAAAACGCCATCCCCTTCTCGCAATTCCTCCATCTCCGTCGCATCTGCTCTCAGGATGAGGCTTTTCATTCTAGGACGAGGGAGATGTCTTCCTTTTTTAAAGAAAGGGGCTTCCCTTCCTCCACTATCAATTCTGCTCTTAAACGCATCTCCCCCATTTCACGTACATCTGCTCTCACTCCATCCTCCCGCCACCCCACTAGGAATAGGGTTCCCCTGATCCTCACCTACCACCCCACCAGCCTCCGGGTCCAACATATTATTCTCCGTAACTTCCGCCACCTCCAACGGGATCCTACCACTAAGCACATCTTTCCCTCCCCACCTCTCTCTGCATTCCGCAGGGATCGCTCCCTACACAACTCCCTTGTCCATTCGTCCCCCCCATCCCTCCCCACTGATCTCCCTCCTGGCACTTATCCGTGTAAGTGGAACAAGTGCTACACATGCCCTTACACTTCCTCCCTTACCACCATTCAGGGCCCCAAACAATCCTTCCAGGTGAGGCAACACTTCACCTGTGAGTCGACTGGGGTGATATACTGCGTGCGGTGCTCCCGATGTGGCCTTTTATATATTGGCGAGACCCGACGCAGACTGGGAGACCGCTTTGCTGAACATCTACGCTCTGTCCACCAGAGAAAGCAGGATCTCCCAGTGGCCACACATTTTAATTCCACATCCCATTCCCATTCTGACATGTCTATCCATGGCCTCCTCTACTGTAAAGATGAAGCCACACTCAGGTTGGAGGAACAACACCTTATATTCCGTCTGGGTAGCCTCCAACCTGATGGCATGAACATCAACTTCTCTAACTTCCGCTAAGGCCCCACCTCCCCCTCGTACCCCATCTGTTACTCATTTTTATGCACACATTCTTTCTCTCACTCTCCTTTTTCTCCCTCTGTCCCTCTGAATATACCTCTTGCCCATCCTCTGGGTCTCTCCCCCCCCCCCCCGTCTTTCTTCCCGGACCTCCTGTCCCATGATCCTCTCGTATCCCCTTTTGCCTATCACCTGTCCAGCTCTTGGCTCCATCCCTCCCCCTCCTGTCTTTTCCTATCATTTTGGATCTCCCCCTCCCCCTCCAACTTTCAAATCCCTTACTCACTCTTCCTTCAGTTAGTCCTGACGAAGGGTCTCGGCCTGAAACGTCGACTGCACCTCTTCCTAGAGATGCTGCCTGGCCTGCTGCGTTCACCAGCAACTTTGATGTGTGTTCCTAGGAATCTGAGTTGTCTTTCTCTTATTGTTGGTATGAGTAATATAACTGCTTGGGCTCTTCTGAGAACTTTTTCTTTTGATGTGTGTGTGGTTCATGATATTTTTAACATTCTCCTGTGGAACCATAATTCAGCTGCTTCTAGTCTCTTTTCCGTTGCTGGAGAAATGGTCCAGCATTCACTTCCATAAGTCAGGATAGAATAAATGTAGCACTGCAGTATTCTGTTTTCAGTGTACGTGCTCATCTTTCTGTCTGTTAATATGGTCTTCATTTTTGGAAAGCTTCTTTCGCCATTGCTATTCTGTATTTGATATCTGTGTCGCACCTGCCATTACATGTTATTAGGCTGCCAAGATATCTGAATTTGTTGACTTGTTTGATGTTTGTAATTCCAATCTTGACCACACATTGTGGGATGTTTGTCTTTCGGGAGATGACCATGCTTTCTGTCTTTTTGGTGTTGATTGAGAGGCCTCTGAGATTACTTTCTGCTGCCACTCTAGTGAGTAGTTCTGGTAGCTTTGTTTCTGAGTCAGCTATTAGTACGATGTCATCAGCATATCTGATGTTATTTATATTATGGCTTCCAATTGGGAATCCTTTGATGTCTCTGATACTTCTCAAGATATTTTCAGTATACAGGTTGAATAAGTCTGGCGAAAAGACACAACCTTGCCTGTCTCCTCTCATGATATTCACGTACTCACTCACTTCTCCTTCTATTCTGATGGATGCTGTCTGGTCCCAGTGTAAATTTCTTAAGAAACATATATCTTTCCCATCTATGTCAAGATCTTGAAGCATTTCCAGAAGACCTTGCTGTCTGATAGTGTCAAAAGCTTTTGTATAGTCAATGAAACATAGGTAGATGTCTTTTTGTACTTGGATGGCTCATTCACAGATCATCCGTAGCATGAAAATTGCATTTCTGGTTCCAGTGTTTTCCACAAAGCCGCATTGTTCTTTACTGATTTCTGGTTTTATACAGCGTCTTGCTCTCATCGTGATTACTCCGAGAATAATTTTTGCCACGTGGCTCATCAGGCTTATTGTACGATGGAACCCACATTCTGTTGCTCCCTCTTTCTTTGGAAGTGTGATGAACACTGATTTACTTAAATCATCAGGAATCTCCCCATGATCATAGATTTCATTTGCTATTTCTGTTATTTTCTTTATTCCAAAGTCTTCTAAGGCCAGTATCATTTCAACAGTGATGTTGTCTGGACCAGTTGCTCTGTTATGTTTTGTTTTATTTACGGCTGCTCGAATTTCTGATTTTAGAATGCTAGGTCCTTCAAGATTCTTCTTTATGTTCGGTTTTTCTCCTCTTTGGTCTTCAAAAAGTTCTTTTATATATTCTGTCCATCTGTATATTTCCTCTTTGCTCATAATTAAGCTGCCATCTTTTGCCTTGATGCATCCACTTGCTGAGCAAGGTAATTTCCCCATTTGTTCTTTAATCTTACTGTGCATCAACTTTGTTCCAGGGTTATGGGTTTGTAGCATTTCTAAGTCTGAGCATTTCTCATTTAGCCATCTGTCTTTAGCTTCTCTGCATTTTCTTTTAATTTTCTCATCAAGTTGTTTGTATTCTTTGCTGTCTCTTGGTTTGATGGTCTGTTTTTGTTCCATCAATTGTATTATATCTTCAGTTATCCATTTCTTCTTATTTTTCCATTCTTTCCGTCGGATGGTTTCTTTTGCAGCTTCAACCATGGATTCCTTCAGTATGTCCCAGGAAGATTTGCCTCCTTCATCCTGCAGCAATTGAAAACGGTTTTTCACCTTGATTGTGTATTCTGTTTTCAAATGAGGGTTGTTTTGTACTGCAGCCCAGTACAAACTTTAATAAGGTTTTCAGATGAGGGTTGTTTAATAAGGTTTTCAGATGAGGTTTGTTTTGTAGTGCAGCCCAGTACAAACTTTAATAAGGTTCTCTCCTGCACAGCTCAGGATTCAGGCTCTGCGTTGCCACGTTGCCCACCACATGTCCGTGCAGATTTATTGTAAAATACACCAGCTAATCAGCTGTTCCAGTACTTCCCTAAAGGAAAATTATGAATGAGATTGAAGGAGTACAGAGAAAATTTGCAAGGATGTTGCTGGGAATTGAGGACCCAAGTTCTAGGAAAGGGTTATTCTCCGGAGCATAGGAAATTGAGGGAAGTTTTGATAGCGGTGTACGCTATTGTGAGGGGTATAGATGGGGTAAATGTAAGCAGGCTTTTTCCAGAGGTTGCTGCGACTAGAACTAGAGGTCATAGTTTAAGGGGAAAAGGTGAACTGTCTAAGGGGAATTTTGGGGGGGGGGATCCTCTTCACGTAGAGGGTGGTGTGAGTGGAATGAGCTGGCAGTGGAAGTGGAGGAAGCAGGCTGGATTGCAATATTTAAGAGTGGTTTTGATGAGAGAGATATAGAGGGCTTTGGTCCAGATGTGGGTTGATGGGCAGAATAACAGTTCATCATGGGCTGAATGGCCTGTTTCTGTGTTGTACTAATGACAAAACAATATTAGAGCTGTTAAAAGAATCACCCCTTGTGATAATGATCAGTGAGGCACAGAGAGTTTGTATTTACCGACAAGTAACTTTTATTGTCTCAACGAAAAAGCATGTGGGTTCACAAAGTAACTCCCTGTGTACACCCTACTAGAATCCCTAACCCTTGCCCTTCATACTTGGAGCTCCTGGCTCTTCTCGTGTTCCATACAAGTTGAACTGATGGAGTTCCATCCTGTTGACTCAAGATCACCTGACCTACCTGGGTCACCTTCTAACTGGTTCTTGTCCAGGGCTACAACCAACATTGTTTCCTGGTTCTGCCCACCCCAGCCCTGTGTATTTGAGTCTTTCAACTCTGACTGGTCCAAACCAGTTAAATGAGACAACCCAGACAGAGTCTAACGAGATTACAGATTGATTCTTTGGTAGGTCTGGCACTTTACCTAATAAGTAGCTACGCATATGAGAACAGTCCCAGATTTAGCAGGTCAGTACCTGAAGTTCCTTGTGTCCACATTCAGCTGCTCTGATTGGATTGTCCTAGAGCAAAAATCAGTTCAGGGTCCACAAAATGGGGGGAAACAAAGGCAACTGGTTTGTCTGTTCCCCCTGTCCTTGATTCATCAGATCCACCAATTGTAGACTGTAGTTTCTTCTGGCCAACACAACCACTGAGGTTGTGTGATTTACTTTATCTGATGTTGTGCCATATAATTTTGCTGATGGAGATATACAACAGGGAGAGGACATTTAGGCCGTGCTCAAACCAGTCAAACGAAGGCTGCTGTTTCAGCTGGTCTCATACACAAACTCTAAGTACATAGACGAATAAGTTATCAAATTTCAAGTTCATGACCTTGTAGTTTTTTTAATTAATGAGAGCTTCCAGACTGTTCAAATTCCTTTGGTGTAAAGCTTTGCTGTTAATTCCCCTGTAATCCTTTTATTGTTATGTATAATCCATGTCCACCAGTATTTGACCTCTCCACTGAAGGAAATAACTTCCTTCTGATGGTGAAAAACCCCACGATTTTTGAAACAGGTTTAAGTTGCTCCTCTGTCTCACAAAACAATCCCAGTTTTGTCACCCTTTGGAACTACCATCCTCTGGGCCTGTTAGCCCATGAAAAAAAATTATTGATATACAGTGTGGAGCCAGCCCTTCGAGTCATGCTGCCCAGCAACCCCTGGTTTACCCTAACTTAATCATGGGACAATTTACAATGATCAATAAACCTTCTAACTGGTACGTCTGCGGACTGTGGAAGGAAACCAGAGCACCCGGAGGAAACTCACAGGGAGAACATACAGGCTCCTTACAGATGACATCGAAATTGAACTCCGAGCTCTGAACTCCAATGCCCTGAGCTGTATTAGTGTCGTGCTAACCCTTGCACTACCCTGCATCTCTGTTCCTTCAAATATTTCTCATGGTCTACTGACCAGAACAGGATCATCAGGATCTGAGTTATAGGGAAAAGTTGAATAGTTTGGGGCTTTATTCTTTGGAGCAAAGAATGAGGGGAGATTTGATAGAGGTATAGTACATTGAGGGGTATAGATAGGGTAAATGAAAGCTGGCTTTTCCCCCTGAGGTTTGGTGAGGCTAGAATTAGAGGTCATGGGTTAAAGGTAAAAGGTGAAATGTTTAAGGGTACCTGAGTGGGAACAACTTCACTCAGAGGGTGGTGAGATTGTTAAGCAAACTGCCAGTGAAAGTGGCGGATGTGGGTTCCATTTCAACATTTAAGAGAAGTTTGGATAAGCGCATGGATGGGAGGAGTGCAGATTGACGGGACTGGGCAGAATAACAGTCCAACATGGCCTAGATGGGTCAAATGACCTTTTTTCTGTGGTAGTGTGGTCTGTGACCACGACCTAGCTTGTCTCCTTACAGTCCTAACAGCCTCCCTTTTCTGGTGTTCTGTACCTCAGTCAATACGGCTTTTAAACTCTTCTGTCCAATTGTTCTGTTGTCTTCCTGGATCTATTGATATGCTGTCTCAGTGTTGTATCATTTATTGTAGAGTATCTTGTCTTTTTTCACACTCTCCAAATTCCATTTGCTGCCTCGGTGTCTGCTCTGTAGAGTAGGGAGTCCCAGTCAGCATGTGGAAAGCTAATTACAGGTATGTCCTTCAGTCACGACAGAGCAGACAGGCAACTCCAGGGCTGATTCACTGAACTGTATTGAAAGGCTCTACTTTGCACAAACCACCTATGGAATGTTTTCTTCTCTCTCTGTGCAGCGAATGGCCGAATTGAACAAGTTCACCTTCGAAAGTCAGGAGAAGGAGTCTTTATCGGATGACGAGGCTGGAGTGGCTAACGACGGCTCTGCGGCCCTGGATCGCATAGCTGAGCAGAGCTTGGCCAAGGCTGCCACTCCGGAACTGACAGTCAAGCAGGTGCGGGTGCTCGACATGGACGGAAACCTGAAGGTGGTTTACCCAGCCAAGACGGACTTAAACTTCAGTGTTAATTGTGTCACCGTTATCCGATAACCCCTACCTGGAAGAGGTGTTGAATAGTACCTTATCTGGCCCCTACAGTGGGCTCAAAGTATCCCTGTTACAGAAGAGCAAGTGATCTGACCACATATGAGAAAATCTGCCAATACTGGAAATCCAAGTAACACACACAAAATGCTGGAGGAACTCAGCAGCCCAGGCAGCATCTATGGAAAAGAGTACAGTCGACATCTCGGGCCAGAACCCTTCAGCAGGACTCAAAACATGGACTGTACTTTTTTTTCATAGATGCTACCTGGCCTGCTGTGTTCCTTCAGCATTTTGTATGTGTTGTGTATGATCTGACCAATATTTGATCCTCAATTAACATTTCTAAAAGGACAAATAATTTGCTCATTTTGGTGTTTGTCTCCCCGTTCTTTAGCCCTTCACCTCTACAGGGGCATAGGCCGCCAACAGCAGCTCACCAGAGTCCTCAGTCCTGGGCCGACAGAAAGCTGATCGGCCCTGTGGCTTCCACTTTCCCCACAGGACTTCATACGTCTTCTAGACAAAGATCCTTCCTCTCCCAGGGATGAGGTCTTTGGAGCTTCTGTTGAAGTTTCTGTAGCTCTTTATGGAATGGGGTTGCTAGCCCCATGCCAAACCCCCCCCTCCTTTCACAGCCGGGCTTAGGACCATCATGGCAGAGTATATGGTGTCAGTGCTGGCATGCAGCTGTGTTTATATAGCAGAAATATCTACTTGTGTAAAGTGCTTTGTGATGGAAAGAGCATTGAAGAATATGACTTTATTTTCCTCGTAGTGGGAAGCAAGTGAATGTTGACCTTTCCACTGAAGTCTATGTCCCATCAAAGAAACCGGAGAAAACTTGAAAGGAAGCTTGCACTAATCATCATTTTTCCGTCTGTTGTTATCACCTGCCTTCTTCTCACAAAGAGACAGGTATTGGCTGGAGTAGTTTGAGGAGCTGTGTGGTACTTTGCCTCAGTAACCAGTATTCGTCCAGCGCCATGGGTGCAACAAGACGACACCTCAGAGGCACTGACTGAGCACCCTGCTCTCGAAAAGGTGTGCACGTCAGAGGGGCAGCTGGTCAGTGCCCACAGATATACAAGGAAGGAAGAAGGGAATAATGATTAATACACTGTCAAAACAAATAGACTGTAAATATTAAATGAACAGTGGAGCCTTAATCTGTTAATCCAAGCAAAGTATTTTGAAGACAATATTGTTCCAATTTGGCCTTTGTTTTGTGAAGCAGTGTTATTGTTTGAAACCACAACCCGTAAGTTGAACTGTGCCTGTACTCTGAAATGTCGATATTTGAGGGAGCAGTGGAGAGGTTGATTTTAGGGGAGAGAGCAAACTCTAGAAAGGTGAGTTGCATGTGTGTGGTTAGATTAGGGCAGCTGTGTAAAAGTAAACGTATTATGGTTTGCTGTCTTGTAGAAAGGCATCATTCACTAATGGCTGAAATAAAACTGACATCACTGGTGAATTGTCGTGAGCAGTCTGTACAATTAGTTACCAAACTGAAAAAAGATGTGGTCCCTGAACATCTGAAATGAAAATACAAACTGTTGGAAATACCAGCAGGTCAGGTAGCATCTGCAGGAAAAGAAAGTTAATATTTCAGGTCCACATAACTGTTTGACCATAAAACATAGGATTACATTACAGGAAACAGGCCATTCAACCAATCATCTGCTCCACCATTCCATCATGGCTGATTTATTACCCCTCAACCCCATTTTCCTGCCTTCTCCCTGTAACCTTTGTGCTGACTAATCAAGAACCTATCAGCTCTGCTTTAAATATACCAATGACTTGGGCTCCACAGCTGTCTGTGGCAATGAATTCCACACATTCACCACTCTAGCTAAAGAAATTTGTCCTCATCTCTGTTCTAAATGGATGTCCCTCTTTTCTGAAGCTGTGCCCTCTGGTCCTAGACGCTCCCACTGTAGAAAATATCCTCCCCACATCCACTGTATCGAGGCCTTCCAATATTCAATAGCTATCAATGCAATCCTCCCCCCACCCCCATTCTTCTAAACTCCAGTGAATACAGTCCCAGAATCATCAAATGCTCCCCATACATTAAACCTTTCTTTCCCTGCATTTCCATACTTTTGTGTTATCTCAGCATTGCCATTTACTGAGCACATGAAAACAAATAATAGTAGGTTGTGTGGGCCACCGTTTTCCCAACCCGATCTCCCACGGCATACAATTCCTTTCAAATCCAAAATCCTGGTAACTTTTGACCTCACATTCACACAGGCTAGGGGATGAGTCTCTGTTGCCTTCACTGGTGTCTGTGAGCTTTGTGCGTGGGTGTATTGGGGAGAGGAGCTGCTGGTTGTGGAGGTTGGAATCGATGAACCTGACTACTTGACCAGAGATTCCGGCTTTTCAATGCCTCTTTCAGAATCAGTATTATCGCTGGAATATGTCATGAAATTTGTGTTGTGGCAGCAGTGCAGTGCATAAAACTCACTAAATTAGAATAAGAAGTGTGTATACAAAAAAATTAAAAGTTGTGCAAAAAGAGAGCAAGATACTGAGGTCCATTCAGAAATTTGATGTTGGAGGGGAAGAAGCTGTTTCTAAAATGTTGTGTCTTCAGGCTCCTGTTCCTCCTCCCTGATGGTAGCATCGAGGAGAGGGCATGTCCTGGGTGGTAGGGGATCCTTAATGAATAATGCTGCCTTTTTGAGACATTGCCTTTACAAGATGTCCCAGACGCTGGGAAAGCTAGTGCCCATGGAGCTAGCTGAGTTTACAACTTCCTACAGCTTTTCCCATCCTGTGCAGTGGCTCCTCGATACCACTCGAAACAAGCTGTGAATTCCGTGTGAGTACACTGTGCCTCATTTAACATTCCACTGTCCCTCCAGCCATTAAATCTCCACAAATCATTACAGGTATAATACTGTTAATTCAGGTGTTCCAGGTATATTGCAATGTATGAAATTCTAAATCTGGGGTAATTTTTAAGCTGAAAAGAATTAGATTATAAGACATGGGGGCAAAATTGGGCTATTCAGCCCATCAAGCCTGCTCCACCATTCTATCATGGCTATTACTCCTCTCACCTCATTCTCTTGGCTTCTTCCTGTAACCTTTGAAACCCTGACTGATCAAGAACCTAGCAGCCTTCACTAAGTATACTTGATGACTTGGCCTCCACAGCCGTCTGTGGCAATGAATTCTACAGATTCACCACCCCTTGAGTAAAGAAATTCCTTCTCACTTCTGTTCTAAAGAGGCATCC
Source organism: Mobula birostris (assembly GCF_030028105.1). Lineage (NCBI taxonomy): Eukaryota > Metazoa > Chordata > Chondrichthyes > Myliobatiformes > Myliobatidae > Mobula > Mobula birostris. Next base: position 2,211,101 of record NC_092396.1, on the reverse strand, counting down.
TTCTATCTTGAGGCTGTGGCCTCTAGTCCTAGAGTCCCCAGCTGTAGGAAATAGCCTCTCTATCTAGGCCTTTCAATATTCAATAGCTTTCAATGAGATCCCTCCTCATTCTTCTGAACTCCAGTAGTACAGGCCATGAAAGACAATAGACAATAGGTGCAGGAGTAGGCCATTCAGCCCTTTGAGCCAGCACCGCCATTCACTGTGATCATGGCTGATTATCCACAATCAGTACCCTTTTCCTGCCTTCTCCCCATATCTCTTGACTCCACAATCTTTAAGAGCTCTATCTAACTCTTTTTTGAAAGAATCCAGAGAATTGGCCTCCACTGCCTTCTCAGGCAGAGCATTCCACAGAACCACAACCCTCTGTGTGAAAAAGTTTTTCCTCAACTCCGTTCTAAATTGTCTACCCCTTATTCTTAAACTGTGGCCTCTGGTTCTGGACTCCCCCAACATCAGGAACATGATTCCTGCCTCTAGCATGTCCAATCCCTTAATAATCTTTTATGTTTTAATCAGATCCCCTCTCATCCAGTGTATACAAGCCTAGTCGCTCCAATCTTTCAACATATGACAGTCCCATCATTCCAGGAATTAACCTTGTTAACCTACGCTGTACTCCCTCAATAGCTAGAATATCCTTCCTCAAATTTGGAGACCAAAACTGTGCACAATACTCCAGGTGTGGTCTCACCAGGGCCCTGTACAACTGCAGAAAGGACCTCTTTGCTCCTATACTCAACTCCCCTTGTTACATGATATGAGTTATATATGTTATCAGTCACAGTTATGATATCAGAAGAGAGGAGTCTAAAACTAGAGGGTGTTGGTGAAAGAGGAAAGATTTAAAGGGGGAACTTTTCACACAAAGGGAAAATGAACTGCTAGAAGTGGGTACAATTACAATGTTTAAATGGCGTTTGGACAGGTACACGGCTAGGATAAGAAAGGCTTACAGTCGATGTTTCGGGCCAAGACCCTTCACCAGGACAGGTCAGTGCAGCGACATCTTGATGCAATCATGAAGAGAGCACTCAGCTGCTCTGCTTTGTTAGGAGTTTGAAGAGATCTGGTATGTCAGCAAATTCCTACTGGTAACGTGAAGAGCACTCTGACCGGCTGTACTACCGTCTGATATGGAGGCACCAATCCACAAGATCACAAGATCAGATCCACAAGATCACAAGAGGTCCTATGTCCTGACGAAGGGTCTCGGCCCGAAACGTCAACTGTACCTCTTCCTAGAGATGTTGCCTGGCCTGCTGTGTTCAGCAACTTTTATGTATGTTGCTTGAAATTCCAGCATCTGCAGATATCCTCGTGTTTGCATAAGAGAGGCTTGAAAGGACACAGGTCAAACACAGGCAAGTAGGATTTGTGTAGATAGTTATCATGTTTGGCATAAACAAAGACTCAAAAATGATCCCCCTCCACTGTGATATCCAAACATTACCTCACTATTCCCCTTCCACTCATTTATTTATTACAGTAACTTGTATTTTTTTTTGTCTTTCACTGTACTGCTACCACTTTCATTCCCTCCATTATTCTCATGAATCTCCTCTGGACCCTCTCAATGCCAGCACATCCGTTCTTAGTTATAGGGCCCAAAACTTCTCTCACTACTCCAACTGTGATTTGTCCAATATAACTGGAGGTTGGCACAGTTACACACATAAATGCACCACGCTATTTAATGGACCTTTTATCACATGCTTGAAATACCTAGCCGTATGTGTGCTGCTGGCTTTGAACTGTTCAGGTCACCGCCCGTGACAAGATGTGACCTGGCGGAAAGGAGATGACTAATCCTCACTGAGTCTGAAGGGCATGTTTCCATGCTGTAACTAAGAACACGCTGCTAAGGTAGGTTTCAGTCTACTGCCCTTCCTATGGGCTCATTTGAATGTTCGTTCCCCATTCTGTTGTTATGCCTAACCTGACTTCCTTTCACTTCTGTTGTTGGGCATAATTAATACTATCTGCCCTGAGATTCATTTTCTTCCAGGCATTCACAGAACAAAGAAATATATTAGAATCAAGGAAAAACTGCACTAAAGACTGGCAAATAATGTGCAAAAGAAGACACTATGCAAATACTATAAAATAAATAAAAATAATAGTGAATAAGTAAATAACTATCACTGAGAGCATGAGTTGTAGGATCCTTGAGAGTGAGTCTGTAGCTCGTAGAATCAATTCATTGTTGAGGTGAGTGAAGTTATCCACTTCACTTTTTGCTGTTTGCACAATTTGTTCTTTTTTTCACATGTTGGGTGTTTGATGTTTTCTTTAAATGGGTTCCATGGTGTTTCTTTGTTTTCTGGCTGCCTGTGGGAGGACAAATCTCAGAGTGGTATCCTGCATACGTACTTTGATAATAAGTGTACTTTGAAACTTTGGTTCAAGAGCCTGATGGTTGAGGGGTAATAACTATTCCGAACCTGGTGGTGTGAATCCTGAGTCTCCTGTACCTCCTTCCTGATGCCAGTAACGAGAAGAGAGCATGACCTGAGTGGTCACACAAACAACAGGAATTCTGCAGATGCTGGAAATTCAAGCAACACACATCAAAGTTGCTGGTGAACGCAGCAGGCCAGGCAGCATCTCTAGGAAGAGGTACAGTCGACATTTCAGGAGAAGGGACTCGGCCTAAAACGTCAACTGTACCTCTTCCTAGAGATGCTGCCTGGCCTGCTGCGTTCACCAGCAACTTTGATGACCTGGGCGGTGTTGGTCACTGATGATGGACGCTGTTTTCTAAGTTAGAATAATCAATAAATAATAAACATAGATTAATAAGCTTACTTGTTGATAAATTATGGTAAATAACAAACAGATAAGTAATGGAAAAGAAGACAAGTGAGGTACTGTTCAAAAGCTGATGGCAGAGGGTAAGAAGCTGTTTCTGAATCGTTGAGGGTGGGCCTTCAGGTTCCTGTTCCACCTCCCTGATGGTAGCATTGAGAGGAGGGCATGCCCTGGGTTATAGGGGTCATTAATGATGGATGCTGCCCCGTTGAGGCATTGCATTTTGAAGATGTCTTCAATGCTGGGGAGGCTAGTGCCCACGATGGAACTGCTTTCTGCAGCTTTTTCCGATCTTGTGGATTGGTGCCTCCATATCAGACGGAAGTACAGCCGGTCAGAGTGCTCTTCACGTTACCTGTAGGAATTTGCTGACATACCAGATCTCTTCAAACTCCTAACAAAGCAGAGCAGCTGAGTGCTCTCTTCATGATTGCATCAATGTGTCGCTGCACTGACCTGTCACCTGGTCACCTCCTTTTGTGTTGACAGAATCAGGATGTTTGTGTCTCAAAAGGAGACTTTTCATTCCTCTATGTTTATGCCAGCCTTAAACCTATTTCCCAACTCTTGGCTTGTGGCCCGGCAGCCCACAGCTCTTCCAGTCCTTATAAAAGGCACTGACTGGTATGGAGAGGCCACCGCACAAGATCAGAAAAAGCTGTAGAAAATTGTAAGCTCAGCCAGATCCATTGTGGACACCGGCTTCCCCATCATCTTCAAAAGGCGATGCCTCACAAACGCGACATCCATCATTAAGGACCCTCACCACCCAGGACATGTCCTCTTCTCATTGCTACCATCAAGGAGGAGGTACAGGAGCCTGAAGACACACACTCAACATTTCAGGAACAGCTTCTTCCCCTCTGCTATCTGATTTCTCAATGGACATTAACACATGAACACTACCTCAGTATGTTCTTTTTACTTTTTTTGTTCTCTTTTTGTACGAGCTGTTTATTTTTTTATGTATAATTATTGGAATTGATAGTTTATTATTTATTGCAACATACTGGTGCTGTAAAACAACAAATTTCACAGCATATGCCAGTCCTGTTAAACCTGATTCTGGTTCTAAATCTGATGAAGGTTTTTTTTCCCTCCAGCCAAGGTGGTGAGGTCCAATCCCCGTGTCCTTTGAAGGGGAAAACATGCTCGCATCCTCTGAGCCATTCCCCTGAATCTCTCAGTCGTGGTTACTGCTGAGGAAACAGATTCCTTTGTTCATGCCCTCAGAGTAATGTCAGCGGCTTTGGGATCTCTTTATCAGGGGACTAAAACCTCACTCTGTACATCTGGTCTGGTAACAGACACCCTGTGTTAAGGAAGACATACTTCCAATTGACAATGTGCAGTTCAAGCCCGGAGACTCGTGTTCAGCCCCAACCATGAAAGCTGAAACTGGAAAATTCACTAATAAGAGTCAGCCAATCAGAAAGCCCCTATTCAAATATTGTAGCACCAGAGAAGCTTCCAGAGCTTTCCAGAATCATCCAAATGCAATTACAAGGGGTCCATTCTTTCCAGTGTAGGCTGGGGATAGCTTACAGTCATGGGAAGGGAAAGACAGGGTTTTGCTTAAACACCTTATCTGAAAGACTGCATCTCAACAATCAGTCATACCCAAGAGATTATTGTGCTGGAATGGCCCTGTAACTCTAAGGTGATCATTCAGAGTTCACGTCTGCTAGTGGGCCAATCCCTGTGGCCAGTCGTCACCTTTCTACCAAGTGAATTAATATGCGGGTAAAGCTTTCCATCAAACCCAAGAGAAATGCTGGTCAGAGATTTGCGTGATGTTATTATCAGGTTACTTTTATAATTACTTGGTCTTGTTTGGATATAAATTACTTAATAAGACTGGAATTAAATATTAACAGCAAGCTTAGCACTAGTAATAATTAGAACTAAATCCCTTGGAAGTCAGCCATGAACATTCTATATGGCTGAAAAATCCAGAAATTGGAAGTGGTGGAGATCAGAACTAAACAGAAAATGCAGACACCGCTCAGCAGGTCAGGCAGTGTCTGTGGACAGATAGCAGAGGTGTCAGTTCTTGAGATTCAAGATTCACAATAGTTTAATGTCATTTCCAGTACAGAGTGTAAAGGAGAACAAAATAATAGCTACTCTGGATCTGATACAGCACAAAAAAACACAATAAGATAAAGAACACAATAATAATGATAAAAAAGCATAATAAATATAAATCCATAGGATAGCTTATATAGTTTGTGTGTCCATAAAGCTAGGCACAGGAGTGTCTGTACATAAGGCAACTGAAATAAAGTAGTGGTGGTTGGGGTGTGGGGGTGGGGGGGGTTAGTGGGTGGAGATGTTGATCAGCCTTACTGCTTGGGGAAAGTGACTGTTTTTGAGTCTGGTGCTCCTGGCATGGATGCTACGTAGCTCCTCCCTGATGGGAGTGGGACAGACTGTCCATGAGCAGGGTGAGTGGGATCCCTCATAATGTTACTGGTTCTTTTCCGGCACATTTCTGTGTCTTATTTCAGTTAATTTACTGCTCTCCCATTTTTTCCAGAGTCCTGTATTTCTGGTTTTGCTACCTGATGCCAGCTAGATCTCTATTTAGACTGTGGAAATACTGCCAGGGGTAGATTAAGCTCACAATCACCATGACAGCCCTGGTAAAGGAACTGCTAATTTGAACAATGTCCCAGAGCCCAGCAACTTATAGTGTTGACTTATACAGTAACTGTGTAGCAGGAAGAACCCACTGGGCCAACAAGCCTCTGTGGTCCACAAGAGTGACGTTCCACATCAGTGTACTACTTAATCCCAACAACCCTGCTGGGCATAGGCCACTGACAGCAGCCCTCCAGAGTCCTCTGTCCCGTGCTGAAAATTGCTCAGCCCTTTGGCTTCCACTTTCTCCACACAACTTAATACGTCTTCGAGGTGAAGATCCTTTCTTGCCCAAGGATGAGGTATTTGGAACTTCTGTTGGCGTTTCTGTAGCCCTGGTTTTTTTATTGCATGGGGTTGCTTGAACCATGCCCAACCCTCCTCCCCTGGCAGCTGGGCTAGGGACCTTCCATGGCAGAGCTAGATCTGTGTTCCCATTCCTTTCTTTGTTTCATCTACTGAGTGACAAACTGAACCTTTTGGCCCACAAAAGTGGTGAATAAGCTAGTAATGGAATGGCCAACCTAACTAATCCTTTCTGCCAATATCCATATCCTTCCACTTTCTTCACATTCATGTGCCTATCTAAACATCTCTTAAAAGTTCCTAATGTTTCCTCCTCTACCACTATCCCAGGCACCCACTACTCTCTGTATATAAAAAAAAATCAAATCTTGCTCCTCACATCTATGAAATTACTTCCCTCACCTTAAATGCATGCATGTTCAGTTTCCCTGAGTTTTTAATTCACTAGAATTATTTACATCATCAGATTAATCATTTGCTGTTGCATACTGACTTAATTAATTTCCTCTTGTGGTTAGTGTCCAGAGATGAATGATTTGCAACTACCCATAGCTTATTGTAGACCTAATGCTTGAATGATCATGGAATGACAGACATTTCCTCATCTCCCCTCTCCTATCGGACAGAAAATACACACATTTGAACACACATACTCCTGAGCCCAAGGACAGCTTCTACCCCACTGTTATAGATTCTTAAATCTAATTCACAATCTCCCTTGGACCTTATTGTCTCCCTGCACTGCAGATTCTCTGTAACTAGAACACTTTATTCTGCATTCTGTTATTGTTTTCCCCTGTGAAGTGCGTCAGTGTAATGATATTCTAGGATCAATTTTAGGGACAGATGCAAAGCAAAGTTTTTCACTGTGGGGTGGAGGGTACTTGCCACAATAATAAACCAATTACTAAAGAATGATTTAAGTAAGAATACCATAAGATCATAAGATACAGGAGCAGAATTAGGCCATTCAGCCCATTGGGTCTGCTCCACCATTCTATCATAGCTGATCCCTGTCAACCCCATTTTTCTGCCTTCTCCCAGTAATCTTCGACACCCTGCCTGATCAAGAATTCATCAACCTCCACTTTAAATATACCTAGTGACCTGGCTTCAACAACTGGCTGTGGCAATGAATTCCACAGAGTCACCATGCTCTGACTAATAAATTCCTGTTCATCTCGGTTCTGAATAAATGTTTCTCTATTCTAAGGTTGTGTACTCTGGTCCTAGACTCTCCACAAAAAGAAACATCCTCCCCCCCCCCCCCCCCCACATCCACTCTGTTTAGGCCTTTCAATGGTCAGTAGGTTTAAGTGAGATTCTCCCTCATTCTTCTAAACTCCAGTGAGTACAGGTCCAGAGCTATCAAATGCTCCTCATACATTAACTCCTTAATTCCTGGGATCATTCTCATGAACCTCCCCTGGGCCCTCTCCAATGGCAACACATTTAGTCCTGGATAAGGAGCCCAGAACTGCTCACAATAATCAAGTGCCTGACCAATGCCTTATAAAGGAAGTCTCAGCATTACACCCGATTCTAGTCCTCATAAAATGAATGCTTTCTTTGTATTTGCCATCCTTACCACTGACTCAACCTGCAAGTTAACCTTAGGGAATCCTGCACAAGGACCCCCAAGTTCTTTTGCAACTCTGATTTTTGAATTTTCTTCCCGTTTTGAAAATAGTCTACGTCCTTATTCTTTCTACCAGAGTGCATGACCATACACTTCCCTAAACTATATGCCACCTGCCACTTCTGTGCCTAATCTCCCAATCTGTCCAAGTCTTTTTGCAGACTCCTCAACACTACCTGCCCCTCCACCTATCTTTGTATTGTGCACAAACTTGGCCACAAAGCCATCAATTACATCACCTGAATCATTGACGTACAATGTGAAAAGGAGTAGTCCCTACACCGACCCCTGGGAATACCACTAGTCACTAGTAGCAAACCAGAAAAGTGCTCCTTTACTTCCACTCCTGCCAGTCAGCCAATCTCCTGTCCATTAGATCAGGCCATTAGCAGAATTAGACCAATTGGCCCATCAAGACAACTCTGCCATTCCATCATGGACGACCAATTGTCCTTTTCAAGCCCATTCTCCTGCCTTCTCCCCCTTAAAGCCCTTGCAAATCACAACTGTATCAACCTCTACTTTGAATATACCCAATGACTCGAAACCAGTCCAGATGAAGGAGCCACTTGACTGGTCTCTGTCCAGCACCCTAAAAATATTCTCCCTTCGCTGCCAGGGACGTGACTGAGGTGCATACGATCTATAAGATGCCCAGGACGCTCCAACAACACCTTATGATCTCCAACACCGAGAGGGTGGTAGTTCTGGCTTCTGACCCATTCCTTTCCAGTGCAGATGGAGGGCCCCTGCCCAAAATATCGACTGTTTATTCCTCTCCATAGGTGCTGCCTAACCTGCTGAATTCCTCCAGTATTGTGTGTGTGGTGCTCTGGATTTCCAACATCTACAGAATCTCTTGTGTTTAAGAAGACAGTCTGGGTGTGAGTGGATGGGACTAAGCAGAATAACATTTCAGCATGGACTAGATGGTCTGAAGGGCCTGCTCCTCTGCTGTCATGCTCTGTGACTCTAAGAACAGGGCAGTAGAAACCACCTTCATGTTCACCAAAAGTGATATTGATTTTTAATAGACAGCAGCTGCTTTATTAGTTCAAAGTAAAATTTATTATAAGAGGGCATGCACATCAGCAGATACAACCCTGAGATTCTCTTTCGGCGGGCATACTTTGCAAATCTATAGAACAATAACTATAAACATTAGGAATTGTTAACTGTAAGGTTGACACAGCATTTTGGACAAAAAGACCTGTACTGTGCTGTAATGTTCTATATTCCATCCGCCTCTACCACCACCCCTGGTAGCGTATTCCATGTGCCCACCACTCTGTGTGTATATAAAAAAACTACCTTGGACACTGCCCCCCCCCATACATTTAATCACCTTAAAATTTGCCCTTCATATTAGCCTTGAGGAAAAAGTCTCTGGCTGACCACTCGATCTATGCCTCTTACCATTTTATACACCTAGTACTCCATCTCAGGTTTATAATCCCAGTGCACTGCACTGTAAACACTTTAAACCACTTTTTATAATGCAGTTTCCAGTGTAAATACATGCTGGTATTTATACACATTTTTAATTAGATATTTAACCTCATATCTAAACTTCTAACTTTGTTTTTATATAATTCTTTAGTTGTATAATTGTTTAATGTTGTTTTTGTTGTCTGTTACACCCTGACCAACACACCCCAGCAAATTCACAAAGAAGGGACAATAGCAGCTATATTTCATTAGGAGTTTGAGGGGACACCCTGAGCCAATAGACTGGTCCTGGACTTATTTTCCATCCGGCATAGTTTGCATTTTGTTGTTTGATTGTTTGTGGTTTTTGTATTGCTATATTTATGCTCTATTCTTGGTTGGTGCAGCTATAATGAAACCCAGTTTCCCTCGGGATCAGTAAAGTATATCTATCTATCTATCTATTTGGTCCCCCCAGGACATGCCCTCTTCTCACATCAAGGAGGAGGTACAGGAGTCTGAAGACACACACACTCAGTGTTTCAGGAACAGCTTCTTCCTCTCTGCTGTCAGACTTCTGAAAGGACATTGAACCCATGAACACTACCTCACTATCTTTTCTTGCATGACATTAATTATTTTAATTATTAATACTGTTATTCACAGTTGTTTATTACTATGTATTGTACTGTACTGCCACCACAAAAACAACAAACTTCATGGCATATTTCTGTGATATTAAATTTGATTCTGATTCTGATTCCAATACAAATTCAAAATTCCTAATACATGTAAATGTATACGGTAAATAAAGTCAATCCTCAGATTTCCAATAAAATAGTTCAGGGCTTTGTCAAGCTTATTTTCTTCAAGGAGACTCAGCCGAACATGATCTTTATAATCGTGTTTCTTTCAGCAGGCCTTTTATATACAGGATGTTATTACTGCCTCCCCCTGCCCTGACATCATGTCAAGCCCCACCAAGCCTCAGCTCCCCTTTTATTACATAAGGGCAGCTACAATTATTATAAGGAGAGGTTAGAGGTTGGACCTAATAGATGTTTATAACATTATGAGAGGTGTTGATAGGGTAAAGAGTCAGAATCTTTTCCCCAGGGTAGAAATGTCAAAAACTAGAGGGTGGAGGTGTGAGGTGAGAGGGGAAATGTTTAAATGAGATGCACACTCAGTGGCCACTTTATTTGGTATCTCCTGTTCCTCAGAGGGTATGTTCATGGTCTCCTGCTGCTGCTGTAGCCCATCCACTTCAATGTTTGACGTGTTGTACAATCAGAGATGCTCTTCTGCACACCACTGTTGTAACGTGTGGTTATTTGAGTTACTGTCACCTCCCTGTCAGCTTGAACCAGTCTGGCCATTCTTCTCTGACCCCTCTCATTAACCAGGTGTTTTCACCAACAGAGCTTCCATTCACTGGATGTTGTTTTTTTTTGTTGTTTTTCACATCATTCTCTGTAAATGCTAGAGACTGTTGTGCATGACAATCCCAGGAGATCAGCAGTTTCCATAAGACCAAAAGAGACAGGAGCAGAATTAGGCCATCTGCTCCATCATTCAATTATGGCTGATCCTTTTTTCTATCTCCTCCTCAACCCCAGTTCCCGGCCTTCTCCCCATAACCTTTGATGCCATGTCCAATCAAGAACCTATCAATCTTGTCTTAGATACACCCAACGACCAGGCCTCCACAGCTGCATGCAGCAACAAATTCCACAAATTCACTATCCTTTCTCCACATCTCTGTTTTGAAAGGGCACCCTTCTATCCTGAGGCTGTGCCCTCTTGTCCTGGACTCTCCCATCATGGGACAGTGTCTAGGCCTTTCAACATACGAAAGGTTTCAATGAGACCACCCCTCATCCTTCTGAATTCCAGTGAGTACAGCTGGAATGAATTACTATCATTACTGACAAACTACATCACTGCTCGGTACGGCAGATAGGAAGGGTCTACAACGGGTAGTCAAAACTGCCCAACGCATCACTGGCACCAGCCATTAAGGACACTTATACTGAAAGGTGATGGAAAAGGGTCAGTAACGTCATGAAGAATCCCACCCACCTTGCTCACGGACTGTTTGTCCCACTCACATCGGGGAGGAGGCTACGTAGCATCAACTCCAGGACCACCAGACTCAAAAACGGTTACTTTCCCCAAGCAGTAAGGCTGATCAACACTTCCACCCACTAACCCACCCCTCCACACCCCCAACCACCACTACTTTATCATTTCCTGTCAGAGTCACCTTATGTACAGACACTCCTGTGCCTAGTGTCACTTTGTGGGCATACAATCAATCTCTGTATATAAGATATCTTATGAATTTGTATTTATTGTGTTTTTTTTTACTAGTGTGTTCTTTATCTTATTGTGTGCTCGGATCCGGAGTAAAGAATTGTTTCATTCTCCTTTACACTTGCGTACTGGAAATTATATTAAACAATCTTGAATCTTGCGTATCAGCTAAACACGAATTAGCGTAAACCCAGAGATTCACAAATGAGACGCTGCGAATGTTAATCAAAATAATATTTATTAAGAAGCGAAATGTTTTTTTTTGCAGAAGTCAACTGCGTAACCTGCAACAATTTGCAGAATTTTCTTCGGGATTTGTTACCACACGAATCCGTTCCGGGGTTATCAATGTCTGCACGGGGCCCGCACAGAGTCCGTACAAACTTTATGCATTCTGATGAAGGGTTTCGGCCCGAAATGCCGACTGTTCATTCCTCTCTATAGATACTGAGTTCTCCCCCAGCCCTTTCCCCAGTTATGGGGTGTCACGGCGTGAACACGGATCACTTTGTACACAGCAATAACCGGGAAACCTATTTTACTGCTGCTGATCACGGGTAAGGGCCAGAAAATTAAAGGGTTAACGTATAAGGAGCATCTGACGGCTCTGGACCTGTACTCGCTGGGGTTTAGAAAAATTGGTTGTGGCGGGGTGGTGGGTGGGGAGGTATCATTAAAACCTATCAAATATTGAAGGGTCTAGATAGATTGGATGTGGAGAGGATGTTTCCTATAGTGGGGGAGTCTAGGACCAGAGGGCACAGCCTCGGAAGAGGGGGACATCCATTTAGAACAGAAATAAGAATAAATTTCTTTAGGCAGAGGGTAGTGGAATCGTCACAGACGGCTGTGGAAACTGAGTAATTGAGTATATTTAATACGAAGGTTGATAGGTTCTTGATTCGTCAGGGTGTCAAATGTTACGGGGAGAAGACAGGACAATGGGCTAGAGAGGGATAATAAGTTAGCTATGAAAGAATGACGGAATAGACTTAACGGGCCGAATGGCCAACTCTGCTCCTAAGCCTTATGGTCTTAAGCTCCCTCGCTCCGCGAGGAGAAGGACCCCGTACCCACTGAAGGTGTAAACTATAGATTAGTACAAACCGGCCCGTGCCTTCTCGGTACCAACGTGTGACAGTGACACACACAATGCCGGAGGAACTCTGCAGGTCAGTTTGCATCCATGAACAATGTTCCTGGGAATATTTAACCGGGAGACGGTTAATTAAACTCAGCCAAACCCGGCTGCGAAAGGAGGAGGGTTGGATATGAGAAGCAACTTCTTCCCACAAAACCTCAGAGCTACGGAAACGCCAAAGGAAGCTCCAAAGACCTCATCCCAAGGAGAGGAGAGATCTCGCCTGGAAGATGTGTGAACTCGTACGGTGAAAGCGGAAACCACAGGGACTATCAACCTTCCACTGACCCAGGGCAGGGAACTCTTAAAAAGAGGAAGAGGATTAATTAGGCATTAGGGAGGAATTTTGGGAGGGTAAATGGGGAACAGATGTTCTCAGGGAAGACATAATATCAGGTCTCGGCCCCAAACATCGAATGTTTCCCCTCAGTTAATCCCCACACTGAATAACAGTTCGGCACGAACTAGATGGGCGAAGGGCTGCTTTTGCCCTGTAGTGCTCTATGACGCCATAGACGCTGCCTGACCTGCTGAGTTCCTCCAGCATTTCGTGTGTGTTGCTCTGGATTTGCAGATTCTACAAAATCTCTTACATTGATGTTACAGTGAGCCACTGTCAAGCGTAAACTGGTCTCTGGGTACCGGATGGTCGGGCGCCCAGTGAATAACCAGAGAATGGCGGCGGACACCCACTCGCACCCCCGATGCACGCCGTAAGGAACCGCGGCTCGTTCCAACCCCGATCCGTGTTCAAACAGGAGCAGCGCGGATGGGACCCCGCGGGGGAGGTGTCCACGGGGTGAGGTAGGATGCCGTGGTAGTAGTGCGTTCGGGGGTCTCCAATGGACCCGGGTTCGGAGGCTCCTCACTACACATGGGTTCTAGGATCCCACAGTCCCGGGCTCGGAGATCTCAAGAGTCCGCGGTTCGGGGATCTCGTAGTTCGAGAGGGTCCACAGGCTCGCATTCGGAGGTCTCACAGTCCCGGGTTCGAGAGCGTCCCACAGTCCCGGGTTCGAGAGCGTCCCACAGTCCCGGGTTCGAGAGGATCTGACAGCTCGGGTCATAGGGTCCCACAGTCTCGGGTTCGAGAGGGTCCCACAGTCCCGGGTTCGAGAGGGTCTCACAGTCCCGGGTTCGAGAGGGTCTCACAGTCCCGGGTTCGAGAGGGTCCCATAGTCCCGGGTTCGAGAGGATCTGACAGCTCGGGTCATAGGGTCTCCCCGTCCCGGTTCGAGAGGGTCTCACAGTCCCGGGTTCGAGAGGGTCTCACAGTCCCGGGTTCGAGAGGGTCCTATAGTCCCGGGTTCGAGAGGGTCTCACAGCTCGGGTCATAGGGTCTCACAGTCCCGGGTTCGAGAGGGTCTCACAGTCCCGGGTTCGAGAGGGTCTGACAGCTCGGGTCATAGGGTCTCCACGTCCCGGTTCGAGAGGGTCTCACAGTCCCGGGTTCGAGAGGATCTGACAGCTCGGGTCATAGGGTCTCACCGTCCCGGGTTCGAGAGGATCTGACAGCTCGGGTCATAGGGTCTCACCGTCCCGGGTTGCACAGGGTTTCACAGTCCTGGGTTCGAGTGTTCCACGGTTACCGGGGTTCGGTAGTCTTTCTGTTCTCCTGGTACACGATCTTTATGGAGGTGTCCTCCTCAGGGCGGCTGGTGGGCGGCCGACACCGGTGGTTGGTCTCCCTGAACAGACACATGTTAACCTCCAGCAGCCAGTCCAAAATCCTGACCCGGGCCTCCAGCTCGTCCTCGTCTCCCGACCTGGATCCCCCGCTCTCGGCCTCGCTCTCCGCTCCGACCCCGCTCTCCGCACCGGGACCGGCCGCTTTCCACTCCGGACCCTTGGCCGCCGCCTCGCCGCTGTCCGCTAGCTGATTCCGTGCGCTCGTTTTGCGCCAGTTCTGCGCCCGGTGCGACACAGGCGGGAAATTCTCCTTCCCCGTGCTGGCGGCGACGACGCGGGTTACTGGCCAGCTGAGGGACAGTTTGCGGGACTCCGGCTTCGTGACCGCTCCACAGGGCTTGAGGATGGGTGGGAGGAGCGGCGGCTGCCGGATGCACCCTTGGGTGCCACGGGCCAGCGTCTGCCTCTGTCCCGGGATGGCACCGCGGCCCCAGTTTCTCCTGGAGGGGTTCCCGCTCCGCGCCGGCGACAGCATCCGGCCGGACTCTGCGATCCTCCCGGGAACTGAGCACCGCACGGCCGCTGACAACCCGCCTTATGAGCGGACGCCGAGCTCCGCCCGTTCTGGGCCCGCCCAGAGGAGGGCAGACAGACGAACATTATTGAACGCCTACACCCGTCCGGGGAAATTCCATACCTATCCCGGGAACATCTACACCCGTCCCACGAACTTCCACACTAGCCCCGGGAATATTCACACCCGTCTTGGAAATATCTACATCGGTCGCTGGTGTCCACACCCGTCCCGGGAATATTCACAACTGTCCTTGGAATAACCTCACCGTTCCAGTTAACTTCCAAATCCGACCCGGGAATATTCACGCTCATCCTTGGTATCCATGCTGGTCCTGGGAATGTCCATACCAATCACTTGAATTTTGACACCATAACCAGGAAAATTCACATCTGACCGGGAATGTCTACACCAGTCCCAGGAGTATGCAGTCTCCAGGGAATTGCCACACTCTACCTGGTCTTCTCTACATTGTCCCTGGGAATATTCTGTCACAATGGGGCGTTGGGAACAGACTCGAATGCAACACACAGACACTGAAGTACAGTACAAGGAATAGAACTTGACTAGAGTAGGGACGTGACAGGATACAGATAAGGAGCAGGGACAAGAACACAGACTAGGGCTTGGACCCCAAACTAGAGCCTGGGCAAGGACCCAGAACCTGGGTCTTGCCCCGGGCTCGGGTGCCAGAACCAGGCATGGACATGACATGACTGCAGGACTGGAGGCTGGGGTCTTGAGGCTTGAGGCTTGGAGACAAGCTTGGTGTCTTGAGGCTTGAGGCTTGGAGGCAGGTCTGGGGTCTTGAGGTTTGAGGCTTGGAGGCAGGCCTGGGGTCTTGAGGCTTGAGGCTTGGAGGCAGGCCTGGGGTCTTGAGGCTTGAGGCTTGGAGGCAAGTCTGGGCTCTTGAGGCTTGGAGGTAGGCCTGGGGTCTTGAGGTGAGGCTTGGAGGCAGGCCTGGGGTCTTGAGGCTTGGAGGCAAGTCTGGGGTCTTGAGGCTTGGAGGCAGGCCTGGGGTCTTGAGGCTTGAGGCTTGGAGGCAGGCCTGGGGTCTTGAGGCTTGAGGCTTGGAGGCAGGCCTGGGGTCTTGAGGCTTGAGGCTTGGAGGCAGGCCTGGGGTCTTGAGGCTTGAGGCTTGGAGGCAGGCTTGGGGTCTTGAGGCTTGAGCTTGGAGACAGGCTTGGGGTCTGGGTCTTGAGGCCTGCAGGCTTGAGGTCTGGGTCTTGAGGCCTGCAGGCTTGGGGTCTGGGTCTTGAGGCTTGGGTATGGACTCCGAGCCAGAGACTGGGCAAGGTCCCAGAACCTGGGACTTGACTCGGGCTCAGACTCCAGAACTAGGTGAGGACAAGACGAGGCTACAGGACTGGACATGGCTTGGGTGTGGAACTCCTGGGTAGGGCGAGACAGGTAAAGGCACATGGACAGGACTCGGATAGGACTGGACGAGGGCCTTCAGGAGCACGGAGCCTTGGACTAGAAGAGACAGGAGCATGGAACACAGAGCCGGGACCTCTCCTTGGGAACAGGACGTAGGGCCGGGACTCATACACAGAACACTGGACATGAAGAGACGGATCCCAACACAAGATGGCGGCAAACGGCCAGACCTACCTAGTGAAGGCGTGGACACAGAGAGACAATTCCACACAACGAAAGACAGTTCCTTATCTTGACCTACAAGGCTCCAGTCTTGCTCCGGCAGTAAGATTTCAGCAATACAGGCGGGGTATCCAGGCTAGGTGAGCAGGCAGAGAGTCAAGCAGTGGGGGGGGGGGGGGAGACAAGGTGGGGAACAAGACAGTCCAGCGGCGAATCCCTGGTTTGCAGAGGTATTTATGTCTCAGCCCCATAACGAGAAACATGTGCCCACAACAGAAACTGGGGAAAACCAGAAACCCTGGAACAAGGAATCATGGACCAGACCGTGAACCAGAACACAGACTTCACGGACCAGGCTATGACATATTCTTGCCCGAACCAGGAATATTGGCATCTGGCAGAAAATGTCCAAGGAATATTCACTTCCTCAAGACTTCCCTGATTTCACCGAATCATAATCGTACAGCACAGACACAGGCTCTTTGGCCCAACTGGTTCATGCCACAAAGTTCCCAACTAAATCAGGGGATACTGTCCTTGGTTGTTCCATATCCCCCAAACTATTCCTATCCATATATCTGTCCAAGTGTCTTTGAACTGTAGTTATTGTATCTGCCTCGATCAGTTCCTCAGGCAGCTCGTAGCTTATACCCACCAGTCTGTGTGAAAAAGTTGCTCTTCATTAGAGCATAAGACATAAAAGTAGAATTAGGCCATTCAGCCCATTGAGTGTGCTCTGCAATTCCATCATGGCTGATTTATGTTCCCCTACCTTCTCCAGGTAACCTTTAATGCCCAAACCTACTCACATTGCTCCAAGTGCAGTCTAACTAGTGATTTATAATCCTCAGCATTACATCCTTGCTCTTATATTCTAGTCTTTTCTTCATGTTCACTGTGTCCATTGTTCTAAACTCCCCCACCCTGGGGAAAAGTCAGGGAGCATCCACCCTTCTTACACCCCTTGTGATTTTAGAAACCTCTTTACGATCAACTGTCGGCCTCCTTCATTCCAGGGAAACCCACCCCAGCCTGTCCCACCTCTCATAGCTGTAAGGTGAAGATTCATTTCCTGCGCTTCCTCACTTCCACACTCTGACTGGGAATAGCACCATCTCTGAGAATAACCTGAGTCAGCCCTGGAATAGTCAGTTTCTTCCTGGAAAATTCCCAGTCTTCCTGACAATATCCACACTTGCTGTTCCTCATACTCTCCAGGCAAACTCTGGCATTCCCTCAGGGATCATTGACACACCGTTGGAACGTTCATCCCATCCCAGGAATATCAGATTCATTTACTTATCACATGGACATTCAGACAATCAGTGACATGGATTATTTGCACTGACAACCCACACAACCGAGGGTGTGCTGGGGACAGCCTGCAACTGTCACCACTCATTCTGCAGCCAACATAGCAGCAACTCCAGCAACCCACCAACCTAACCCTCGCCTAATCACAGGACAATTTACAATGACCAATTAACCAGCCCATCGTTGGACAGTGGTAGGAAACTGGATTGTTCAGAGAAAACCCACGCACTCATACGAAGTATGTACAAACTTTTTACAGACAGCGTCAGAGCTGAACTCCAGATTTAGATGCCCCAAGCTGCAATAGTCTCATGCTAACCGTTACACAGCCGTGGTTGAGAGGGAATAATAAATCAGCCACGATCACATGGCAGAGAAGACCCAATGGGCCGAATATCCCAAACCTACACCTATCCATGGATAAACCTACTCCTATCCTACTCCTATCTCTTATGGGTCTTATGTTACCTTTCAGTCTCCTTTGCCCAGAGAAAATGGATGCAACCTATTCAAACTCTCCATATGTCAGGAAATGTAGAGGGGACTTGACCCAAAATCAGAGCAGTGGAGATGATTCACCAGAGAATGATCACTTTAATAATACACTGCAAAATAACAAGCCATGAGGGGCCACAAAACAAGAGAAAACAGAAACTAAACACAACAGACAAGGTCAACTTTGGGCAGGGGCAACTGGTTGGGGCCGGCTGGTTTGCTGAGTGAACAGGACTGTGGGTGAGAACTGGGGTTAAATAGGCTGCAGGTGACGTGTCTGGAACAAGCAGCAAGTGAATTCTACTGGCTGGGTGGAGACTGGGAGGTGTCAGCAGGAGCAGGCCTGATATCATACAACTCAAGTCCTCCATTCTGGGCTACATCCTTGTGAACCTTACCTGTTGTCTGCCTTAATCTCATCTTTCCTCGAATGTGGTGACCAGACTGTACAAAAGGAGACCACTATGTTGATCACCCCACTCCATCAGCAAAGAGTAGGAATTCCTGGTAGCCAACCATTTTAATTCCTATCCCCATTCCAATTCTGAAATGTTAGTCCATGGCCTCCTCTTTTGCCATGATGAGGTCACTCTCAGGTTGGAGGAGCAACACCTCGTGTTCTGTCTGGGTAGCCTCCAACCTGATGGCATGAACATCGATTTCTCCAACTTACGGTAGTTTTTTTCTCCCCCACCTCTTTCTCCAATTCCCACTCTGGCTTCTTACCTCCTCTCCTACCTGCCTATCACCTCCCTCTGATTCCCCTCCTCCTTCCATCTCTCCCATGGTCCACTCTTATCTCCTATCAGATTCCTTCTTCTTCAGCCCTTTACCTTTTCCTCACCTCCCAGCTTCTCAGTTCGTCCCCCTCCTCCACCCACCTGGCCTGACCCATCTTCTTCTAACTGTCCTCCTTCTCAACCCCACCTTTTTATTCTGGCATCTTCCCCCTTCCTTTCCATTCCCGATGAAGCGTCTCGGCCCAAAACGTTGACTGCTTATTCATTTCGATAGATGCTGCCCGACCTGCAGAGTTTCTCCAGCATTTTGTGCGTGCAATACCTCAAGATTTGCCTGACCAAGACAAGATAAAAATGCAAACAAAGAATTCTAGGTCAACATTTATTATTGGACAGATATTTTACTAATTCTGAAGTATTATTTGCATTAAACATGTGGATTTAATTGGTTCAAGCAACACACATCAAAGTTGCTGGTGAACGCAGCAGGCCAGGCAGCATCTCTAGGAAGAGGTACAGTCGACGTTTCGGGCCGAGACCCTTCGTCAGGACTCATCTTTCCTTGAATGTGCTGACCAGAACTGTACAAAAGGGCACCACTTGTCCGAGTCCTGACGAAGGGTCTCGGCCCGAAACGTCGACTGTACCTCTTCCTAGAGATGCTGCCTGGCCTGCTGCGTTCACCAGCAACTTTGATGTGTGTTGCTTGAATTTCCAGCATCTGCAGAATTCCTCATGTTTACGGATTTAATTGGTTAGTAACATTAGGAATATACATTATGATTGGTACTTAAATATGCAAACCATGGGACTCAGAGGTGCACAAAGTTTCTATTGAATCGATACCTGTATCCACCGTAGTAAATTTCTGGATAAAAATGTATTTCTTTGTTCAATTTTAGAACAGTTTGGTGACAGGGCCAGGCTGTTCTCCCTGTGCACAAGTAAATATAGTGTGTTTGAAGAATGAGTGTGAGGTGAGTCCAGTTAATCAGAGACGACAATCCCGTCTCTGCAGTATTTTATTTTACCTGTGTTAGTGGGAAGGGTCAGTGAGAGGAAGACTTTTAAAGCAAAAAAAGAAGAAAAACCATTAAATGAGCCAAAATTACTGCTATTTATTCTTTTGTTGGTGACTGTGTACTGATGGCTCCTCGTTGTATTGGGTACTTTCTCAAAACCATTCCATAGCAAAGTAATGCCTTAAAGCAATTTACTAGATGAACTCAGCAGGACAGGCAGCATCCAAGAAAAGGAATGAAGAGTTGACACTGATGAAGAATCTCAGCCTGAAACGCCAACTCTTTATTCCCTCCATTGATGCTGCCTGACCTGCTGAGATTCCCCAGCATTTTGTGTGTGTTGTTTTGGATTTCCAGCTTCTGCAGAATCTCTTGTGTTTAAGTAAATTACATCAGGACCGGCCAGGTAAATGAAAGCTCCACAATTTACCGGTCAGATGCCTTTTGAAACCAAAGCTAAAAAGAAAAAAGGATTTTTTGGGGGAATTTTAACAGACAGAAATCATTTACACATAGACTCATTCAGCAGCTGCAAGGATCAGACCTGAAGAAAGGTTTGATACTTGACACTTTCTTGATACACCTGTAGTCATGCAGTCACCTCAGGCTTCCACCACGTCTACTTGCATCTGTGCACATAGTACCCTGTCATGTATCCGATGATGAAGATGATTACGGAGATCGCCACTCCACTGAGGGTTTTCATGGCAATGCCTAGTCTCCCGGTGCATAGTTTATTGTATATCCTGAGGGAGGAAGTAGACAAGGAACATTCTCAGTCGAAGTCAGGTGAAACATCAGCAGGATAGCGTAAAACAAGCAGATATACTAGAACGTGCAATGAAGGAAGAAGAGAGCTGACTTGATAGAGGTCAAGATGATAAGAGGCATAGCCAGAGACTTTCTCCCAGGCCAGTAGGACTAATAAAAGGGGGCATAATTTTAAGGTTTATTTGTATAGCTCTTTTCAAACACAAGGCAGTTCAAAGTGCTTTACATAAAACAAGATATAAAAATCAAACATCAAATTTCAGACAATACAAAGAGAATAAAACCACACATAAAAATAAAGAATTGAAAGTTACAGTGCGGAAGATTCTAATTAAAAGCTACAGCAAAAAGAAAAGTTTTAAACCTCAATTTAAAAGAGATTAAAGTTAGGGCAGGCTTCAGGTCCTCTGGAAGGTTATTTCAGATATGTGGACCACAGTTACTAAAAGCTGCTTCACCATGTTTAGATTTGACCCTGGGGACAGCAAGCAGACCCACCCAGACGACCTGAGAGTTCGGGGAAGTTTCATATTACAGCAAGAGATCAGGGATGTATTTTGGCTCTAGACCATTCTGTGCTTTATAAACCAGGAGTAATATTTCAAAGTCAATCCTCTGATGGACAGGAAGCCAGTGTAGCGATCTGAGAACTGGAGTGACGTGATCTACTTTCTGGGTCCCAGTGAGGACTCCAGCAGCAGTGTTCTGAATGAGCTGCAGATGTCTGAGGGATATTTTTACGGGGGCCTGTGAAAATGCCATTACAGTAGTCAAGCCTACTAAAAATAAGTGCATGGATGAGTTTTTCTAGATCTTTCTGAGACACAAACCCTTTAACTCTCACAATATTTTTAAGATGGTAGTAGGCTGACTTTGTAATTGTCTTAATATGGAGTTAAAATTTAAGTCGGATTCCATCACAACACCCAGGTTTCTGGCTTGTTTTGTGATCTGTAACGACAGGGATTCTAAGTGAGCACTGACTTTTAATTATTCTTTTTTGGCTCCAAAACCAATTATTTCAGTTTTCTTACTAACTGTAGTCCTGACGAAGGGTCCCGGCCTGAAACATTGACTATACCTTTCCCTAGAGATGCTGCCTGGCCTGCTGCGTTCACCAGCAACTTTGATGTGTGTTACTTGAATTTCCAGCATCTGCAGAATTCCTGTTGTTTGCATATTTCAGTTTTCTCTTTGTTTAACTGGAGGAAATTTTGGCTCATCCAATCAGTGATTTGTTCAAGACAGTTTTTTAGTGATTGTATGGGGGCCATAGTCACTTGATGACATGGTTATATAAATCTGAATGTCATCAGCATAATTACGGTAAGATATTTTGTTGGTGACCAAGATCTGAGCTACAGACGGCACTTATATGCTAAACAGAAGAGGCCCTGGTATGGACTCGTGAGGCAATCCGCATGTCGTTATTGTTTGGTCAGATATGCATAAGACCATAAGACCATAAGACATAGGAGTCAGAATTAGGCCATCTGGCCCATCCAGTCTGCTTCACCATTCAATCATGGCTGATCCTTTTCTTTTCTCCTCCTCAACTCCAGTTTCCGGCCTTCTCCCTGTAACCTTTGATGCCATGTCCCATCAAGAACCTATCAATCTCTGCCTTAAATACACCCAGCGACCCGGCCTGGCCTCCACAGCTGCATGTGGCAACACATTCCACAAATTCACCACCCTTTGGCTAAAGAAATTTCTCCACATCTCTGTATTGAAAGGGTGCCTCTCTATCTTGAGGCTGTGCCCTCTTGTCTTAGACTCCCTCACCATGGGAAACATCCTTTCCACCTTTACTCTGTCTTGGCCTTTCAACATTTGAAAGGTTTCAATGAGATCCCCCCCATCCTTCTAAATTCCAGCAAGTACAGATGCAGAGTCATCAAACATTCCTCGTATGATAACCCTTTCATTCCTAGAATCATCCTTCTGAACCCTCTCTCCAATGCCTGCATATCTTTTCTAAGATGAGGGGCCCAAAACTGTTCACAATACTCAAGGTGAGGCCTCACCAGTGTCTTATAAAGCCTCAGCATCACATCCCTGCTCTTGTATTCTAGATCTCTTGAAATGAATGTTAACATGGCATTTGCCTTCCTCACCACCAACTCAACCTGAAAATTAACCTTTGGGGTGTTTTGCACAAGGACTCCCAAGTCCCTTTGCATCTCAGATTTTTGGATTTTCTCCCTGTCTAGAAAATAGTCTGCACATTTATTTCTACTACCAAAGTGTATGACCATGTATTTTCCAACATTATATTTCATCTGCCACTGTCTTGCCCATTCTCCTGATCTGTCTAAGTCCTTCTGCATCCTACCTGTTTCCTCAACACAGCCTGCCCCCTATCGATCTTCAGCATACAGCATAAAAAGAAGTGGTCCCAACACCGACCCTTGTGGAACACCACTAGTCACTGCCTCCTACCAATCAGCCAATGCTCTAACCATGTTAGTAACTTTCCTGTAATACCATGGGCTCTTGGGGTACACAGCCTCATATGTGGCATCTTGTCAAAGGCCTTCTGAAAGTCCAAACATACAACATCCACTGCATCCCCTTTATCTATCCTACTTGTAATCTCCTCAAAGAATTCCAACAGGATCGTCAGGCAGGATTTCCCCTGAAGGAAACCATGCTGACTTTGTACTATCTTGTCCTGTGTCACCAAGTACTCCATCACTTCATCCTTAAGAATTGACTCTAACATCTTCCCAATCACTGAGGTCAGGCTAACTGGTCTATAATTTCCTTTCTGCTGCCCTCCTCCTTGTTTAAAGAGTGGAGTGACATTTGCAATTTTCCAGTCCTCTGGCACCATGCCTGAGTCCAATGATTTTTGAAAGTTCATTTCTAATGCCACCACAATCTCTAACACAACCTCTTTCAGAACCCTTGAGTGCAGTTCATCTGGTCTGGGTGACTTATGTAGCTTTAGGTCTTTCAGCTTTTTGAGCACCTTCTCGTTCGTAATACTAATTGCACCCACTTCTCTTCCTTCACACACTACAACAACAGGCATACTGCTAGTGTCTTCCACAGTGAAGACTGA
The DNA here is from genome assembly GCF_030028105.1 of Mobula birostris. NCBI lineage: Eukaryota > Metazoa > Chordata > Chondrichthyes > Myliobatiformes > Myliobatidae > Mobula > Mobula birostris. Next base: position 2,187,600 of record NC_092396.1, on the reverse strand, counting down.
TGCAAAATACTCATTTAGTTCATCAGCCATCTTCTTGTTCCCCGTTACTATTTCTCCTGCCTCATTTTCCAGTGGTCCTACATCCACTCTCATTTCTCCTTTATTTTTAACATACTTGAAACTTTTACTATCTACTTTGATATTATTTGCTAGCTTACTTTCATATTTAATCTTTTCACTTCGAATGATTTTTTTTAGTTGCTCTCTGTAGGTTTAAAGAATTTCCCAATCCTCTATCTTCCCACTAATTTTCGCTTTGTTGTATGCCCTTTCTTTTGCTTTTACAATAGCTTTGACTTGTCAGCTATGGTTGTACTATGTTACCATTTGAATATTTCTTCATTTTTGGAATACATATGTCCTGCACCTTTCTCATTTTTTCCCAGAAACGCACGTCATTGCTGCTCTGCTGTCATCCCTGCCAGCAGCTCCTTCCAATTTACTTTGGCTAACTCCTCTCTCATACCACTGTAATTTCCCTTACTCCACTGAAATACTGCTACATCAGACTTTACTTTCTCCCTATCAAATTTCAAGTTGAACTCAATCATATTGTGATCACTGGCTCCTTTTACCTTAAGCTCCCTAATCACCTCTGGTTCATTACATAGCACCCAATCCAGTATAGCTGATCCCCTAGCAGGCTGATCAACCAACTGCTCTAAAAAGCCATCTCTTAGGCATTCAACAAACTCACTCTCTTGAGATCCGTTACCAATCTCATTTTCTCAGTCAACTTCCATGTTAAATCTCCCATAACTGCTATAACATTGCCCTTTTGACTCACCTTTTCTACTTCCTGTTGTAATCTGTGGTCCACCTCCCAGCCGGAGGCCGATATATAATTGCCATCAGCGTCCTTTTACCCTTGCAGTTTCTTAACTCTACCCACAAGGTTTCAACATCTTCTGATCCTACGTCACATCTTTCTACTGATTTGATGCTGTTCTGCAGAGTCAGACCACCCCCTCTGCCTACCTTCCTATCCCTTGGACATTCAGCTCCCAACGACAACCATCCTTCAGCCACAATTCAGTGATGGCCACAACACCGTACCTGGCAATCTGTAATAGTGCAGCAAGATCATCCACTTTATTTCTTATACAGCACGCGCATTTAGATACAACATTTTGAGTACCGTATTTGCTACCCTTTCTGATTCTGCATCCCTAATGATTTGATACTCAGCCTGTTGGCTGCGACTAAGTCCCATCACCTGCCTGCTCTTCCTGACTGTCTGACTGAACACTATCTTTTACTTTTTTACCATCTGTCCTTTCCTGAGTCCGTTCATTCCACTTCCCACCCCCCTGCCAAATTAGCTTAAACCCTCCCAACAGCTCTAACAAACCTGCCCATGCGAATATTGGTCCCCATCGGGTTCAAGGGCAACCTGTCACTTTTGAACAGGTCATACCTTCCCCAGAAGAGATCCCAATGATCTAAGAACCTGAAGCCCCGCCCCCTGCGCCAGCTTCTCAGCCACACATTAACCTGCCAAATCATCCTGTTTCTGTTTAGTGATAATTTTTCAAAACTCGTTAGATTCTGGACTAGTTCCTGAGGATTGGAGGGTGGCTAATGGAACTCCACTTTTTAAAAAAAGGAGGGAGAGAGAAACCGGGGAATTATAGACCGGTTAGCCTAACATCGGTGGTGGGGAAACTGCTGGAGTCAGTTATCAAGGATGTGATAACAGCACATTTGGAAAGCGGTGAAATCATCGGACAAAGTCAGCATGGATTTGTGAAAGGAAAATCATGTCTGACGAATCTCATAGAATTTTTTGAGGATGTAACTAGTAGAGTGGATAGGGGAGAACCAGTGGATGTGGTATATTTGGATTTTCAAAAGGCTTTTGACAAGGTCCCACACAGGAGATTAGTGTGCAAACTTAAAGCACACGGTATTGGGGGTAAGGTATTGATGTGGATAGAGAATTGGTTAGCAGACAGGAAGCAAAGAGTGGGAATAAACGGGACCTTTTCAGAATGGCAGGCAGTGACTAGTGGGGTACCGCAAGGCTCAGTGCTGGGACCCCAGTTGTTTACAATATATATTAATGACTTGGATGAGCGAATTAAATGCAGCATCTCCAAGTTTGCGGATGACATGAAGCTGGGCGGCAGTGTTAGCTGTGAGGAGGATGCTAAGAGGATGCAGGGTGACTTGGATAGGTTGGGTGAGTGGGCAAATTCATGGCAGATGCAATTTAATGTGGATAAATGTGAAGTTATCCACTTTGGTGGCAAAAATAGGAAAACAGATTATTATCTGAATGGTGGCCGATTAGGAAAAGGGGAGGTGCAACGAGACCTGGGTGTCATTATACACCAGTCATTGAAAGTGGGCATGCAGGTACAGCAGGCGGTGAAAAAGGCGAATGGTATGCTGGCATTTATAGGGAGAGGATTCGAGTACAGGAGCGGGGAGGTACTACTGCAGTTGTACAAGGCCTTGGTGAGACCACACCTGGAGTATTGTGTGCAGTTTTGGTCCCCTAATCTGAGGAAAGACATCCTTGCCATAGAGGGAGTACAAAGAAGGTTCACCAGATTGATTCCTGGGATGGCAGGACTTTCATATGAAGAAAGACTGGATGAACTGGGCTTGTACTCGTTGGAATTTAGAAGATTGAGGGGGGATCTGATTGAAACGTATAAAATCCTAAAGGGATTGGACAGGCTAGATGCAGGAAGATTGTTCCCAATGTTGGGGAAGTCCAGAACGAGGGGTCACAGTTTGAGGATAAAGGGGAAGCCTTTTAGGACCGAGATTAGGAAAAACTTCTTCACACAGAGAGTGGTGAATCTGTGGAATTCTCTGCCACAGGAAACAGTTGAGGCCAGTTCATTGGCTATATTTAAGAGGGAGTTAGATATGGCCCTTGTGGCTACGGGGATCAGGGGGTATGGAGGGAAGGCTGGGGCAGGGTTCTGAGTTGGATGATCAGCCATGATCATAATAATAAATGGCGGTGCAGGCTCGAAGGGCCAAATGGCCTACTCCTGCACCTATTTTCTATGTTTCTATGTTTACCCTCACTGGTGTGTGGCACAGGCAGCAATCCAGAAATTACTACCCGGGAGGTCCTGCTTCTCAGCCCTCTACCTAAATCTCTAAATTCCCTTTTAAGCACCTCATTGCTTTTCCTTCCTATGTCATTGGTATCAATATGTACCAAGACATCTGGCTGCTCTCCCTCCCAGTCCAAAATGTTGTGGACATGATCTGAGACATCCTTGACCCTGGGATCCGGGAGGCAACATACCATCCGGGTGTCCCGTTCACGTCCACAGAATCTCCTGTCTGTTCCCCTCACTATTGAGTCCCCTATCACTACCGTTCCCCTCTTCTCTCTCTTTCCCTTCTGCACCATGGACCCATGCTCAGTGCCGGTAACCCAGTTACCATGGCGTTCTCCCGGGAGGTCATCCTCAACAGGAGTATCCAAAGCGGTATACTTCTTTTTGAGGACCAATCAATATGCAGCTGCCAATCGGCAGAAAATAGTCCCTGTCCTGTAAATACGATTTAAACTACTTTAGGACTGTACCAGAAAGTCCCACCCAGATTTCCAGTCTGTCTGGTAATATGCCATAATCAACTGTGTCAAAAGCAGCACCAAGATCCAGTAAAACCAAGACTTAAATTTTACCATCATCATGGCTTAAGCAGATGCCATTTACAACCCTGACCAGAGCAGTCTCAGTGTTGTCGAAATCCCGAGTGGAAAACATCCATACATTGCTTAGTGCCCAAAAGCTATTAAGTCGCTGAAACTTTTCAATGATTTTACTTAAACATGGTAAGTTTGATATAAGCCTGTAGTTATTAATTACTGAGGCATCTAGGTTATTCTTTTTCAGAACAGACTTAATAACCACAGTGTTCAGGGCTTCTGAGAAGCGGCCTGACAGAAGAGAGAGAGGTTGACTATCTGCAGAATGTCCAGTGCCATGCAACTAAAACCATTTTTAAAAAGGGTTGTCAGTAAAATGTCAAGGGAACAGGAGGAGGTTTTCAGGTGTAGCTCAAATTCTTTAAGGTGATTGGAGGAGAATATGTGGGGGGGGTTCAAAGGTAGGTTTTTATACATTAAGTATAAAAAGGAACACACTGCTGGATTGGTGGTAGAGGACGTTTAACAAACTCTTAGCTGGGCACATGGATGATAGAAAATTGGAGGGCTATGTGGAAGGAAAGGGTCAGATTGATCTTCTCTCTCTCGCTCTCTCTCTGTTGTGTTTTACAGTAGTTGATACCCAGCTTAATGGTGCATTACCGCCACCTTCTGCTCTGCAGTGTGCAATAGACTTACATTCCAAATCCCTTCACCCAATCACATACACACATACCATAACCTACACTTTATCCTCCCATCTTTGGCCATCCTAGTACCATATTCTTGCTTATCTGTCATATTCTATATAAAACCCCTGTACCTCTTAAGAAAGCTAAAAATATCCTGACCTGTGCTCTCTCACCCATGCCCAGCAACCCTTTTAATGTGAATTCCTGCACCCCCAGTTCCCTCAGATTATTTCTCATCATCTCTCTCTGTATTCCATACTTCCTGCAACTCAGAACTACATGTTCTACTGACTCCTCTTCCTGACATTCCTCACACAATCCTGTCTGGTGTTTCCCGATCATTTTCAATGTTTTGTTTAATGCACAGTGCCTCAGCCTTAACCTAGTCCACACAGTTTCCTCTCTTCTGTTTCTACCACCTACCCTAGTACCCACAACACTTTTTTGTATTTGATATAAATGCCTCCCTTTCCCCTCCCTGTCCCATCTTTCTTGCCACATTTGGTTGATTTTTTTCCCCAGATTACACACTTAACCTCTGCTTTACTGATACTAACGTGCATTTCTATATTTTCAGATTTATCTTTGAATAGGTTAAAAGGTTGGCACAACACTGTGAGCCGAATGGCCTGTAGATGCTGTAATGAATGAGAATCAGATTTAATATCACTGGCTTATGTCATGAAATGGCTCCTTAAGCTTGTTATAGCTGGGGGTGATAGTGGGGATAATCTGTGTCTCAAATAGCCTCTGACACCCAAGTCCGGCTCCTGGCCTTCGCATGTGGCTTTGCTACTAAGCCCAGCAGAACTGTTTCTACTGACAGGAGAAGGGGTAAATGTGGGTTATTGGCATCTTAAAACCAGTCACTTCAGACAGATGGGGCTCATCAGCTGTGTTTGGCAGCAAATCTAGGAGTAGGAAATCTCTGATCTCAAACCTCCACTGCCTTGCAGCTATGTCCACTCATGTGGAAGGCTTCAGGATAAACTCCAAGGAAAAATCCGGAGCTGGAATCCCTAAGGCTGTCCAATGTTGAGCTTAATGCTGACTGGCTATTCTTATGGGTTCATCAGCTGCGTGGAGAGATAACAGCTTGCCCTCCATATCGTACAGCCCTGGCTTGCGTACCGCGTAGACTGCTAGGGTGCAACATCCACAATCGACCCTGACTGACGGAGAGCCTCGTGTCATGACATTTGTGTTTTGTGGCCACAGCACAGTGCATTCTAATCTAATCTAATGTAAATATTGAGAAAATAGCTGGGATTCCCTTCCTTTATTTGTGAGACCATGCTGCCTTATTAGGGCAGGAGATTCAAAGATTCAAAGTACATTTATGATCAAAGTATGCAAGCAGAATACAACTTGGAGAGTTGCCCTCCTGTAGGTAGCCATGAAACAAAGAAGCACCACGGAACCCGTTCCAGCAAACGTTAACACCCAACACGTGCAGAAAAAAGAACAAAGTGCACAAATGGCAAAGAGCGAGCGAACGGCACACAGAACATCAAACACCAAACCAGGAGCCCAGTTGTATTCCGTTTAGTTCAGTCAGCGCCGTGTCGCTTGTCCACTGCAGATTGCAGAGCAAAGTATTCTTCACCGAAGCACCACAGGCTGCATTCATCACCCAAAAACAGTGAGTAACCAGAATCCAGATACACATGCAACATGAACCTCCAAGTCCCCCAAAATGAGTTCACAGCCTCGCTGATCAGTCCTTGCAGTGTGGATCCCAAGACTCTTGCACTTTCCTCCGACAGCAGCTCGCAGAGGGAGAGAAGGACCGGTCACATGCAGGCAGACGGCGCCAAACACCAGGCCACACTCGGTCTCGTCTTCATCGACTTCAACCTTGCTCCACACCTCAATCAGAGAGAAGCAATGGAGTGGATTGTGAGCAAGCGCCCCGGCTATTGCTACCACGCCACCAAGACACACACACTGGTCCAAAGCTCACCGAACTCCCTTGGACACAGCAGAACACCAGATCGTTCAATCAACCCCAAAACACAGTAAGGGGGCCACAGGTTCCAATTGCAGGTAAAAGCTTAGTAGTAGAATCATACTTGAAAGAAGAGGAAGCACAAGAAATAGTTTTGTGAACTGTCAGCAGGACGTTGCCAATTGTTGACTTTACTTACTGTCTGTTGCTGAAGTTTCTAACGAGCGCTTGCATACCTATTAGACACTACACTGTGCTTAGAGCAAACCGTTTTTAAATTGCATCGGTTGTGTGTGTTTGTGTTCAAAAAGCAATGATTTTTGTCACTGATAGCTGGTGAGAAATAAGCAGCAACACGATTCAGAACTGTTTTGATCACTGCAGTTTCAGGCATTCAGGCTTGGAGATGCCAGAATGGCCAGGAGTGAAAAAAGAACAATTTCACTACTTCAACAAATTAGGAACTATGAAGAATTTGAAGGTACGGTATTGACAATCATCTTGAATGTTACCTTTGGTCTCCACCTGACACTCAGCTCTCACCTGTGGCCCAGGCAGCATTTTGTATGTGAGACTGGCGATACCCCAGTACACAGCTTTGACAGGCAGGCTAAACCGGGATAGCCCACAAATCTCATACCCTGGTGAGATAGGGACATGTCTGTCCTAGCATGTGAAGTGATCTCCAGTGGACTGGGCGGATGAGACCTACAGTGAGATCCATTGGCCAGGGAGGTGGCGTGGGAGCGATCCATGGAGAACGAAGTGTATGACAAGGCATTGAAGAAGTGATGATCATCTACTGCAGTTGAGGAAGTCCCAGGTTATGACCACTAATCATACCTCTGGATCCAGACTTCTAAGCTTGAGAGAGTGGAACTGCCCCAGTAAAATGGAATTTTTACTTTAAAAACTCTCCCGCACAGGATTCCTGGTATCGTTGGATATGACAGACAACCATTGGTAGTGTTGGTAGAGTTCTAATTTATTCTGTATTTCATTTAAATACATATTTTTTAACTCAGTTCTCCCAGGTCTCGTTGCACCTCCGCTTTTCCTAATCGGCCACCATTCAGATAATAATCTGTTTTCCTGTTCTTGCACCAAAGTGGATAACCTCACATTTATCCACATTAAATTGCATCTGCCATGAATTTGCCCACTCACCTAACCTATTTGTCTACTGAGTCTCTGTGGGTAGAAGTTAGGAACGGCAAGTAGTCAATAACTCTACCGGGTGTTTTTTATACACCACCCAATAATAATAGGGTCATCGAGGAGCAAATAGAGAAACAGATTCTGGAAAGATGCAATAATAACAGGGTTGTCATGGTGGGAGCTCTTAATTTCCCCAATATTGATTGGCATCTCCCTACAGCAAGGAGTTTAGATGGGGTGGTAGAGTTTGTTAGGTGTGTTCAGGAGGGTTTCTTGACACAATATGTAGATAAGCCAACAAGAGGAGAGGCTGTACTTGATTTGCTATTGGGAAATGAACCTGGTCAGGTGTCAGATCTCTCAGTGGGAGAGCATTTTGGAGATAGAGGTAGCATTGGGGAGGGATAGGAACAGACAAGTTAGGAAAGCATTTAATTGGAGTAAGAGGAAATATGAAGCTATCAGGCAGGAACTTGGAAGATGAAATTGGGAACAGATGTTCTCAGGGAAATGTATGGAAGAAATGTGGCAAATGTTCAGGGGATATTTGCGTTGTGTTCTGCATAGGTATGTTCCAATGAGACAGGGAAAGGATGGTGGGGTACAGGAACCTTGGTGTACAAAGGCTGTTGTAAATCTGGCCAAGAAGAAAAGAAAAGCTTATGAAAGGTTTAAAAAACTAGGTAATGACAGAGATCTAGAAAATTATAAGGCTAGCAGGAAGGAGTTTAAGAGTGAAATTAGGAGAGCCAGAAAGGGTCATGAGAAGGCCTTTGCGAGCAGGATTAAGGAAAACTGCAAGGCATTCTAAAAGTACGTGAAGAGCAAGAGGATAAGATGTGAGAGAATAGATCCAATCAAGTGTGACAGTGGAAAAGTGTGTATGGAACCGGAGGAGATAGCAGAGGTACTTAATGAATACTTTGCTTCAGTATTCACTACGGAAAAGGACCTTGGCGATTGTAAGGATGACTTGCAGCGGACTGAAAAGCTTGAGCATATTGATATTAAGGAAGAGTATGTGCTGGAGCTCTTGGAAAGCATCAAATTAGATAAGTCTCTGGGACCGGACGAGATGGACGACCAGGACGACCAGGCTACTGTGGGAGGAGAGGGAGGAGATTGCTGAGCCTTTGGCCATGTTCTTCATCAATGGGGATGGGAGAGGTTCCGGAGGATTGGAGGGTTGTAGATGTTATTCCCTTATTTAAGAAAGGAAGTAGAGGTAGCCCAGGGAATTATAGTCGAGTCTTGCTGATGGAGAAGAGCCTGAGAGGCAGGATTTATGAACATTTGGAGAGGAATAATATGATTAGGAATAGACAGCATGACTTTGTCAAAGGCAGGTCGTGCCTTACTAACCCGATTGAATCTTTTGAGGATGTGACTAAACACATTGATGAAGGTAGAGCTGTAGATGTCGTGTATATGGATTTTAGCAAGGCATTTGATAAGATACCCCATGTAAGGCTTATTGAGAAAGTAAGGAGGCATGGGATCTAAGGGGACCTTGCTTTGTGGATCCAGAATTGGCTTGCCCACAGAAGGTAAAGAGTGGTTGTAGACGGGTCATATTCTGCATGGAAGTCGGTGACCAGTGGTGTGCCTCAGGGATCTGTTCTGGGACCTCTTCTCTTTGTGATTTCTATAAATGACCTGGATGAGAAAGTGGAGGGAAGGGTTAGTAAATTTGCTGATGACACAAAGGTTGGGGGTGTTGTGGATAGTGTGGAGGGCTGTCAGAGGTTACAATGGCACATTGATAGGATGCAAAACTGGGCTGAGAAGTGGCAGACGGAGTTCAACCCAGATAAGTGTGAGGTGGTTCATTTTGGTAGGTCAAATATGATCACAGAATATAGTATTAATGGTAAGACTTTTGGCAGTGTGGAGGATCAGAGGGACCTTGGGGTCTGTGTTCATAGGACACTCAAGGCTGCTGTGCAGGTTGACTGTGTGATTAAGAAGGCCTACGATGCATTGGCCTTCATCAACCGTGGGATTGAGTTCAAGAGCCGAGAGGTAATGTTACAGCTGTGTAGAACCCTGGTCAGAATACTGTGCTCAGTTCTGGCCACCTCACTACAGGAAGGATGTGGAAACTATAGAAAGGGTGCAGAGGAGATTTACAAGGATATTGCCTGGATTGGGGAGCATGTCTTACGTGAATAGATTGAGAGAACTTGGCCTTTTCTCCTTGGAGCGACGGAGGATGAGAGGTGACCTGATAGAGGTGTACAGGATGATGAAAGTCATTGATCATGTGGATAGTCAGGGGCTTTTTCCCCAGGGCTGAAATGGCTAACACGAGAGGGCGCAGTTTTAAGATGCTCGGAAGTAGGTACAGAGGGAATGTCAGGGGCAAGTTTTTTTACGCAGAGAGTGGTGAGTGCATGGAATGGGCTGCCGGCGACTCTGGTGGAGGTGGATATAATAGGGTCTTTTAAGAGACTCCTGGAAAGGTACGTGGAGCTTAGAAAAATAGAGGGTTACGGGTAACCCTAAGTAACTTCTGAAGTAAGTACATGTCCGACGCAGCATTGTGGGCCGAAGGGTCTGTATTGTGCTGTAGGTTTTCTATGTTAACTATTTTACCACAACCCTATTCCTTTGAAATACCCTTGATTGACAAATGTCAATCTTCAGTGTACAGTCTGATGTCTTACGTAACCTTTAATTCATTTCCCACTACTTATTCTCTCAGTAACAGTTGGCATTGTTTATAAAGGGACTTTAACCTTTTTTTAAAATTCATAGAACATAGGCAAACAGTACAGCGCAGGAACAGGCCCTGCAGCTCGCAATGTTGTGCCAAACCAGCTAAAAAATAAACTTTAAAAAAAACCAACACTAATCCCTTGTACCCACACCATGTCTATATCCCTCCATCTTCCTCATATTCATGTGCCTATCCAAATGTCTCTTAAAAGCCTCTAATGTATTTGCCTCTACCAGCATACCAGACAGCGCATTCCAGGCATCCCCCCACTCTCCAAGTCAAAAACTTACCCCTTGAACCTACCTCCCTCAACTTCAGTGAATGTACTCTGGTATTAGACATTTCTACCCCGGGAAGAAAGATACCTCCTGTTGACTCTATCTATGCCCCTTGTAATCTTATAAACCTCTATCAGATCTCCTCTCAGCCTCTGATGCTGCAGAGAAGATCAATCCACATTTATCCAGCCTCTCATAATAACACATGCCCTCTAAACCAGGCAGCATCCTGGTAAACCTCTTCTACACCCTGCTCAAAGCCTCCACATCCTTCCTGTAGTGGGCTGACCTGAAATGTGTGCGATACTTCAGACGTTTCATCTGACTAGAGCTTCATAAAGTTTCAACATAACCTCGACTTCAAACCTAGAATGTAGAACACAGAACAGTACAGCACAGTACAGGCCCTTCGGCCCATGATCCACTGTTTATAAAGGAATTTTAACCATTTTTAAAGTAATCCAATATTAATCTTACCAATGAAAACTGTGGGAGCGGAATTTATTTTTGAATGCTCATGCTAAGTTTTGTGTGGCTTGTTGTCAAATTGCCTCCACCTACCTTCCTGTGAAACGCCTTACAGGCGACTTAGCAAGTTGCTTGTTATTGAATGGATGCAACTTTGCTGAGGAAACTAAATATGGAAGAAATGAAAGTGAAAAATGAAACGGGGTGCCACGGTAGTGTATTTTACTAGCATGACGCTATTAAACTCAAGGGGCTGGAGTTCGGAGTTCAATTCTGATGTCCTCTGCAAGCTGTAACCATGACAACGTGAGATTCCTCCAGGTACTCCAGTTTTCTCCCACAGTCCAGTGATGTACGGTTTGGTAGGTTAATTGATGATTGTAAACTGTCCTGTGATTGGGCAATGGTTAAATAGGTGGTGTGACCTGATTGGCTGGAAGGGCCAGCTCCATGCTGTATCTCCAAACAAATAAACAAAACAAATAAATAAATGAAACAAAACATTAGGGACATTTGACTGGCATGTGGATGATAGGAAAATGAAGGGTGATGTGGAAGGGAAAGAGTTAGATTGATCTTAGAGTAGGTTAAAAGGTCAGCACAACATTGTGGGCCGAAGGGCCTGTACTGTGCTGTAATATCTATGTTTTATGAATCAAAATTACAACCAAACTATTGTCAACAGATATCTGTTCAGCAGCCACATGGTTATCTTTTCATTGAACTACCTCAGAGGTTTCCTGAAACAATGTACATACTTTTTAACGGTGTGAGAAAACGAGTTAAATTGGCCAAAAATCATTTTCTGATTTCTCCTTAGTATGTGCAGTGGTGTGCAACACAAAGTGATGTCAGCTTGGAATGTGATAGGCTGAGGATGTGCATGGATGCACAACCCTGCGATGAGATTCCAGTGAAGAATGAAGCGGCTGCCCCTCTTTCTAAGTTATGTGCCGAGGCCGGAGGCTGTAAGATATATGAAGGTACATTTTTGCACCACTAGAGGATGCAAAAGTACTGGGGTAAAAATTTAGGTTGGATTTTGGAAGGGTATGAAAGGAGGCTCCTTGGCATAAGTTGGAATCTTCTCAGAGAGAAGTTAGACAGGCTGTGTGAAAGACTATTAGACACCTGAGGTTCATTCCAGAATTATACAGATGAAGATTAAAGATTATCTTCATTTGTCACATGTACAACAAGACATTGAAACATACGAGAAATGTGTCATTTTTGCTCAGCCACCAACGCAGCGTACCCACGTACCCTCAGTTGTTGCCGTGCTTCCAGTGCCAACATAGCTTACTATCATTAACCCATATACCTCTGGAGTGTGGGAGGAAAGCAGAGCACCCAGAGGAAACCCACACGGTGATGGGGAGAATGTACACCGGCAAGAATTGACTCCTATCTGTGATCAGTGGCGCTGTAATGCGTTACGCTAAGCACTACATTACTGATTGGTTGATAAGTATTATTTTGCTTCCTTCTCTATTTTGATAAACATCTTTTCTTTCTGTATATATGTTATTCTTTATATAACTGTAATAAAGTTATTTCTTCTAACCTTTAACACATGTACAGTGTCTCCCATGGCTGTGGACTCACCTTCGGCTGTGGTTTGATGTTTATTTTCCTCAGCACTGAACGTGCTTTACTATTTGCGCGATTTGATTGTGGTGCTTCAATGCTGAACTTGATCTGTGGCTGTGGTCTGAAGCCACTGACACAGCGCTGAACTGACTGACTCGATGGCTGTGGCCCTAGTCATCGGCTCCTGGGCTGGTTTTACTCCCCTTGGTGCTTCATGGCTGTGGACTCACTTTTGGGGACTCTACAGTTTGATGTTTAATGTTTTGTGTGTTATGTGTTCGCTTTTTGCTGTTTGCATGATTTGCTCCTTTTTTGCATGGCTGATGGTCTTGTGTGGGGGCTTCTTTAAGTGGATTCTATGATGTTTCTTCATTTTGTGGCTGCCTGTAAGGAGATGAATCTCAAGGTTGTATACTTTGATAATAAATATGCTTTGAACCTTGTGGATCTTATTACTGCTGAATTCAAAAAGAACAAAGAACGAATTTTAAAATATTTTCATTGCAAAGGTTGATTGAAAAGTTGTCGCTGGAACCTCCCATAATGTAAATGAACCTAACGGTAAGATACTGCAGAAGTTGGAAATCTGAAGTAAAGCAGTTCCATTAAAATTTCTTCAACCTGTGATATCATCTCCTCCTTCATTCTCCACAGCTGCTGCCTGACCTGCTGAGTATTTTCAGCATTTCCTGTTTTATTTAACACAACTACAGCTTTATGATTTAATTATGTTTTCGATTGTCAGCAGCTTTGGTCTTGGAGTTGAAACAGCTGGTGATGTGGACTGAAGCTCACGGCAGATTTGTGGACAAGCCGGACTTGGAACAAGCCTTACCTTTTATATACTGTGGTCTCAATCGCAGAGATGTTTATGGTGACTTGTTCCTGAGCATTGTCATTCCAACGGCTGTACTGTATGTCCGTCTCCTTGGTGTTCATTCTCAACTTCCTGGCAGCACCTGATGTAACAGAAAATGAGAAGCTCTAACATACTCTTTGCAATTCTGCACTGTCATAGAAAACTGTCATCATGGAGAGCATCCTCACATCAGCCATTACTGTCTGATTCAGTGATTCCATCTCCCCCAGAACATCCTGGTACAATTCTACTCTGCTGGTTCGGTTCAGCATCCTCTCACAATATACACAAACTACAGTGAACCGTCAGGTCAGCAGGAAAGGTCAATGGCTGCAGACTACCATCACTCTACGTGTCTGAGACAAATTATTGTGGACACTACTCACTCTGCAAACTGCCTTTTCCAAAAGCTCTCTCCGGAAAGTGCTGTAGGGCTATTAAAACAAAAACTTTTCAACCATCCTAATTAGACCCCTATACTCCTCTCTATGTCTATTACCTGCATCACCGCACTATGTTAACCTCTAACCTAATTTTTATATAATTCTTTATTGTTTATAAATATTGAATGTTGTTTCTGTTGCATGCCTCACCGTGACCAACACTCCACAGCAAATTCCTAACACATGTAAATGTGTGTGGTGAATAAAGTTGATCTTTGATCCTTAATCCATCTGTAAGTTACATGGAGACATGATAGACTGCAGATGCTGGAATCTGGAGCAACACACAATCTCCTGAAGGAACTCAGCATATTGAGCAGCCTCTGTGGAGGGAGGTGGCCCATCAGGTCAAGACCCTTCATCTGGACTGAAAGGTAGAGGTGAGATAATTTGTATAAGGAGGAGGAGGGTACTGGCTATCTCTAACACAAAATAATCTGCAGATGCTGGGATCAAAGCAACACTCACAACACGCTGGAGGAACTCAGCAGGTCGGGCAGCGTCCGTGGAAATGATCAGTCGACATTTCGGGCCGGAACCCTTCGTCAGGACTGTAGGGGGAAGGGGCAGAGGCCCTATAAAGAAGGTGGGGGGAGGGTGGGAAGGAGAAGGCTGGTAGGTTCCAGGTGAAACTGGCTATCTCTGCTCTAGCGCTCAGTCCACAGGAGGGTCTTGGTGTGAAATGTCGACTGTCTGACCCACTGGATCCTAGCGTGGTGATACTTCAGAAAAAGAAGAGCAGGTTGGGTAACCATATAACCAGAAGACAGAGGAGCAGAATTAGGCCATTTGGTCCATCTAGTCTGCTCTGCCATTACATCATTTTTGATTTACTAACCTGCTCAACCCGATTTTCCTGCTTTCTCCCCATAACCTTTGACACCCTGACTAATCAAGAACCTATCAACCTCCACTTTAAATAGACCCAATAATTTGACCTCCGCAGCCATCTCTGGCAATGAATTCCACAGATTTATCACCCTCTGGCTAAATAAATTCCTCCTCATCCCTATTCTAAAGGGACATCCTTGTATTCTGAAGCTATGCCCCCTGGTCCTAGACCCCCCGACTCGAGGAAACATCCTCTCCATGTCAACTCTTTCTAGAAAGTTCAGGGGTGAAAGGCATTTAAAATGATGGAAAGTCTTATTAGAGTGAGTACAAGGTAAGAGTAGAGCTTGTGGATGCCAGGTCATTGTGGCCACCGAGAAATGCAACTGAGAATTCCGTGAACTGTGGGTGCACTGGGAATGTGGGACTCACACCCACATCAAGAGCACTCAGCTGTAGTATGAATGTATTAACCATGGAGAAGGGTGATGGAAGTCAAACACACAGGTTTAAAAAGATGGGAAGATGTTCAAGTGGAACATAATTCACTAGAATTCAGAAGAATGAGGGGGGACCTAATCGAAACCCACTGAATGGTGAAAGGCCTTGATAGAGTGGATGTGGAGAGAATGTTTCCTATGGTGGGAGAGTCTAAGACCAGGGGACACAGCCTCAGAATAGAGGAGAATGGATATGAGGAAGAATTTCAGAGAGTGGTGTATCTGTGAAATTCTTTTCCACAAGTATCTGTGGAGGCCAAGTTGTTATGTATATTTAAGGCAGAGTTTGGTAGATTCTTTATTGTTCAAGCCATGAAAGAATACAGGAAGAAGGCAGGAGATTGGGGCTGAGAAGGAAAATGGATCAGCTATGATGAAATGACAGTGCAGACTTAATGGGTCAAATGGCCTAATTCTGCTCCTATATCTCATTGTCTCATGATCTTAAAATCACCAGCATAGACTAGATGGACTGAATGGCCTGTTTCTGTGCTGTGTAATCATAGCATCGAGGTGATGATAATAATAACAAGGAAGGGGAGGTAGGAGGTGGAGAGGCCTGACCGCACCATGGGAGAAGACCGTCCTGCCACTGGACCTAGCAAGGTGTACAGAGCACTGGGAAATATTCAACACCAATAGAGACAGAGCCAGGTATGGCCAGTAGCTGGCCACTTCTAGAGGGACACCCTGTTCCAGAGAGCCAGAGGCTGAAAGGCAGCTGAAGTGGAGGAAGGGGAGGTCATGTCTCTCTCGCACCTTCGGTGGCAAGGCTCTGCGAAAGCAAGGATGTAATACTGAGGCTTCGTATGGCATTGGTCAGCCAGCACTTGGGGTATTGCCAGCATTTCTGGACCGTGTCTAACAAAGGATTTGCGTATTAGAGAGAATCCAGAGGAGGTTCACGAGAATAACGCTGGGAAAGAAAGGGTTAACAATGACCATTTGATGGCTCTGGTCCTGTACTCACTGGAATTTAAAAGAATGAAGGGGGATCTCATTGAAACTTATTGAATAATGAAAGATCTAGATAGAGTGGATGTGGAGAGGATGTTTCCAGTAGTGGGGAGATGAGGACCAGAGAGCACAGCCTCAAATTAGAGGGACATCCATTTAGATCAGAAAAGAGAAAGTTCTTTAGCCAGAAGGTGGTGAATCTGTGGAATTTATTGCACAGATGACTGTGGAGGCCAAGTCATCAGGTATATTTAAAGTGAAAGTTGATCGATTCTTGATTAGTCAGGGCGTCAATACTTATGGGGAGAAGGGAGGAGAATCGGGTGAGAGGGATAATAAATCAGCCATAATAGAATGGTGCAGACTCAATGGGCCGAATGGCCGATTCAGTTCTTGTGTCTTATGGTGTTAGAATCAGAATCAGGTTTATCATCACTGACATATGTTGTGAGATTTGTTGTTTTGCAGCAGCAGTATATAAAAATGTATTACACACACACACGCACGTTCACACACATACACTGTGTATCATACGTAGTACAACAAGTGAGCAAAACATATTGAGCTGGTGCTGCTGGGTTCACTGTCTGTTCAGAAATCCGATGGCGGAGGGTCTTGCATTGGAGATAGTGAGGGTGACGATTGAAAGATTGACTAGCTATGGTTGGAGGCTCTGACCCCCACCCCGCCCCGGCAGACCGTGACACCACAGAGTGTGGTTCCAGCTGAGGTCTAACGCTGGACCATCTGTCCCGTGGTGTTGCTGAGATCAGGTCACACCCTGCCCTGTGTGCTTCTCTGTCACGAGGGTGGTGACTGAGGCTGAGAGCTACGTCACTGATAGCCTGGGCTGTGCTGGAACTCTCTGTCTCTGCTGAGTCAGTGGAACATACGAAGGTTATTCGTGGGCAGCACTGGATCCCTGGCTGGCAGCCATGGTATCGTTGATTCCATAAGACCATAAGAAATAAGGGCAGAATTAGACCATTTGGCCCATTGTGTCTGCTCTACTATTAAATCATGGCTGATTTATTATCCCTCTCAACCCCATTCTCCTGCCTTGTCCCCATAACCTTTGGCTTCCCTTACCAATCAAAAACCAAGCAACCTCTGCTTTGTGGAGGTCAAGTCATTGGATATGCTTAAGGCTCCATTTTAAATATAACCATCTACTTGGCCTCCGCAGCCATCTGTGGCAATGAATTTTACAGATTCACCACTCTCTAGCTAAAGAAATTCTTCCTCACCTCTTTTCCAAAGGGAAAAGACAGGGAGGTGGAGTTGAGTCCAAGGCCAGATCAGCCATGATCTTACAGAATGGTGGAGCCGGCTCTTTGGGCCAGATGGTCTGATGGTCTACTCCTGCTCCTGGTTCGGAGGCTCAAGGGTCAAAGTATACAACTTGAAATTCTTCATTTCTCCGGGTAGCCGGTGAATTGTGTTATGTTATGTTTTGTAAGTAGCCTCAGATTATGCCCCGTCAGCATAATAGGAATACCCAAATGGTGCCCATGAGACCTGTCAGCTGAAAGGATCCCAGTCAATGATTGCTCCTGGCCTGACGGTCAGAAGCAACTGAGAAATCCTAGTGGGTGGACTTTATTGGAACGTGAGCAAGAAGTCATGATCTGACTCCAACCTCTAATGATGCTGTAAGTGTCCCCCTGTGGATCACACTTCCAGAGTCACAGAATGGAGATTTTTTGACATAAGCTCGTTAACAGAAATGCTGATTAATTCTGGAATCACTTGACAAACCAACATAGGATTTGAAAGGCAGGGTTCATAAATAAACTATTCAAACAATAACACGAGGAAATCTGCAGATGCTGGAATTTCAAGTCTTACTATCTCTTCTTTCAGTTAGTCCTGACGAAGGGTTTCAGCCCGAAACGTTAACTGTACATCTTCCTACAGATGCTGCCTGGCCTGCTGCGTTCACCAGCAACTTTGATGTGTGTTATTCAAACAATGAATAGTTTTATTTGAAGTTGCAACAATGAATTAAGCCATTCGGCCCATCAAGTCTGCTCCATCATTTCATCATGGCAGATCTATTATTCCTCTTAACCCCATTCTCCAGCCTTGTCCTCTTAACCATTGATGCTTTGACTAATCAAGAACTTATCAACTTCCACTTAAAATATACCCAATGACTTGGTCTCCACAGCCGTCTGTGGAAACGAATTCCATACATTCACCACCCTCTGGCTAAAGAAACTCCTCCTCATTCTGTTCTTCCCTATTCCAATCATACTGTTAATGACATCTCATTATTATTAAACTTAAGCCATAAATAAGCAAGGCTTGTGCTGAAATTTTACTGAGAGGAGAGATTAGCTTACCCACTGCAGTGCAAGGTAAACACGTCTTTAGGGAGTAACTGATCTTGCCTCAGTCCGTGTGAGTGAAATTACATGCAGGTTTAACCGCAGTCAGTTCGCAGTCTTGCCAAACTTGCCCTGGAACTCTTTAAACTTCCCAAGTTTGCAGTAGATTGAAGAACACAAAGATTACGATTGTGGAGTTCACAGAAATTGCAGCTGCCTGTTGGTGAATTCTGTCATGTGGGGCTGAGAGAGAGAGACGAGGCAGATACTTTAACACGTAACCATTTGTTCCTGGCACTGACTGTGGGCTCCCTTCAAGAAGAGACAGTAAAACCAGGCAGCCTCGGCTGCCTTTCAGTGTAAGTGCCTGAACAAAATCAAAATGGAGAGCAGGAGCCTCTTGGCCAGGGCTGGACTCCGGACCACTTGTTCTAACACAGCACGTCACAAAATGATCTGCTCTGGGTCAAAGGGTTCAAACCTCGATCTCTCCAGGACACTTATTAACTTCTACCTCACTCAGTCACCATTCGCACCCCCGTCCCCCACAAAAACAAACTCGGATCGAGCACCGACCTGGCCTTGCACTACCCTGCCTCAATACACATCAGCAAGTACAATGTAAAAAGCAGTAAATAATTTCATTGAGATAATGCAGCCAATTGGACAAAGCTTTGATTTTAAAACATTCTAATTTTTAACTGTTTCCTTCCTGACCCTTGCACCTCTGTCCTTGGAACCAAGATAAGTGACACATATTCACCACAGTGTGTGAAAACCTGCCTCTGGCTCCCTCTCCCCTATGCCTTCCTCCAATCACCTTCAAGTTATTCCTCCTCATATTAGCCATTTCTACCCTGAGTAGGAATATCCAGCTGTCCATTCTATCTATGCTGTTATTGTCTTGTACACCTCCCTCAAGTCACCTCTCATCCTCCTTCACTCCAATAAGAAAAGCCCGAGCTTTCTCGGCCTATCCTTGTAAGAGCTGCTCTCTAATCCAAGCAGCATCCTGGTAAACATCCACTGTATCCTTTCTAATACTTCCACATCCTTCTTGTAATGAGGCAACTGGAACTGAGCACAATATTCCAAGTGGCATACAGAGGCAATTTTTTTTTTAACCAGAACTGATCTGCCCCAAAAATGTCTAGTGCAGTGGAGAGCATACTGACATACGGAATGACGGTGTGGGACTCTAGCTGCAGCAAGACAGATCACAAAGCACTCCAACGGGTGAATAGGACGGGTCAGCACATCATTGGGACTTGGAGACAACCTACAAGTCGTGATGTCTACAGTGCACTCTGAGCATCATTAAAGACCCATCCCATCTCAGACACTGTCTGTTCAATCTCCTGCCTTCTGGTAGGAGATACAGAAACATCTCAGCCAAGACAGAAAGACTGAAAAACAGCTTCTTCCCAAGGGCTGTTGTGCAGCTGAATAATGCTCCACCCCGGCTTGCCAACAGTCTTTGAGTGTTATGGACTATTGAAGCCAATTGTTGCATGTAAATACAGGAATTTTTAAAAAATTAAGCCGTACTGCACGCATCGTAAATATTTGTTTTTGCACGGACTGGAGTGGCACCACAATCTTGCTGTCTTGAGCATTAACAATAAAGTTTTTAGTTAACCATCATACCATCCTGTCCCTTATTCCCCAGATCTTTGTCTGCTTCATTGCATAAGATAAGCCATGAGGAACACTGCAAGTACAAATCGAAGCTGCCTTTATTGTCTTCTTATGTCTGGGTGCCAGTTTTTCCTTAACACCCAGAGAGATGTCAGGAATGGCTGAGGGAGGCGGGCATGTCTGGTGACCCAGTTAAGGAGCCATCTCGGATTCCTCAGTGTTGCCAGTGAAGAGAGGACGCACTGGTATTTCATGAGCTGTCAACATCCCATAAAATTCGAGGCGTTCATTGAGTATTTTCTGAAAAGTAAAACAAGTTAATTATGAATTGTTTTCTATTAATAGTTGCTATTTATTTCCCCTTGTGAATACTCAAAATATCAGAGCCAGAATCAGGTTTGTTGTCACTGAAATGTGCAGTGAAATGTGTGGTTTTGTGGCAGCAGTACAGTGCAGTATAGAAAAATTACAGTAAGTTACAATAAAGATATACTTAAAAGATAAGAGGAAGAAGAGAGCGGAATGGTGAAGTAGTGTTCATGGATTCATGGATGGCTCAGAAATCTGATGGCGGAGAGGACGAACCTTCTGCTGAAACACTGAGTGTGTGATGGTGCCGGAAACATGGCGATTCTTGCGGGCTGCCCCCAGCACATCCTCAGACTGTGTTAGTCATTGATGCAGACTTTATGTTTTGATGTACACATGACAAATAAAGCTAATTTTTAATCTTAATGATCAATTGTGATATTTTTAAGTGGTAGAACAGGCTCAAGTGCCAAATGGCCTCCTCCCACCCCTGTTTAATTTTCTCTGAGAAAAGTTAGTCCGGCCAGATTGTGTATTTATGGTTTGCCAGTTAAATGTACCAGAAACATTGGGGGTCTTTTGTCAGACAGCAAGCCCACAGCAACATAGGAACTATTTTCAGTGGTACTTTATTTGGTAACTCCGTATCTGTTTTACCAAATAAAGTAACCACTGAGTGTATGTTTATGGTCTTCTGCTGCGGACGTGTTGTGCTTTCAGAGATGCTCTTCTGCACACCACTGTTGTAGTACGTGGTTATTTGAGTTACTATTGCCTTCCTGCCAGATTGAACCAGTCTGGCCATTCTCCTCTGACCTCTCTCATTAACAAGGCATTTTCACCCTCAGAACTGCCCCTCACTGGATGTTCTTTTTGCACCATTCACTGTAAACATGAAAGACTGTTGTGTGTGGAAATCCCAGCAGGTCATCAGTTTCTGAGATACTCTGGCAGCTCTTGGGCTGTATTCCCTGGAGTTCAGGAGAATGACAGGGGATCTCATAGAATGTTATAAGGCCTGAACAGATTAGATATGACAAAGTTATTTCCCATGGTAGAGGACTCTAGGACAAAAGGGCACGACTTCAGGATTGAAGGACGTCCTTTTAGAACTTAGATGAGGATAAATTACTTTAGTCAGGAGGGTGGTAAATCTGGAATTTGTTGCCACGAGCGGCTGTGGAGGATAAATCATTGGGTGTATTTAAGGCAGAGATAGATAGGTTCTTGATTAGCCAGGGCTTCAAAGGGTGTGGGGTGAAAGCAGGGCAGTGGGGATGACTGGAGGAATTGGATCAGCCCATGATTGAATGGTGGAGCAGACTCAATGGGCCGAATGGCCTACTTCTGTTCCTATATCTTATGGTCTTATGATCTTGTACTCAAACCACCCCTTCTGGCACCAACAATCATTCTACTGTCAAAGATATTGAGATCACATTTCTTCCCAAATTCTGTTGTTAGGCCTGAACAACAACAACTGAACCTTTTGACCATTTCTGTTTGCTTTTATGCATTGAGTTGCTGCAACAGGATTGGCTGATTAGATACTTGCATTAAAGAGCAGGTGTACAGGTGTAATTAATAAAGTGGCCAGTGGGCATACATCACCGAGGCCGAGAGGCTGATGACACTGGGTCATTTAATTCTTACCCTGAAGGCTTGAAGCGTATCTTCATCAGTAATCCCTGTGGTTGGCTGTTCCATCCCAGGAGCACTGTAGATAGCTTGCACCATTCTACCTATGAACCTTTCCAGCTGCAATTAAATATAAAGTTCACCATTAAAGCAACAGACTGTCACTGTCCAACAAATTTAACAATTTTCATTTATGAAGAATTTTTAATGTTGAGAAGTATCTCAAAGTGCTTCTCAGGAGACTAACTGGACCCTCCTCAGGCCGTGAGACGACTGAACTCCCTGCCACCACCCAGGTCTCATCAAGTATGAAGCGCCAGTAGTGTTATACTGTTTACTTTTTAATTTGTGTTGTAAATGTATCTTTAATATGTTAATTTATTTGTAGTAACATTATTTGATGTATTATGTGTATGAGTTAAATGTACTGTGTCTTGTCTGGAGGAATGTTGTTTCGTATGGTGAATTGAATTGAATTGAATTGACTTTATTACTTACATCCTTCATATACGAGGAGTAAAAATCTTTACGTTACATCTCTGCCTAAATGTGCAATGTGTAATTTATAGTCATTTATAATAAATAGTATGTACAACAGAACAGTCAATATAACATAGAAATACAATTGTATCAGCATGAATTAATCAGTCTGATGGCCTGGTGGAAGAAGCTGTCCTGGAGCCTGTTGGTCCTGGCTTTTATGCTGAGGTACCGTTTCCTGGATGGTTGCAGCTGGAACAGTTTGTGGTTGGGGTGACTCAGATCCCCAATGATCCCTCGGGCCCTTTTTACACATCTGTTTTTGTAAATGCCCTGAGTAGTGGGAAGTTCACATCTACAGATGCACTGGGCTGTCTGCACCACTCTCTGCAGAGACCTGTGATTGAGGGAGGTACAGTTCCCATACCAGGCAGTGATGCAGCCAGTCAGGATGCTCTCCATCGTGCCCCTGTAGAAAGTTCTTAGGATACATGAGAATCACAATAAACCTGAACTTGAACTTGAAAATAGACACACTCTATCAGTCCAGACGAAGGGTCTCAGCCTGAAACATCGGCTGTCCGTTTCGTCACACAGAAGCTGCCTGCCCCCTTGAGTTCCTTTGCCAGTTGGTGTGTTGCTCCACGTTCCAGTGTCTGCAGATTTCAACAAGAGTGTTTCCAATAAGAGTCACGGAGTCAGAGAGGGGTAGCATGGTAGCATATTAGTGTAACACTATTACAGTGCCAGCAATCCAGGGTCAATTCCCACTGCTGCATTTAAGGAGTTTGCATGTTCTCCCCGTGACTGGGCGGATTTCCACCGGGTGCTCCAGTTTCCTTCCACAGTCCAGCATGAACCGGTTAGTCGGTTAATTGGTTGTAATTGGGCTGTGCAGACTTGTTGGGCCAGAAGGGCCTGTTGCTATGCTGTATCCAATACAAAACGAAAAAAAAACTAATTGATGCAAGGCACTTGAAGACATTCTGGGTCAAACTTGGAAAGATTATGAGAATGGACAAATAAATGTTAGATGGTATACAGTGTAGGGAAGTGTATAGTCATGCACTTTCATAGAAGGAATAAAAGCATAGCCTATTTTCTAAATAGGGAGAATATTTAAAAACTGGAGATGCAATGGGACTTGGGAGTCCTAGTGCAGGTTTCCCTAAAGCAGGGGTTCCCAACCTTTATTACGCCTTGGACCAATACCATTAACTGAGGGGTCTTCAGACCTCAGGTGGTGAACCCGTGCTCTAAAGGTTAACTTGCAAGTTGAGTTGGTGGTGAGGAAGGCAAATGCAATGCTAGCAATCATTTCAAGAGAACTAGAATATAAGAACAAAGATGTAATGTTGAGGCTTTTTAAGGTTCTAGTCAGACCAAATTTGGAGTACTGTGAGCAGTTTTGGACTCCATTGGTGCTGGTGTTGGAGGAGGTCCTGAGGAGGCTTATGAGAATGATGCTTGGAATGAAAGGGTTATGCTTTGGAGTTACAAAACATAACAGTGGGGATAAGGACGTTTTAAATGAACCCAAGATGACTACCTACCTGTTGAACTGCAATGAGACGTTTGAGGTAAAAAGAATTGCATCATTATTGGAGAAGACAGTTGAGTTAAAAAAGGCAGAAAACAGACATAAAAGTATTGGTTGAAACATTTTACACCCCAAACAGACTCAAGGACTCTCTGTCAATCTGTGCATAATTTTCTCTGCGACAGTAGGGGAACATGATAAAGGCTATACGGCATTCACTTCCATCACTCATAACATGTGACACAATTGCACCTGTACCAGAAGGCAAGATGTCAGAGGCAAGTGTCACTGGACGATGTGGAAGGTTTATGAAGGATAGGCTAATCTGACCTAAGGCCGGGATAATTCAGTGGAACTGGATGTCATTCACTTTACCAAAATAATGAATCCAACTTCTGAAAATTCCTGAGACCAGTCAGGCGCCATTCCAAAACTGGGCTGGGATACTTGATTTGACAATGATTCTTCGGAGGGCTGGTAGCTCGGGTACGGGGAGGGGAGGGGAGGAGGATCGTACCCTGGCGCTGGTCACCTGCAGCTCCACTAGCTGCTGCTGGAGGTTGCGCTGGAGCATCTGGTTTTCTGCCTTGACGCCGTCGCACTCCTTCTGCAGCTGCCGTCGCCTCGCCTCCTCTGCGCAGCTGTGCAGCTGCAGCTTGTTCATCTCCTCCTTCAGCTTCACTGCAGTGTCTGTACTCCCCGTCGCCTCCTCCTGCAGTCTGGTAACCAGCTGACAGGGAGAGCACAGTTCAGATTCAGGAGACCAAACAGGAGCTATTGAGTCTACACTGCCATTCCATCATGGCAGATTTGTTCTCCCTTTCAACCCATTCATAGAACATAGAATAGTACAGCACAGTACAAGCCCTTCGGCCCACAATGTTGTGCCGACCCTCAGACCCTGCCTCTCATATAACCCCCCCACTTTAAATTCCTCCATATACCTGTCTAGTAGTCTCTTAAATTTCACTAGTGTATCTGCCTCCACCACTGACTCAGGCAGTGCATTCCACGCACCAACCACTCTCTGAGTAAAAAACCTTCCTCTAATATCCCCCTTGAACTTCCCACCCCTTACCTTAAAACCATGTCCTCTTGTATTGAGCAGTGGTGCCCTGGGGAAGAGGCGCTGGCTATCCACTCTATCTATTCCTCTTATTATCTTGTACACCTCTATCATGTCTCCTCTCATCCTCCTCCTCTCCAAAGAGTAAAGCCCTAGCTCACTTAATCTCTGAGATCTCCTGCCTTCTCTCCATAACATTTGAAACCCTGATCAATCAAGAACTGTCAACCTCCGCTTTAAATATACACAGTAACTTGGCCTAATCTACATGGGGCACCATTGTAGGAAAGCAGCATCCATCATCAGTGACCCCCCCCCCCCTCACCCTCACCCCACTACCCAGGTCGTGCTCTCTTCTCTCTGCTGCCATCAAGAAGAAGGTTCAGGAGCCTCAGGACCCACACCACCAGGTTCAGGAACGGTTATTACCCCTCAACCATCAGGCTCATGAACTAGAGTGGATAACTTCACTCACCCCAACACTCAACTTTTCCTACAACCTATGGACTCACTTTCAAGCATTTTTCATCTCATGTTCTCATAATTTATTGCTTATTTATTATTATTATTATTATTATTTCTATTTTTTATTTTTGTATTTGCACAATTTGTTATCTTGCACACGGTTGTTGTCTGTTTTTTGTGTGTGGTTTTTCATTAATTCTATTGCTTTTCTTTATACTTACTGAGAATGCCCACAAGAAAATCAGTCTCAGGTTTGTATACAGTGAGATATACGCACTTTAATATAAATTTGCATTGATCTTTCAACTTTGAACATGGACTTAGGCCCTGGACCTCAGACCCTCAGCACATTTCCCAATCCCACAGTGGCTGGTCACTCCTGACTGAGCTTTGAAGTCCATAATTAATTTTCTCAAATGTCATCACAATGCTGCACGAACAGATACACTTAAACACAAGAGATTCTGCAGATACTGGAACTCCACAAAGTGCTGGAGGATCTCAGCGGGTCAGGCAGCATCTGTGGAGAAGAATAAATAGTCGATGTTTCGGGTCATGACCCCTCATCTGGACTGGAAAGGAAGGGGGAAGTTGCCAGAATAAGAAGGTCGGGGGAGGAGGAGGAGGACAAGCTGGAAGGTGATAGGTGAGGCCAGGTGAGTGGGGGAGCAGAAATGATGTAAGAAGCCGGGAGGTGTTAGGTGGAAAAGGCAAAGGGATGGAGGAGAAGGAACAACAGTTAATTTTAAGGGATAGAAGTGCTTTCACACAAGAATGATTTTCTGTGTAAATCTGTGGAATTCATTGCTACAGACAGCCGTGGAGGCCAAATCATTGGGTATACTTAAAGCGGTGGCTGGTAGATTAGTCAGGGTGGCAAAGGTTATGGGGTGAAGGCAGGAGAATGGGGTTGAGAGGGGTAATAAATTAGCCGTGATGGAATGGCAGAGCAGACTCACAGACCGAATGGCCTAATTCTGCTCCTATGTCGTATGGACTATAGTGCTGGATTTGAGGAGCCGGTGGATTTTGGGGATACTACCCACATGAGTGTAAGGGATGACATTTGCAGGTACTTACCTCCCTGAGCTTCATGTTTTCACTCTGTAGGCTTGCCACCACCTTAATCTGGGTATTTTCCTCCCGCAGGCTGGAGAACTGCACAGGGGAGAAATCGGACTCACTGTAGAAGATTAAGTCCCAAACACTTCAGTCTCTCTGGTAACTTGTCTGCATGGATATGGAGTCATCACAGAATACAGCCATTTGGCCCATCTAGTTTCTGCTGACCACGATGCTTATCCACATTAATCCCATTTCCCCACATTAGGCCTGTACCCCACAACACCTTTCCTGCCCATGTGTTTGTCCAACAGCGTTTCAAACATTGTAATGCTCTGGGTGGGTGGGAGTTATGCTTCTGTGAGGTTGTGAGGGGGTGGGGTGGGGTGGGGTGGGGTGTGGGTATATAGTCTCTCAGTGAGTTGATGGGATGGTGGTTGTCCCTCTCAGTGGTAATGGAGAGGGTGGGTGTATGGGGCGGGGTATGGGAGGTTGACTCTCTGAAAGTTTGTGGAGTGCGTTGCAATGTGGGGTGTGGGAGTTTGCAGGGTGGGGCGTTGAAAAATGTTCCTCTGTGAGGTTGTGGGTGGGTGGGGTGGGGTGGGGTGTGGATATATAGTCTCTCAGTGAGTTGATGGGAGGGTGGTTGTCCCTCTGGGTGGTAATGGAGTAGGGTGGGTGTGGACGTTGTTGGGGGGGGTATGGGAGGTTGACTCTCTGGAAGTTTGTGGGGTGTGGGAGTTTGCAGGGTGGGGTGTTGGAAAATGTTCCTCTGTGAGGTTGTGGTCGGTTGTGATGTCCAGCTTGGTAACCACTGATCGTGGTGGCCAGAGCAATGACTCCCACCTTGCTGGACAGGTCCTGCAGCTGGGAACATCTCTCGCTCAGTTCCTTTTGCAGTTTCGCCACCACAGCCTCTGTATTCCTCAGCCGATCCTCAGCACGGGAGAGTTTTCTGATCACAGTACTGAGTGCCCCTGTGAGAAAGAGCAGTCACTTTACATTGTTCCAAAGTTCTGTCAGCTTCCTGAACATGTAACATGTAACATCTTGGAGGCAGACAGAAACACTCTGAACTACCCAACCATCAGCCTACTCACCACCAAGGACACATACACAGAACGATGCTGGAAAAGGGCCAGTAACATCATGAAGGATCCCACCCACCCTACTCATGGACTGTTTGCCCCACTCATATCAGAGAGGAGGCTACGTAGCATCCACGCCAGGACCACCAGACTCAAAAACAGTTACTTTCCCCAAGCATTAAGGCTGATCAACACCTCCACCCACTAACCCACCCCTCCACAACCCCACTACTTTATCACTTCCTGTCAGTCACCTTATGTACAGAGACTACTGTGCCTAGTATCACTTTTTAAAAATGTATTCATTTATTGGATGTGAGCTTCACCAGCTAAGCTAGCACTAATTGCCCATCCCTAGTTGCCCTTGAGAAGGTTGTGATGAGCTGCCTGCGTGATCTGCAGTCCCTGAGGTGTAGGTACACCCACAGTGCTGTTAGGGAGGGAATTCCATGATTTTGAACCAGTGATAATGAAGGAATGGCGATGTTTCCAAGTCAGGATAGTGAGTGACTTGGAGAGGGATTTCCAAGTGGTGGTGTTCCCAGGTATCTGCTGTTCCTGTCATCCTGGATGGTAGTGGTTGTGCGTCTGGAAGGTGTTGCCATGGGAGCTTTGGTGTGTTGTTGCAATGCATCTTGTAGATAGTACACACTTATAACTGTTCGTCAATGGTGGGGGGATTGGATGCTTGTGGAAGGGGTATCAGTCAAGTGGGCTGCCTCGTACTGGATGGTGTCAAACTTCTTGAGTGTTGATGGAGCTGCACTCATCCAGGTGAGTGGTGAGTATTCCATTACACTCTGACCTGAGCCTTGTAGATGGTGGACAGGCTTTGGGGAGTCAGGAGGCGAGTTACATGTTGCAGGATTCCTAGCCTTTGACCTGCTCTGGTAGCCATGGTATTTATATGGATATAAAATCAATAGATGTATGTAAGCTATCCTATCTGTTTATTTATTGTGTTTTATATTATTAGAGGCTGAGTAACCCTTACCCAAAATGCTTGGGGTGGGAAATGTTTTGGATTTTGTTTTTTTTTCAGATTTTGGAATATATAATGAGATAGCTTGGGATCACCATCATTTCCGACTGTGAATTTATGTGCTACTGGTAAGCAGTCTTTGTCTTACCCTTGTCGATCACACATCTGTACTAAACAGTAAAAATTGTTACATATTGTAAATTACATATTATATTGTAAATTCTTACAATATGATGAAAATATAATGTGTGCAGGGTAACAAAAGCAGCACAGTGGCATCGGGAGACACCTGGATCAGCTGTTGTACAAAAACTAACAACGACAGGCTTTCATTCTCCACTACGATGCTGTGTCTCGATTACACTGTATTTGTGATTTAATTTTTTTAGGTTTTATGTAAAGTATAAAAATAATCGACACTGTAGACTTGTTCCGGTGTTAGATGTGCCTCAGCAGTGATCTACACAAACTCATCAATGAATTTCTCTGCTGCTTCAAGATCAGCAGACGCTTTATCTTTACATTTCTTAAAATCATTAAAAATTTTATGCCATGACTTTTCTTAAACTTCTGTAACCAACCTGGTTGTTTTAATTGCTAATGTTCATAATTACTTTCAATTTTCAGTTCACCGTAATAGTTCTTTACTTGTTCCATGATCAGCATACCGTTAAGTGATGCTGGCAATCCACTCTTTCAATACACGATCGAGATCTTCATTTTTTTTGCTCTATGCAGTGTTTTACTATTTTTCATTAATTTCCATTCATTACATATGCGAGGTCACTCCTCAGAATTGTCTGTGGTGTGCGGAAACCCGTGCATCGCCTGGGAACCTTCCCAGTGCCTTGTGGAATTTTCCATTTGTGATGCCATGCCGGCATTCAGACAGATTTCAGTTTTCAGAGTATGGAATTATTGTGCTCTTTATCTTATTGTGTTTTTTTTTTGCTGTATTGGATCCGGAGTAACAATTATTTTGTTCTCCTTTACACTTGTGCACAGGAAATGACATTAAAGAGTCCTGAATCTTGAACATCATCCTCTGCTTTTATTTCAGAAGCAAATCCATGGAGTAATGAGAGGTACACTTTATGTCTGTTTCAAAAGTCATCCGACCCCAATGGAACCCAATCTCAGGAGATGAAAATGTACACTGAATATACAGTGCACGTTGAATGTTCATCAGATGAATTTCCATCTCACCAGTTCATCTATCAAACCTACTCAAAAGGGAACTGTTCATTAATTTATAAATGCAGGACCTATCACTGTCTGATTCTTAATGATTCTGGGGACTAAAGAGTCAAAGTACAAAGAGTATTTGAGAGCTCTGGGCCTATACTCTCTGGAGTTTAGAAGAATGGTGGTGGGGGGGAATCTCATTAAAACTCATCGAATATTGAAAGGCTAGATAGAGTGGATGTGGAGGGGATGTTTCCTATGGTGGGGGAGGTCGTGGACCAGAGGGCACAGCCTCAGAATAGAGGGATGTCCATTTAGAACAGAGATGAGGAGGAATTTCTTTAGCCAGAGGGTGGTGAATCTGTGGAATTCATTGCCACAGATGGCTGTGGAAGCCAAGTCATTGGGTACATTTAAAGCAGAAGTTCATGGTTTCTTGATTAGTCAGAGGGTACAAGGTCATGGGGAGAAGGTAGGAGAATGGGGTTGAGTGTGATAATAAATCAGCCAGGATGTAATGGCAGAACAGACTCAATGGGCCAAGTACAGTAGTCTAATTCTGTTCAATATGTCTTATGGTCTTACGGTAGTGTAATGCTATTACAATGTCAGTGACCTGGGTTCAATTCCAGCCGCAGCCTGTAATGAGTTTGATGGTGCCGGCTTCCTCTGGGTGCTCGCATTCCTCCCACATTCCAAGGATGTACCGGTTTGTAGGTTAATTGATCTCGTGGATGTATTGGATGACACAGGCTTATTCAGCCTGTACCATGCTCTATCGCTAAATAAAATAAATAGATAGTTAAAAAGCTCAGCAGGTGGACCACACTGTCTCAGAGAATGGCACTTACTGACCATTCATGGACCATGAAGTGGCACAGGCCGTTGGGATCTCTGGTAAAAGCATGGATTGTTTTTACAACTGGGGTCACTGGTTGGAATCATTCTACTCAGTGCCCTTACTTCCGCTGTTTTCTCCACAGACTCTGCCTGATCTGCGGGGAATCTACCTGTGACCCTTACCTGTTGACATGTTGTAGCTCTCTTCCATTTCTTTCACCTTCTCCTCCAGCTCCATGTTCCTGATCACAAACTCTTTCACTGCCTCATCTTCTGACGGGAATGATTCACATTCCTCCCGATCCGTAGATTTCACTGAACTGACCGATTTGATTGAGTCAGACAGAAGGTACCCCTCAGACCCTCTGTATTCGTCCTCTGCCGAGCTTGATCTGCTGCAGCTCTCTGGTTTGGTCTCCTCCTCTGATTTCTCTGCTGGCGCCTTGGGAGGCTGGGAACATTATCAATGTATGTCCCATCAGTGAAATTGTACAGGACATTATCACCTTCACATGAAGTTCAATGTATCTGCTTTACTGAACTTGGGCTGTGTCTGGTACTAACACCCGCTCCAATTCCAATTCCGATCTATATATCACGTGTACATCAAGACATACAATCAAATATATCTTTTGCATTAACAACCGACACACAAAAGATTGTGGTTGTGGCAATTCGTTGCCACAGACACCTGTGGAGGCCAAGTCATTGGGTATATTTAAAGCTGTGGTTGATAGGTTCTTGATGAGTCAGGGTTACCTGGAGAAGGCAGAACAATGGGGTCAAGAGGGAAAATACATCAGCCACAACGGAATGGCAAAGCAGACTCGATGGGCTGAATGGCCTAATTCTGCTCTTATGTCTTATGGTATTACGGTGAAAGCAAGTCCCCTTTCTCCTTACTCAATGAACAGGACTCCCGACAAAGGATCTCAGACTGAAACATCAGCTTTTATTCCCCTCCATAGAGGCTGCCTGGCCTACTGAGTTCCTCCAGCATATTTTGTGCATTGCTCAGAATTTCCAGCATCTGCTGAATCTCTTGTGTTTATGCACGTTTCAATGTTCTGACAAGACAAATAAAGCTTATCTTTAATCTTTGTGCAGTGGATTCCGGTTAATTAGTCATCAGTTAATTGGGGCAGCAGCTCACTTGGGATACCTCTTAAAGAACAAAAAACAGTTTAAAAAAAGCTGGGATTCGCTTCATTTATTTGAGACACTATGCCACTTAACTGGGACAGGAGAATGTTGCCCAACAGTTTCTAACTTGTGTCAGTCACATGCACAGGTGTGGCTGTTACACACTTCACTGCTTAGAGCAAACAGTTTTTAAACAGCATCAGTGGCAGTGTTTGTGTTATGTCATCCACTTGGGCTGGTGGACGCCGATTCAAAAAACAGTGATTTTTGATCATTTTTTTAAAAATTTTTTTTTTCCATTATCTGCACTAGGCGTCTGTGCTGTTCCAGTCTCAACCTATTAACCCGACGCAGACTGGGAGACCGCTTTGCTGAACATCTACGCTCTGTCCGCCAGAGAAAGCAGGATCTCCCAGTGGCCACACATTTTAATTCCACATCCCATTCTGACATGTCTATCCACGGCCTCCTCTACTGTAAAGATGAAGCCACACTCAGGTTGGAGGAACAACACCTTATACTCCGTCTGGGTAGCCTCCAACCTGATGGCATGAACATCGACTTCCCTAACTTCCGCTAATACCCCACCTCCCCCTCGTACCCCATCCGTTATTTATTTTTACACACACATTCTTTCTCTCACTCTCCTTTTTCTCCCTCTGTCTCTCTGAATATACCCCTTGCCCATCCTCTGGGTTCCCCACCCCACCTTTGTCTTTCTCCCTGGGCCTCCTGTCCCATGATCCTCTCGTATCCCCTTTGCCAATCACCTGTCCAGTTCTTGGCTCCATCCCTCCCCCTCCTGTCTTCTCCTATCATTTTGGATCTCCCCCTCCCCCTCCAACTTTCAAATCTCTTACTCACTCTTCCTTCAGTTAGTCCTGACGAAGGGTCTCGGCCTGAATCGTCGACTGTACCTCTTCCTAGAGATGCTGCCTGGCCTGCTGCATTCACCAGCAACTTTGATGTGTGTAACTTGCCAACCAGCATGTCTGGACTGTGAGAGGAAACCAGAGCACCCAGAGGAAACTCAGGCATTCTACAGAGGTGGGGGTGGATATACAGAAGATACTGGGATTGAACTCTTGAACTTTGATGCCCCAATTTAGTAGTCATGCAGTCATGCTAACCTCTACGCCTTTACATTACCGTGGATTAGCTCCTACCTGAGTCATCGCTAGCTTTAGCCCAGAGAACTCATACTTTGCCTACCTCCTTTTTAACTCCCTGTTCCAATGGGTTTGACTCTTCGTCACTCATCACCATGTCGAGCACAGCAATGCTAACATCGTCTCTCAGCAATCGGATCTGCAGTCCAAGCTGCCATATCTGGTCTCTCAAATCAGCAATGATCACGTCTTTTTGTTTACTCTCCTCTTGAATTGCTTTGAGGATTTGCAGCTGAGTTCGTATTGGGCACAGAGACAGCACCTAAAGGCACGAGTAACCAAGGAACTGAGAGCAGTCGAGGACTTTCCGACACAGCATATATTACACTTCATAATAATAGTTCAAAGTTCAAAGGAAATTTATGGTCTCCATACTTGAGGAAGGATATACTGGCTTTGGAGGCAGTGCAGAGGAGGTTCACCAGGTTGATTCCAGAGATGAAGAGGTTAACCTATGAGGAGAGGTTGAGTCGCCTGGGACTATACTCTCTGGAGTTCAGAAGGATGAGAGGGCATCTTACAGAAACATAAAACATTTTTAAAGGGATAGATAAGGTAGAAGTAGAAAAGTTGTTTCCATTGGTGGGTGAGACTAGAACTAGGGGCATTGCCTCAAGATTCAGGGGAGAAGATTTAGGATGGAGATGAGGAGAAACTGTTTTTCCCAGCGAATGGTGAATCTGTGGAATTCTCTGCCCAGGGAAGCAGTTGAGGCTTCTTCACTAAATATATTTAAGATACAGTTAGGTAGATTTTTGCATAGTAGGAGAATTAAGGGTTATGGGGAAAAGGTAGGTAGATGGAGCTCAGTTTACGGACGGATCAGCCATGACCTTATTGAATGGTGGGGCAGCCTTGATGGGACGGATGGCCTACTCCTGCTCCTATTTCTTATGTTCTTATGTTATGTTTATTATCAAAGTACATACCTGTCACCATATACAACCCTGAGATTCATTTTCTTGCAGGCATTCACAGTAAAATACACGAAACACAATGGAGTCCATGATAATAATAATATCAGGTATTTGCAGAGCACCTTCCATACAGGCAGCTGTTCAAAGTGTTTTACAACAGGATGAAAGTGCAAGGAGCGGTGGGGAGGACTGCAGTAGTGATAAGAGATTCTATAGTTAGAGGAATACCAGATGGTATGTTGTTTCTCAGGTCCCAGTGTCAGAGACCGCTCAGTTTTCTAAAGGGCGAGGGTGAGCAGACAGAAGTCTTGGTATATATTGGCACCAATGACACAGGTAGGAAAGGCAGGGAGGTCCTGAAGAAAGATTTTAGGGAGCTAGGTAGAAAGTTGAAAAGCAGGACCTCAAGGGTAGTAATCTCTGGATTGCTGCCAGAATGCTGCCATGTGGCATTGAGGGTGAGAATAGGAGTGTTTGGCTGATAAGTGTGTGGCTAAGGAACTGGTGCTTGGGGAAGGGGTTCAGATTTCTGGATAACTCGGATCTCTTCTGGAGAAGGTATGACCTGTACAAAAGGGACAGGTTATATCTGAACCCAAGGAGAACCAATATCCTTACAGGCAGGTTTATTAGAGCCGTTAGGGATGGCCCAAACTAATTTGGCAGGGGGATGGGAACCAGAATGATAGGGCTGAGGATAGGGCAGTTGGTTTACATACAGAGGCAGTTTGTAGAGAGACTGCTAGCAAGGACAGGCAAGGATAGCAAGGACACGGCAAAGTTGCAATGTAAAAGGAGGACAAAATCAGAAAGGGTGATGAATGCAGGGCTGAAGGTGTTATATTTGAATGCATGCAGTATATGGAATAAGGCAAATTAAACTGTAGCACATTTAGAGATTAGCAGGTCTGATGTTGTGTCTGAAAGAAGGTTACAGTTGGGAGCTTAACGTCCAAGGATCCACATCGTATTGATAGGACAGACATGTAGGCAGAGGGGGTGGGGTGGCTCTGTTGGTAAAAAATGAAATGAAATCATTAGAAAGAGGAGACATAGGATTGGAAGGTGTAGAATCGTTTTGGGTAGAGCTTAGAAACTGCAAGGGTAGAAAGACCCCAAACTTCAGCCAGGATATGGGCTACAAATTACAACAGGAGATAAGGAAGGCTTCTCTAAAGGGTAATGTTATAATAGTCACAGAGTATTTCAATATTCATGTAGATTGGGAGAATCTAACTGGTGCTGGATCCCAAGAGGGGCAATTTGTAGAAAGCCTACAAGATGGCTTTTTAGAGCAGCTCATGATTGAGCCAACTAGGGGATCAGCTATTCTGGATAGCCTGTTGTGCAATGACCTAGAATTGATTAGAGGGCTTAAGGTAAAGGAACCCTTAGAGGCCAGTGATCACAACATGATAGATTTCACCTTGCAGATAAGGTGAAGATAAAGTCATACGTATCAGTATTACAGTGGAATAAACGGGATTACAGAGGCACAAGAGAGGAACTAGGCAAAGTTGATTGGAAGGGGACACTAGCAGAGCTAATGGCAGAGCGGTAATGGCTGGAGTTTCTGGGAGCAATTCAGGAGGTGCAAGATAGATACATCCCAAGGAGGAAGTTGTTTCCTAAAGGCAAGATGATGCAAACATGGCTGACAAGGGAAGTCTAAGCCAAACAGAGGGCACACAATAAAGCAAAAATTAGTGGGAAGTTAGAGATTTGGGAAACTTTTAAAATCCAACGGAAGGCAATTAAAAAAGTCATGAAGAGGGAAAAAAATGGAATACAAAGGTAACTAGCCAATAAGATTAAAGAGGATACCAAAAGTTTTGGTATTATTATTATTTGGTATTATTATTTGGAATAATAAAAGACCAAGAATTAGTAAATGTCATTTACAAAAGTTGAAAAAGGATGGAGGTCTCGCTTTGCCTAATTTAAGAATGTATTACTGGGCTGTTAATGTGTGATACATGTCCTTTTGGTTATATTGGGTTGATAAGAACGATGGGCCAATTTGGGTAGAATTGGAATTGAACGCTGTGAAACAGTTTTATTTAACCTCGTTATTGGGAGCTGCTTTACCTATACAATTAGCTAAAGTTCCTAATTTAAACTTATACCCTGTGATTAAGCATTCTTTACAAACTTGGCTCCAGATCAGCAATTTTTTTAATCAAAAGTTTTCTTCAGATATACAAAGAGAAAAAGAGAGGCGAGAGTAGATATCAGATGGCCGGAAAATTATGCTAGAGAGGTAGTAATGGGGGACAATGAAATGGCAGATGAACTGAATAAGTATTTTGCATCAGTCTTCACTGTGGAAGACACTAGAAGTATACTGGAAAATTGAGAGTGTCAGGGAGCAGAAGTGCGTGAAGTTGCCAAAACTAAGGAGAAGGTGCTTGGGAAACTGAAAGGTCTGAAGGCAGATAAGTCACCTAGACCAGATAGTCCACACCCCAGGGTTCTGAAGCAGGTGGTTGAAGAGATTTTGGAGGCACTAGTAATGATCTTTCAAGAATCAATGGATCCTGGCATGGTTCCAGAGGACTGGAAAATTGCAGATGTTGCTCCATTCTTCAAGAAGAGAGGGAGGCAGAAGAAAGGAAATGATAGGCCAGTTAGTCTGACCTCAGTGGTTGGGAAGATGTTGGAGCTGATTGTTAAGGATGAGGTTTCAGGGTGCCTGCAGGCATGTCGTAAAATAGGCTGTAGTCAAGGGAAAATCTTGCTTGACGAACCTGTTGGATTTCTTTGAAGAAATAACAAGCAGGTTGGACAAAGGAGAATTGATGGATGTTGTGTACTTGGATTTTCAGAAGGCCTTTGACAAAGTGTCACACATGAGGCTGCTTAACAAACTATGAATCCATGGTATTATAGGAAAGATTTTAGCATGGATAAAGCAGTGGCTGATTGGCAGGAGGCAAAGAATGGGAATAAAGGTTGGCTGCTGACGACAGGTGGTGTTCCACAGAGACTGTGTTGGGACTGATTTTTTAAAATCTAACATGTCAATGATTTGGATGACAGACTTGATAGTTTTGTGGCCAAGTTTGTGAACAATATGAAGATTGGTGGAGGGGTAGGTAGTTTTGAGGAAGCTGGGAGGTTGCAGAAGAGCTTAGACAGATTAGGGGAATGGGCCAGAGAGGTGTGAGATGGAATTCAGTCAGGAAGTGTATGGCCATGCACTGTGGTAGAAGAAATAAAAGTGTAGATTACTTTCTAAACGGAGAGAAAATTCAAAAATTTATGGAGCAAAGGGATTTGGAAGTCCTCGTGCAGAATTCCCTAAAGTTTAACGTTCAGGTTGATTCAGTGGTGAGGAAGGCAAATGCAATGTTAGCATTCACTTTGAGAGAACTAGGATGTAATGCTGAGGCTGTGTAAGGCACTGGTGAGGCCTCACTTGGAGTATATTGGCTGTTTTGGGCCCCTTATCTAAAGATGTACTGGCATTGGAGAGAGTCCAGAGGGGGTTCATGAGAATGATTGTGGGAATGAATGTTTTACCATCTGAGGACCGTTTGATGGCTCTGGGCCTGTACTCACAGGGATTCAGAAGAATGGGGTGGGGGGTATCTAATTGAAACCTGTTGAATGTTGCAAGGACTTGACAGAGTGGATGTGGAGAGGATGTTTCTGATGGTGAGGGAGTCTAGGACCAGAGGGCACAGTCTCAGAATAGAGGGACGTCCGTTTAGAATAGAGATGAGGAGTAGTTTCTTTAGCCAAAGGGTAGTGAATCCGTGGAATTTGTTGCCACAATTGTCAGTAGAGGGCAGGGCACTGGGTATATTTAAGGCAGAGTTTGATAGGTTCTTGATTAGTCAGGCACGAAGGGATATGGGGAGAAGGCAGGAGATTGGGGCTGAGAGAGAAATGGATCAACCATGATGAAATGGCAGAGCAGATTTGATGGGCCAAATGGCCTAATTCTGCTCCTATACATTATGGTCTTATGTGCTTTTCATGGATTCTGTTGTCTTTGTTTTGTGGCTGCCTACAAGAAGATGAACCTCAAGTCTAATAAAGGCTGCATTTTCATGGATGGTCCCAAGCCCGGCTGTGAAAGTAGGGGGGTTGGGCTTGGGACGAGCAACCCCATCCCGTAAAAACCCAGTGCTACAGAAACTCCATCAAAAGCACCACAGGCCTCATCGCTGGGAAAGGAAAGATCTTCGAAGATGGGCTACACCTGGGGACAACTTGAATGACTAGCCCAGGACAGGGGACTCTGGTGAGCTGCTGTCAGCAGCATGTGCCCCAGGAGGAGAGATAGACATTTAGAAGACGAGGAGAAGAACTAAAAGCTAGTTTTTTCAAAATTTCAGATTATTTAATTGAACTTAAAGTGCACCCTTCCACAGGTGATTTTGAATTGTCAGTCAAGGCCGCTGGCTGACTGGAGTGGTAGTTTATACATTCTGCTCTGCAAGGGATTTGTTTCAATCTGCGAACAAGTTGGACTTTATGAAGTAATTAGCAGATGTTGTGGAACATTTGATATTGGTCTTGCATTCAATATTTCTTTCTCACCTCTGTCTTCAGGCCATCTTTAGTTAATTTTGGAAGCTTTTCTGTCAAGTTCTCGGCCTCCTTCTGGAGAGTTGCAATCTGTATATCCTTTTTTGCAGATTCATCCTTAAGTGTGGAGATAAGTTCCATCTTTTCCTCCAGCAGCTCCATACACTTCTCCTGCATATGTTAAACAGAAACAGTCATATTTTGGGTGACTGTAAGCTATTTTGTTGCATTACAGTCACTGTAACAGTAGGAAGTGAAAAAATTAAATAACAAACTATGACACTAATTTTAAATGCATCAATTATTAAAAATTGCAAAGGATGATCACCAATCAGTCTATGCATCAATAACCTACAGGCCAGGACACTCAGGGACTTAGACTATATTATTATTTTTGTCATTATACATTGCTCTGATATCATAATTATATGTGCTGTGTGCTTTTTACCTTGGCCCCACAGGAACACTGTTTCATTTGGCTGTATTCATCTGTCTGGTTGAATGACATTTAAACTTGAACTTTGTGTAAATTTAGACTCAATACTTTTGAGAATTATCTAATAGCCATGATTACCTGTTCATGGATCATGGAGACAGACCAAGGGATGATGTTCCTAGAGGTTTCCCTCAGAGTTTCGTCAGTCCAATCCAACTGTATGACAGCATTGCTGGGAGTCTTCACTCCACTGGCATGGGAGATGGTATTTTCACTTGGTGACAACAGGACTAAGGAATCAGAAGAAAGAATTAAAGAGAATCATATCAACACACACAAAATGTTGGAGGAACTCAACAGCTTGGGTGGTATCTATGGAGGGGAATAAACAGTCAGCATTTTGGGCTGAGGCCCTTCTTTAGGACTGGAAAGGAAGGGAGAAGATGCCAGAAGCAGTTGCAGTCTCCAAAAATCGTTCCATACAATTTGGTTCTTGGGGGTTTCAACAGTTTGTCCTGGACAAGACCATCATACAACTGCACCCCTGCTCTCTCATTTTGAGGAGTTATAATGTTAAATCTTCTAGAACCATAGGGCAAGGAGACAGGCACAACTGGTTAGAATTGCAAAGAAAGTGCAGTGCAGGTAGACAATGAGATGCAAGAGCCTTGAAGAGAAACAAGACTTCAACTTCCTCACATAAGAGGTCCATTCAAGAGTCTTATAAAAATGGGTTAGAAGCTGTCCTTGAAGCTGCTGATGCACATCTTCAAGCTTTTGTATCTTCTGCCTGATGGCAGAGGGGAGAAATGAGCATGTCCAGGATGGGTGGGGTCTGCGATTCTGCAGGTTGCTTCACTGAGGCAGGACACTGTGTCGATGGAGAGGAGGCTGGGTTTTGTCGATGACCTGAGCTGTGTCCACAACTCTGCAGTTTCTTGTGGTCTTGGGAAGAGCAGATGCCGTACCAAGCCGTGATGTACCTCGATCAGATACCTTTGATGGTCTATTGGGAAAAAAACGATGAGGGTCAATGGGCACATGCAGAACTTCCTTAGCCTCCTGAGGAAGTGTAGCAACTGGTGTGCTTTCTTTACAGTAATATCAAACTGGCTACACCAGCACGGGCTAAGACTGGCATTCTGAAAGTTTAATTGTAAAAGTTGAAATGATCAGAATCTGGTTTATTATCACTGGTAATCTAAGGGACCAGGTATATAAGTATTTGGATAGACATGGACTGATGAAGAATAGTCAGCATGGCCTTTTGCCTGGTAGGTCATGTCTAAACAATCTTATAGAGTTTTTCAAGGAAGTTTCCAGGGAAGTAGATGAAGGCAGGGCAGTGGATGTTGTCTACATAAGACTTCAGTAAGGCATTTGACAAAGTTCCACATGGGAGGTTGGTTAAGAAGGTTCAGCCGCTCAGCACTCAGGATGAGGTAGTAAATTGGATTAGACGTTGGCTTTGTGGGAGAAGCCAGAGAGTGGTAGTAGAGGGTTGCCTCTCTGACTGGAGACCTGTGACCAGTGGTGTGCCACAGGGATCGGTGCTGGGTCCTTTGCTGTTTGTCATCTATATCAATGACTTGGTGATAATGTGGTTAACTAGATCAGAAAAGTTTGCAGATGAAACCAAGATTTGGGGTATAGTTGACAGTAAGGGAATCATGGCTTGCAGAGGGATCTGCATCAGCTGTAAAAATGGGCTGAAAAATGTCAGATGGAATTTAATGCAGACAAGTATGAGGTTTTGTACTTCGGTAGGACCAACCAGGGTAACTCTACACAGCAGGACACTAACGAGTGTGGTAGAACAAAGGGATCTGGGAATACAGGCCCCTAATTCGCAGAAAGTGGCCTCACAGGTAGATAGGATCGTAAGGAAAACTTTTGACACATTTGGCCTTCATAAATTAAAGTATTGAGTACAGGTGATGGGATGTTATGTTGAAGTTGTATAAGATGTTGGGTGAGGCCTACTTTGGAATACTGTGTGCAATTTTGGTCCTACCTACAGGAAGGACGTAAATAAGGTTGAAAGGGTACAGAGAAAACTGGCACAGATGTTACCTGGACTGGAGTACCTGAGTTATAAGGAAAGATTGCATAGATTAGGACTTTA
This sequence comes from Mobula birostris, assembly GCF_030028105.1. Taxonomy (NCBI): domain Eukaryota; kingdom Metazoa; phylum Chordata; class Chondrichthyes; order Myliobatiformes; family Myliobatidae; genus Mobula; species Mobula birostris. The sequence continues at coordinate 2,146,586 of NC_092396.1, read as the reverse complement.
TTCTTTGGAAGGTAGAAGGTTGAGAGGAGATTTGATAGAGGTATACAAAATTATGAAGGATATAGACAGGATAAATGCAAGCAGGCTTTTTCTACTGAGTTTGGCTGGGACTACAGTCAGAGGTCATAGGTTAAGGGTGAAAGGTGAAAAGTTTAAGGGGAACATAAAGGGAAACTTCTTCACTCAGAGGTTTGTGAGAGTGTGGAATGAGCTGCCAGCACAAGTGATGCTGAAACACCGACAATACTCTTTTCCATAGATGCTGTCTGGCCTGCTGAGTTCCTCCAGCATTTTGTGTGTGTTTTGATGCATGTGAGCTTAATTTCCACATTCAAGAGAAGTTTGGATAGGTACATGAACAGTAGTGATATGGAAGGCTATAATCCAGGTGCAGATTGATGGGAGTAGGCAGTTTAAATGCTTTCGGCATGATCTAGGTGGGCGAAAGGGTCCATTTCTGTGCCTTCTCTATGACTCTGTGATTCTAAATATGTCATGAAATTTCTGTTTTGTGACAGCTGTACAGTGCAATACACAAAATGTACTATAAATTGCAATAAGATATCCTTCTTTTCTTCTTCCAATGACGACGTCCACTCCATATACATATATCCTGCGGAGCATGAAGAAAGCTCACCTCTGTCCCAGGATACTGACGGACTTTTACCGCTGTACTATTGAGAGCATATTCACCAACTGCATCTCAGTGTGGTATGGCAATTGTCCTGTATCGGACAGCAGAGCACTCCAGCGTGTGGTGAAAACTACCCAGTGGATTATCAGCATCCAACTGCCCACCATTGAGAACATCTACCATAAACGCTGCCTGGGCAGGGCGAAGAGCATTATCAGGGATGCACCTCACCCTAACCATGGACTTTTTACTCTCCTCCCATCCGGTAGGCGCTACAGGAGCCTCCGCTCCCGCATCAGCAGGCACAGGAAGAGCTCCTTCCCTGAGGCTGTGACCCCGCTGAACGTCACATCACAGCGCTAAGCAGTATTGCACCCATATTGTACTGTCTCAGTACTTTTATATTTGTGTGCTAAAGCACTTACTTTTTATTCGCAGTTATTTTGTAAATAACACTATTCTTCGCATTTCTGGTCAGATGCTAAATGCATTTCATTGGCTTTGTATCTGTACTCGGCACAATGACAATAAAGTTGAATCTAATCTAATCTAATCTAATCTAATATCTTATATATATATACACACACACACATATAAATTAAATAAGTGTGCTAAAAGAGAGCAAAAGTAGTGAGGTAGTTTATTTATCTATTTAGAGAGACAGTCCAGAACAGGCCCTCCCCGCCCAATGAGCCGCGCTGCCCAGCAACCCAACTATTTAACCCCAGCCTAATCACAGGACAATTTGCAACGACCAGTTAACCTACTAACCCGTACATCTTTATACCGTGGGAGGAAATCCATGTGCCTGCTGGAAGGAACACACAGACTTTCTTACGGAGGTCACCGGAACTGAACTCTGAACTCTGATGCCCCAAGCCGTACAGCGTGTTTATGGGTTCATTGTCCATTCGGAAATCTGACAGCTGAGAGGAAAAAGCTGTCGTCCAGAGTTGGGCCTTCAGGCTCTCGTATCTCCTCTCTGATGTGCAGGTGTAGTTTTATTCTCCATTTCAACATGTGCAAGAAAGCCATTGAGCTCATCTGGGAGTGAAGCCATTCATGATGTGATATTTGAATCTCTCAACCATCGCTAAGTTAGCACCATTGATATATATGGGGGTGTGTACTCACCAACCCACCACCTGCTTCCTGAAGTCAGAGACCAACTCTTTTTTTTTGCCTTGCTAAGTGAACAATGAGAGTAAGTTTATTGTCATGACATCATGCTCCTCGGCTCTGTGATTCCTTGTGAAACTTTATGGCACTATCGATAGTATTTGGACTGAAGCATTAGGAGTTTGAGGAGACTTAGTATGACACCAAAGACTCTCGCAAATTTCTACTGATGTACTGTAGAGAGCATTGTGATTATTGCATCACTGTCTGGTCTGGACAGATTATTGTACAGGATCAGAAAAAGCTGCAGAAAGTTGTAAATGAATCCAGGTCCATCATGGGCACTAGCCTCCACAGCATCAAGAGCATCTTTAAAGCGATGCCTCAGAAAGGTGGCATCCATCATTGAGGACCCACATCATCCAGTTCATGCCCGCTTCTCATTGCTACTGTCAGGGAAGAGGTACGGGAGCCTGAAGACACACACAGGAAAAGCTTCTTCCCCTCCGCCATCAGACTTCTAAATGGACAGTGAACCCACAAACAATATCTCAATATTTTTTTTCTGCTCTCTTTTTGCACTACTAATTTCATTTATTATATATACACATCTACATGTACTTCTAATTGTAATTTATAGTTTTTATTATTATGTATTGTAATGTACTGCTGCCAGTAAAATATTGAAGAAGAAGTGAATTTTACCACTGGCCACCAAGATCCAGCAAACCCTGAGATTTGTACAACGAATGTCACAGCATCTGCCAGTGATATTAAACCCGATTCTGACTCATCATCTGCATGTTCGTTCGTTATGAGCCATGTCGTATGAATCGGGCAGTCACAGTCTTTGACCATGATTGTTCTTGGCAAATTTTTCTGCACTAGTGGTTTGCCAGTGCCTTTTTCTGGGCAGTGCCTTTATAAGACAGATGACCCCAGCCATTATCAATGCTCCTCAGCAATTGTCTGCCTGTCGTCAGTAGTCACATAACCAGGACTTGTGATATGCAGTGGTTGTCATACTACCATCCACCACTTGCTCCCATGGCTTCATGTGACCCTGATTGGGGTGGGGGAGGCTAAGCAGGGGCTACACCTTGCCCAAGGGTGACATAGACTAGTGGAGAGAAGGAGCGCTTACACCTCCTTTGGTAGAGACATATCTCCACTCTGCCTCCCATATATAAGTATTTGTGCATATTGACAGTAAACTCGACTTTAATTTTGATATTAGAACATTTTCTATCCAAAGTTCAAAGTAAATTTATTATCAAAATATGTTTATGTCACCAAATTCTACTCTGAGATTCATTTTCTTACAGGCATTCACAGTAGAACATTGTGGGCCGAAGGGCCTGTTCCTGTGCTGTACTGTCCTATATTAACAAATAAATACAATACAATTAATAAAAAACTACACACAGAGATGGGCACACACACAATATGCAAGATGAGGACAAACCACAAATGCAAAAAGAAAAGGACACAGTTAAAAGAATAAGAAATTGTCCCAGTCCACATTTTGCCTCACCTCTCTGTAATAGGAAATGTCCCAATTATTGCTACAGACATCAAGTGTAATTTGCTTTATTATCTAATAAGAACATTTGAAAAGAAAAGTTCCTGGAATCTTACCAATGGGCAGATCACTCTTCTCAGGTACACGGTATATCCAGTTCTTACTCTGTAAAAAACATAATATTGGTAGCAGAGTCAGCTGAGGTCAATTCTCTTCCAATATGCTCACTGTCCTGATGTGGAGATATGGTGCCTCACTGCCATTGGACCTAATGCTTGGAAACCCTTACCCATGGGAGTACCTTCACTGCAGGGACTCACCCCACCTTCTCGGGGACAGAGGAAGTTTATAGGAATGACCCTGGGAATAAAAGGGTTAATGTACGAGGACTGTTTGATGGCTTTGGGTCTGTACTCACTGGAGTTAAGAAGAACGAGGAGGGATCTCATTGAAACCTATCGAATATTAAAAAGCCTAGATAGAGTGGATGTGGACAGGATGTTTCCTTTGAAGGCGGAGCCTTTAGAACAGAGATGAGGAGGAAGTTCTTTGGTCAGAGAGTGGTGAATCTGTGGAATTCATTGTGAGTGAGTGGTGAATCTGTGGAATTCATTGCGAGACATTGGCGAATCTGTGGAATTCATTGCGAGACAGTGGTGAATCTGTGGAATTCATTGCGAGAGGGTGGTGATACTGTGGAATTCATTGTGAGTGAGTGTGAATCTGTGGAATTCATTGCGAGAGAGTGGTGAATCTGTGGAATTCATTGTGAGAGAGTGGCGAATCTGTGGAATTCATTGCGAGACAGTGGCGAATCTGTGGAATTCATTGCGAGAGAGTGGTGATACTGTGGAATTCATTGCGAGAGAGTGGCGAATCTGTGGAATTCATTGCGAGAGAGTGGTGATACTGTGGAATTCATTGTGAGAGAGTGGTGATACTGTGGAATTCATTGCGAGTGAGTGGTGATACTGTGGAATTCATTGCGAGTGAGTGGCGAACCGGTGGAATTCATTGCGAGTGAGTGGCGAACCAGTGGAATTCATTGCGAGACAGTGGTGAATCTGTGGAATTCATTGCGAGAGAGTGGCGATACTGTGGAATTCATTGCGAGAGAGTGGCGAATCTGTGGAATTCATTGCGAGAGAGTGGTGAATCTGTGGAATTCATTGCGAGACATTGGCGAATCCGTGGAATCCATTGCGAGAGAGTGGCGAATCTGTGGAATTCATTGCGAGACATTGGCGAATCTGTGGAATTCATTGCGAGAGAGTGGTGAATCTGTGGAATTCATTGCGAGAGAGTGGTGAATCTGTGGAGAGACAGTAGGAGAATAGGGTTGAGAGGGATAATAAATCAGCCATGATAGAATGGTGGAACAGACCCAATGAGCCAAAAGGCCTGTTCCTGTGCTATACTGTTCTGAATTCTATGTTGCTCTTCTGTCAAGGTGGGACTTGAACTCATGTCTCTGCATTAGTGATTTAGAGCTCTGGTTGATGTTAATTTAGACACATGGCTACTCTAATTTTTGAACAATGGATCCTGTTTCTACTGTTGATTGCAAATCAGAGTATCACCCAGGAAGGTGTAAAACAAGCCAGGCAGTTAATCTGATGATACATTCTAGCTACCCCTGCACCCACCCTGACCTATTACCCCTGTCACTGCACTGCATGCTAAACACTTTAAACCACTTCTTATAATTGTAAATACAAGCTGGCATTTGTGTATTTATGCACATTTTATTCCATATCTGTCCTAACCTCTAACTTCATTTATATATATATATATATATATATATAATATTTATATAATTCTTTATTTTTATAATTGTTAAATATTGCTTTTAGTTGAATGTCACATCATCACACCACAGCAAATTCCTCACTCAAGTAAATCTACACTCAGTGGCTACTTTATTAGGTATACCTGTACACCTGCATGTTAATAACAGCCTATCATGTGGCAGCAACTCAATGTATAAAAGCATGCAGACATGGATAAAGGGTTCAGTTGCTGTTCAGACCAAACATCAGAATAGGGAAAAAATGTGATCGAAGTGACTTTGTTGGTGCCAGATGGGGTGGTTTGAGTATCTGAAAAACTGCTGATCTCTTGGGATTTTCATGTACAACAATCTCTAGAGTTTCCAGAGAATGGTGTGACAAATTGAAAAAAAACATCCAGTGAGCAGCAGTTCTGTGGAGAAAAATGCCTTGTTAATGAGAGGCGTCAGGGGAAAATGGCCAGACTGGTTCAAGTTGACATGAAGGAGACAGTAACTCAAATAAACTCATGTTACAACAGTGATGTGCAGAAGAGTATCTCTGAATGCACAATACTTTAACCTTTAAATGGATGGGTTACAGCAGCAAAAGACCACAAACAAACTTTCATTGGCCATTTTATTAGGTAAAGGATGTACAGGAGGTATCTAATAAAGTGGCAACTGAGTGTATATGGTGACTAAAGTCGCTCCTTGATCCTTTATTATTGATCCTTACCTTCTTTCCAGCTGCATCCTCCAACCTGATTGAGCTTTTACAAATGGGCTTTGACTGGATCAGGTCACATTTCTTCAAAGTGACCCTTGGTGGTTGATTTTCTCTTTTCTGGAGTGCCAAAAATCCCTTCATCTTCACAAACACCAGCAGACCCCTCTTCACCTGCTACAGAATAACTCACCCAAAATCAGCGACCAATCTGGAACAAAGCTGTGACAATAGAAGAACGAAATTACCCATTATTATAATAAGCTCTGGTTAAACACCAAATGGATTTAAAAATCCTTACCCTTGCTTTCAAACCTTCTTAGAGTCATTTTTCCTCTCAATCTCCAGGAATTTCCAGGAATGAAAGGGTTAACATACGAGGAGCATTTGATTGCTCTTTCTTTAGAAACACTGCAAGGTAACAGGCCCTTGCAGCCCAACAACCTGCACTGCCCAATTACATCCATGTGAGCAATTAACCTCCTAACCCATGCGTCTTTGGAATGTGGTAGGAAACTGGAGACCCATGTGCTCACAGGGAGAAGGTACAAACTCCTTACCGGCAGTGGCGGGAATTGAACCCTGGCTGCTGGTACTGTAATAACGTGCTACCCTGTGTCGCTGGGCCTGTAACCACTGGAACTTAGAAGAATGAGAGGGGATCTCATTGAATCAAATATTGGAAAGCCTAGATAGAGTGGATGTGGAGAGGATCTTTCCTATGGTGGGAGAGTCTCAGACCAGAGGGCACAGCCTCAGAATAGAGGGACCAGAAGAGGTTCATGAGAATGGGTTAAAGTATGAGGAGCACTTGATGGTTCTGGGCCTGTTCTCACTGGAGTTTAGAAGAATGAGTGGGGATCTCATTGAAACCAGCTGAATATTGAAACGGTGGATGTGGAGAGGATGTTTCCAAGACAGGGGAGTCTGGAGACCCAACAACTGTGAGTCTGTAAGTCCAAGGTCAAGGACTGAAGGCCCTGAGGCTGTCCGTCCTGGGATTGGAGGCCTGTCTGTATGTGCGAGTGGATGGCTGGGTGGCAGAGTGGGAAAGGGGTTTATTTAGCTGTTGTTGTTTTGGTTTTGTTCTGTTGATGTTGTTACTGTTTCTGCTTGTGTTGTTTTGCTGAATGTTGCAGACATGCTATATTGACACTGGAATGTGTGACAACACTTGCAGGCTGCCCCCAGCACATCCTTTGGTTATCTAGGTTGTTAACACAAATGTGGGCCAAGTGGTTAAGGCACTGGACTAGCTACCTGAAGGTTGTGAGTTTGAGCCCCAGCCGAGGGAACGTGTTGTTCCTTGAGCAAGGCACTTAATCACACATTGCTCTGCGACAACACTGGTGCCAAGCTGTATGGGTCCTAATGCCCTTCCCTTGGACAACATTGGTGTCATGGAGAGGGGAGTCTTGCAGCATGGGTAACTGCTGGTCTTCCATACAACCTTGCCCAGGCCTGTGCCCTGGAGGGTGAAGACTTTCCAGGCGCAGATCCATGGTCTCGCAAGACTAACGGATGCCTTTACTTTAACACAAATGAGGTATTTCACTATACATTTTGATGTACATGTGATAAATAAATAAATATAAATAATCTCATCCAGCACATATAGAATCCTATAGAATCCCGCACAAACCCAATCATCTGTCCCGTTCATCCACAAATTCACCTGTTACAGTCCTTTAGAATCCTGCACATACCCAATCCAACCCTCCCAATCATCCACAAATTCACCTGCTCCACTGCTGTTGGTTAGGACATCTGATGCCAAAGCTCTAAACTCGGAAATAAACCCTCCGCCCTCCCTCTGCTTTGCCTCCTCATAAAATGCTGCCTACACTAGTCACCATGAGAACCCAGCTTTACAAAATAACACTTCCCAGATGCACTCTGGCAGGGTGAGCTGTGAGGATGGGGAATTTGAACAGAATGCTTGTAACACTTGGCAAACCAGGCAGCATCTGAGAAGGGAGAATCCAGAGGGAAAAGGACATCAGATACAGAGATGCTATCAGTTAGTGATGCCATTTGTGAAGTCAGCTTCAGTAGATTTTCATAAATAGCATTTAGGTATTAGAAACAACACACACAAAATGCTGGAGGAACACAGCAGGTCAGACAGCATCTATGGAAATGTATCAGGCCAAGACCCTTCTTCAGGATTGATTATTAATATTAGATATTATGAATTGGTCATTTATATATCAAATAACATAAATATATTACATTGGACAATATTAATACCTGATAATAATTAGTAATTAGAGAAGATATGTTGACACTGTTTATCTACTATGAGCTCCATAATTTGAAAAGTCCTGAAGGCTTAAATGTTTTAAGTCTCTTCAGTGACCAGACCAGAGACCAACACTGGAGGAGAGAGGCCATGAGATACAGGGGCAGAATTAGGCCATTCGGCCTGTTAATTCTGCTCCATTTGATCATATACATATTTCTGGAAACACATCAAAACAAAAGAGATTCTGTAGGTACAGCAAACCAGAGTAGCACACACACAAAATGCCAATCAAATTCAGTTCTCATGAAGTGTCTTGGCCTGAAACGTCAGCTCTTTATTCCCCTCTATAGATGCTACCTGACCCTGTTGTGTTTCTCCAGCATTTTGTGTGTTTTCTAGAAGCACAACTGGATAAAGCATTAAAGTTCACCCATTCACTACCTGGCTGTCAGGGCGCCGCCTCACCTGGACCAGAGAGGCGGGAGCGCATTATGATTGACAGGGGTGTGGGCCAATTGAGAAAGGAGGCACCTTAATTCACCAATTACCATGAAGCAGGCTGGGCTCACCTGGTTAAGTCAGCGGGCAGGTACCAGCCGTCCAAATTTGCTCCACGCTCACGATGGCTACAATGACCCGTTGACAAAGGGAACTATGGAGGCGGCCGGTTGCCTAGCACCCATTGTCTGGGTGCAGTGGTCCTCCGGCTGTCACTACATTCCCCAACCCATTGCGGTGGGACAAATCCTTGGTCCGGTCCGTTCCGGGAAGCCTGCGGGTGGCCGTCCAGGGAGACTCAGTGCACTTTGACTGTTTATCCATCTCCATGGATGCTGCCTGATCCGCTGAGTTCCTCCGGTATTTTGTGTGTGTTGCTCTGGATTTCCAGCATCTCCAGAACTTCTTGTGTTTGTGTGACTGGTTCAAACTCAAGATGGTTTACTGTCATTCTTCAGTACCTGAGTGTAAGAAAGAACAAAATGATTGTTACTCTGGAAACGATGCAGCATAAAATAACCACAATAAGCCTCAAGAACACAATAAAAAATTCAAATAGACACAAAAATATTTTTTTTAATAAATACACACACACACGCTTATTTATTGATTGAGGTACAGCATGGAACATGTCACTTAGAGCCCTTCGGGCTGCGCTGCCCAGCAATTCCCTAATTTAATCCTGGCCTAATCACAGAACAATTTACAATGACCAATTAAACTTCCAACCTGTAGGACTTTGGACTGTGGGAGGAAACCAGAGCACCTGGAGGAAACCTACGTTGACACAGGGGAAAACGTACAAACTCCTTACAGGTGGTGGTGGGAATTGAACATGGGTTGCTGGTAGTATGAAGCATTGTGCTAACCACAACGTTATCATGTTGCAATATACCGATATATATATATATATATATATATATATATATATATATGACATGGGACATAATGAATGAATATATGTGAACGATGGGTGGCAAGGTGGAGATATATCTCTACCAAAGGAAGTGTAAGGCGCTCCTCCTCACCGCTAGCCTGTAGATCACCCTTGGACAAGGTGTATCATCTGCTTAGGCCCCCCCCCCCCCCCCGATCAGGGTCTCGTGAAGCCATGGGAGCAGGTGGTGGATGGTCGTATGAGCAGCTGGTACACATCACAAGCCCTGGTTATGTGACCACTGACACCAGGCAGACAACCTCTGAAGAGTATTGTTAATGGCTGGGATCATCCGTCTTGTAAAGACACTGCCCAGAAGGCGGCAATGGTAAACCTCTGCCCCCCCAAAATTTGCCAAGAGCAATCATGGTCATGGGGTGACAATGATGACATACAGTATAAACAATCCTATAAGACACAATGTTCAAATATCTCAAACAAGAGAGAATCTGCAGATGCTGGAAATCCAAGCAACACACACAGGAACTCAGCAGGCCAGGCAGCATCTACTGAAAAGAGTATAGTCAATGTTTTGGTCCGAAACCCTTCATCAGGACCCTTGAGTACAATAACATTTTTTGGAAATTGGTGTGGTGGGTTGGTCAGTGGTAATACAAAGTTTGGAGATAGATAGGGAGGAGTGGGGCTGTGGTTGAAGACCAGGAGGGTAAAAGAATGATGTAAAAGAATGCATTTCCCTGTATGTTTCAATGTACCTGTGACAGATAGAGCTAATAAGTCTAATCTGATGTAACTAGTCAGATTGCTCTCCATCGTACACCCAAAGAAATCTGCACGTATACCATGATTTCATCTTGGTACCCTGGTCAATACTTTATTCACGCACCGAGTGGCCTCTTCCCATGCTAAACACATCTGAGATTCCTTGAGTGACCATTCACCGATTGTCCAGTCTTGGCTCAAAGGTTCAAGTCTGGTGTCATCTGACTGTACAGATATACAAACAAAACAACGCTGGGTTTGGCGTAGGCATGACTCCCCATGGGTGGTGCTCCCTTCCTCGGGATCACATCCCCCCTCACCTTTGATGAAGGATCAGAGGTTTGGTGTAAGACAGGGAGCCTGCTTGTGCAAGGTGAGGGGCAGGGGTTGGGGAGGGGAGGGAAGGGAGGAGGGGGTTGAGCAGGGAGGGGAAATGGGGGGAGACTGGGTGGGGAGAGATGGGAAGGAGAGAGGGGTGGGGGCTGCGGAGAGAGGGTGAGAGGGGGTGAGTGTGTGGGGTTGGACAGTGAGGGAGTGGAAAGGTAGGGGTTTGGAGGGGTGGGGGAGAAGGGGGTGGAAGGAGAGTGGCCTTAAGGGACAGAGGGAGAAGGGGTGGCGGAGACGAGGGTGAATGGGGTGGGGAATGGAGGGGTGGCGATGATAGGGAGTGGGGAGAGGGGTTGAAGTGGGGGAGAGGGATGGGGTGTGAGGGGATGGGGGTGAAGGAATTGGGGAGAGGGGATGGGGGATGGCTGGGGTAGGAAGAGAGGCCATGAGGTGGGAGGCACCATGTAACCCTCAGAAAGAGGAGGTGTGCGTCTCTCCACCCAGAATCTGCGGCCCCGACTGCGGCTCTCTTTGCTGCTCGGGACGGCGTGACCGGGTCCAATCTTCCCCCTTCCCTCCCTCCCTCCAGATCGTGTCCCCCACCGCCGGTGTCCGTCCGCCTCCCGGGCGTTCCAGGCCGGTGTGTGACGCGGGGAAACGCGCACCAAATGGTGGCGGCTTCGGAAGGCGACGGTTGGTTCGGGGAGCGGCGGCGCTGATGGGGCCGGATCCGCGGGACGCGCCCCGGCATGAAGCCCAAGCCCAGGCTCCCGGCCGCGACTGACACCAAGCGGCCATGCGCTGCATCCTGCGCCTTTGCCTCCTGGCCGCGCTCTTTCCCGGCTCCAGACTCGTCCCCGACCTCGACACCGGCTCCGGCTCAGCCCTGCGAGGTGACCTCCTGGGGAGGGAGGGAGGGTGGCTGGAAGGAGGGGTCGAGGGTAGGGGCAGGTAGAGGTGGTGTGAGAGGGGGTTGGACGGTAGACTGGTATCTCACCCCCACACCCATGTCCCTCCATGGATTCTCTACCCCCCCACCTTCATCCCTCCTCCCAACCCCATTCAATTCCACTCCTATCTCACTCTCCCACTTCCTAGCCTCCACCTCCACCCTTTCTCCCCCACAACCCATCTTTACCCCTCTCACCCACCCCGTCCAATTCCATCTCCTCCCCAACCTCTCTTTGGACTCTCTACCCCACCTTGCTATCTATCACTCTCCCCAGCTTCTACCTCCCTCCCAATGTCTCTACCACCCCTCCCCTCATCTCTAACCCCAGTTCTTACCCCTTCAGGTCTCAAAGCCCCATCCTGTTCTCTACCTCACCCTCCTGGTCTTATCTTCAGCCACAGCCCCTAGTTCCCCCTGTTGTCTTTATCCTTACGGTCTTATGTTAGTCAAGGCGTCAAATGTTACCGTGAGAAGGCAAAAGAAAGGGGTTAAGAGGGGTAATAAGTCCGCCATAATGGAATTCTGCTCCTATGTCTTTTGGTTTTATGGTCACTTAGTCTCCACCCTGGTCACGCCCTTCTCCCTCTAGCCCCTACTAGAGGCAGCAGAAAGGTGGGTGGACCAGAGATAGGCTGGATTCCCTGGGTTACACTCTGGCGAGGAGTCACTCCAGGCAGGATCCCTGGTCACGGATGAACGGAGATGGATTAACACTGGCAGACAGAAACGTGTGTAGTGGTGCTGGAGGAACTCAGTGGGTCAGGCAGCATCTGTGGAGGGGAATGGACAGTCAATGTTTCAGGCCAAGAGGCATCTGGACCAAAAGCACAAAGGGCATCAAGTTTTTTTTATCACTGACATATTTCATGAAATTTGTTGAGTGTACAGTGCAAGATGTAAAACTTACTATAAGTTACGAATATTAGTAAAAAGTGTAAAAGATGAAAACAAGGTAGGGTTCATGAATTCATGAAACGTTCAGAAATCTGATGGTGGAGGACAAGAATTTATTCCTAAAACAGTGAGTGTGGGTCTTCAGCTTCTGGTACCTTCTCCCGGATGTTAGCAACAAGAAGAAGGCTTGTCCTGGGTGATGGGGATCCATCTTGTTGATGTTCTTGATGGTGGGGAAGGTTGTGTCCATGATGGTGCTGACTGAGTTTATAACTCTCCTTTTGTAATCTTGTGCATTGGAGACTCCAGGCTAGACGGTGATGCAACCAGTTCGAACACTGTTCATGGTTCATCTGTAGACATTTGCGAGATTTGCAAAAAATCTATTCAACCTTTCTCTATAATTCAGGTCCTCAAGACCCAGCAACCTCTTTGTAAATTTTCTCTGCACGTTTTCAATCTTATTGATATCTTTCCTGTAGGTAGGTGACCAAAATCGCACACAATGCAAATTAGGCCTCACCAATGTCTTATACAACTTCAACGTAACATACCAACTCCTGTATTCATTACTTTGATTTATGGAGGCCAACATGCCGAAAGATTTCTTTACAACCCTATCTACTTGTGATCCCATTTTCAAGTAAAGTTGCAAGAACAGTTCTCAGGCTTTTCTAGTCTAATACACTGAGAGAGGGAGGTGAATGGTACCAGAGACTGTTCGGTAATGTGGAACCTTCCCACAAACTTTAAACCTTTGCCTAATAGAGGGTATAAAATGTAATTATAAGTCACTTGTTTTGCAGATCCATATCAGAGTGAGTGCTATTACAGGAAAATCTTTTGTCACGAGAAAGCTATCTGCCAGCTGGACTTGGTGACTCAATTGTTTTACTGTCGATGTCTGCCTGGATATACTGGAGATGGAATGAATACCTGCCAGGGTAAGGTCACCACACTGATGGTAGTTGACGTACTTAACGGATTCATCAATGAGATGTGTAGTCCTTGTTGTTTACTTGGAGTGTTGTGTATGGTTCTAGTCACCTCATTATGGGAAGGATGTGGATACTTTAGAGAGGTTGCAGAGGAGTTTTACCAGGATTCTGCCTGGATTAGAGAGCATGTCTTATGAGGATAGGTTGAGCGAGCTAATGTTTTTCTGTTTGGAGCGAAAGAGAATGAGAGGTGACTTGATGGAGGTGTAGAAGATGATAGTGATCAGCCTCTTTTTTTATTATGGCTAATACAAAAAGGCACAATTTTTAGGGGGGAATGTCAGAAGTAGGTTTTTTAAACAAAGAGTGGTGGCTACATGGAACACACTGCCAGTGGTGTAGGTAGAGGCAGATGTATTAAGGACATTTAAAAAAACTCTTACATAGGCATTGAATGATACCTGCCTCTACTACCTCCTCTGGTAGCTCATTCCATGCACCCACCACCCTCTGCATGAAAAGTTTGCTTCTCCTTCTCTTCAACTTGTTCCCCACCCTCATTTCCCTCAGCCCTCACTACTGTTCAGTAAAGGGGCATACAGGTTGGAGAGAGGGGTGGAAGAGGCAAGACCAAAGAGGGATAAGAAGACAAAGCTGAAATTTTTAAATTGGAGCATTGCTGAACCAGGAGGCCATGTGGGTCAGTGAGGACTGAGTCTATGTGACTAGAAGTTGGTCAGACCGGGAGGGCATGTGGGTCAGTGAGGACTGAGTCAATGCGATTAGGATTGGATCAGACCAGGAGGGCATGTGGGTCAGTGAGGACTGAGTCTATGTGATTAGGAGTGGGTCAGACCAGGAGACCGTGTGTGTCAGTACAGACTGAATCAATGCTACTCGGAGTGGATCATGGGAAGGACTACTAAGTGTTAGCTGAGCTCATGTTTGTCTCAGAAATGAGGACCCAGGTAGATATGTGCAGCAAATCTCTAGACCGCCCTTAGGAATTCTGGGAATGAAAGGGTTAATGTCTGAGGGGTGTTTGATGGCTTTGGGCCTGTACTCACAGGAGATTAGAAGAATGAGGCAACTCTTAGATAGGCACATGGATGATAGAAAATTGGAGGGCTATGTGGAAATGTAGGTTTAGATTGATCTTGGAGTAGGTTAAAGGGTCGGCCCAATATCTGGGCCGAAGACCCGTATGTTCTATGTTCAGAGTAGTGGTTTCGCTCTGAAGGTCTTTCATCTGGACATCTGACTAGCTGACCTATGGGGAACTTTGACCATTTCCTGGAGTTCAAAGAGTTCAAAGTCATTCAGTAAACGTTGTTAATTTTAGTGTAAGAAATCAATGCTCCATGACGTCTGGGAGGCGATCCTCACAGCTTGATTTTGTTTTGTGTTTGTATGCAGAACCCGAGGGCTTGATCACTGTGTCTGATCTGGGAAGTTGCAGCAGAACAGAAGTCCAAACTTGCCTCATAACAAAACAAGTTGGAGGAAACGTGAACTTCCGTGTGTCTGTCTCTGGTTATAATCTGGAGCACATTGCTTGGTTTAAATTTTACGCTGCTCAGGGACCAATTTTTCACAGGTATACAGGCTGCAAAGGAGCAGGTGAATGAATCACGCATTTATACCAACTCGTATTTGCCTTTCCCCATTTGATGGGATGTCCCATGTAGCTTAGAGGACACAGGTCTAAAGTGAGAGAGGAGAAGTTTAGTAGGAACCTGAGGGGCAACTTTTTTACTTGGGGATTGTCAGCATATGGAACAAGCTGAGGGAGTGGCTGAGGCAGGTGCAAAGATTGGTTGTCTGTCGTATCTGACGAAGGCAGCTGAGACCTGTGTGGGAGAGATTTAAAAGTGGAAAAGCCATTGCACTGAGGCAGTTCCATTCCCTTGAACTCGGATGTCTGGATCCAATGGTATGAGTATTTTACACAATTGGCATCTTCCTTGATTGCCATGACTTCTGTGCCTTGTCGTGCCCTTCGCTCTCCATGGAGCTTTGCAGAACCGCTTTCCTGGCTGTTGGATCTCACTGTAGATCTCATCTGCCGAGTCCACCGGAGCTGGTTTAACATACTAGGACAGGCATGTCCCTGTCTCACCAGGGTGTGAGGTCTGCCGGCTGCCCTCACCTGATTGTCTGGTGGGGTCCAAAGGTGAGTGAGATGCCCCAGAATGGACATGATAAGCCCCTTCACCGGGGTGATGCCCCCTCCCTGGACACCCCACACACCTTTGCAAGTACAATAACAATGTTTAAAAGACAGTTGGACTGGTACATGGATGGGAAAGGATTGAGGGATGTGGACCAAACGTGGAAATGAGACTAGTTTAGATGACAGCCTCAGTTAGCATGAACATTTTGGGCCAAATGGCTTGATGCTATAGGACTCAATGACACTAGTCAATTCATGCTCTTGTGCAAAGTCCACTCTCTTTGGCAATGGGGCTGTGACAAGATACAATCTTAATAAACAACACGATAGCTATAAACCATTTCTATAATCATCAGAAAGCAGAAGCTACAGATGCTGTAAATCTGGAATAAAAATACTCAGCAGGTTAGGCAGCACCCACGGAGAGAAGTGGAGTTAATGTTTGGGGTCACTGACCCTTCTTACTGGTTTGTGGACCAGCCCTCGTCCACGCTGGCCTGCCAACCTGATATCCAACCACATATGTCCCATGTCTGAGTCACTGGCTTTCAAACACGGGAAAGGAGGCTCAGGCTCCAGCCTGCCTTCTAATTCCCCCACACCTTCATCCCTAAGCTCTAATCCATCCCCAAACTCTCCTCTCTGTCCCCAAAACCATCACAAGGGACCTAAAAAATAAACAATAAAAAAAACTAAATCTGGGCTGCCACATTAGTAGAGACTGCAGCTCAGCACCATCTTGAAATGGTTGTTAACGCAAATGATGCATTTCACTGTATGTTGTGATATACATGTGATAAATAAACTTCAATCTTGAATTTTCAAACTGATCCATTATGAAGTATTCCAATAGTGCACACTCTGATGGGTTTATTCACTAAAGCTATAGATTAGTCTCTTTAGTTTACCTTGTGGCCTCTGGTTAAGGATACTCTCACATAGAGAAAGGGTATTCAGAGACAGAGTCAGGTTTAGTATCACTGACATATACTCAGTGACCACTTTATTAGGTGCACCTGTACACCAGCATATTAATAGAAGTTTGTGAAGATTCAGCATGACATCTGAAACTCTGACAAACTTCTATACATGTGTGGTGGGAAGTGTATTGACTGGCTGCATCACATCCTGGTATGGAAACACCAATGGCCTTGAACAGAAAATCCTACAAAAAGTAGTGGATTTGGTTCAGTCCATGACGGGTAAAGCCCTTCCGACCATTGAGCACATCTACATGAAACGCTGTTACAGGAAAGTAGGATCCATCATCAGGGACCGCCACCACCCAGGATGTGCTCGCTTCTCACCGCTGCCATCAGGAAGAAGGTACAGGAGCCTCAGGACCCACACCACCATGTTCAGGAACAGTCATTACCCCTCAGCCATCAGGCTCTTGAACCAAAGGGAATAACTTCACTCACCACCCATCACTGAACTGTTCCCACAACCTGTGGAGTCACTTTCCAGGATTCTTCAACTCAAGTTCTTAAAATTTATTGCTTACTTATGTATTATTATAGCTTTCCTTTGTATTTGCACAGTTTGTTGTCTTTTGCACATTGGTTGTTGGTCAATCCTATTCTTGTGTTTTCTGCATATGCCAAAAGAAGATGAACCTCAGGGTTGTATATGGTGACGTACTGTGTATGTACTTTGATAGTAAATTGACTTTGAACTTTGGCAGCAACTCAATGCATAAAAGCTCGCTGACATGGTCAAGAGGTTCAGTTGTTTTTTCAGACCAAACATCAGAATGGGGAAGAAATGTGATCTAAGGGATTTTGATCATAGAATGATTGTTGATGATAGACAGGGTGCTTTGAGTACCTCAGAAACTACTGATCTCCTGGGATTTTCATGCACAACAGTCTCTAGAGTTTACAAAGAATGATGCAGTAAACAAAAAAATCTGATGAGCGGCAGTTCTGTGGGCAAAAACGCTTTGTTAATGAGAGAGGTCAGAGGAGAATGGCTAGACTGTTTGAAGCTGACAGGAAGGTGACGGTAACTCAGAATAGCATCTCTGATCATACAATACATCAACCTTTCCCTATAACCCAGGTACTCAAGTATTGGCAATAACCTTGGAAATTTTCTTTGTACTCTTTCAATCTTAGTGATATCTTTCCTGAACCGCACAATACTCCAGGTTAGTCCTCACCAATGTCTTAGACCATAAAACCATAAAATATAGGAGCAGAATTAGGCAATTAGACCCACCACATCTGCTCTGCCATTTTATCATGGCTAATCTATTTCCCTCTCAATCCCCTTCTCCCCATAACCTTTCACGCCCTGACTAATCAAGAACCTATCAACCTCCACCTCAGTATATTCCATTCCCACCTCTTTGCCCATTCTCCTAATGTCGAAGTTTTCTGCAGTCTCTCTGCTTCCTCAAAGCTACCTGTAGCAACACCTATTTTAATATCGTCCACAACCTTGCCCACAAAGCTATCAACTTCATCATCCAAATCATTGACATACAACAAAAAAAGAAGCAGTCCTAATACAGACCCATGTGGGATACCACTGGCCACCGGCAGCTAATCCAAAAAGGATCTCTCTATTCCACTCTTTGCCTCCTGCCAATCAGCCAATGCCCTACCTATGCTAGCATCTTTCCTGGGTTCTTATCTTGTTCAGCGGCTTCTTGTGTGGCATCTTGTCAAAGGCTTTTTGAAAATCCAAGTATACAACATCCACTGATTCTCTAGCCTACTTGTTATTTCTTCGAAGAATTTCAACAGATTTTTCAGACAAGATTGCTCCTTAAGGAAACCATGCTGACTATGGCCTATTTTGTTATGTGCCTCTAAGTAGCCTGCAACCACATCCTTAATAATCAAGAAAGCTAAATCTTGTGACATAGGGACAGCAGAACTTCGCTTCCAGATGAGCTCAATGCCTTCTATGCTTGCTTTGACCATCAGAAAAGGGAGGAACCATGGCATACCCCCATGTCACTTGATGATTCTTTGGTCTTCAGTATTTGAAGATGACATGCGGGCTGCCTTCAAGAGAGTGAATTCAAGTAAAGCATCCGGTCCGGATGGAGCACTTGGCTGAGTGCTGACCAACTAGCTGGTGTATTCACAGATATCTTCAACCTCTTGCTCCAGCAGGGTGTGTTACCCACCTACTTCAAGCAGGCTTCAATCGTATCAGTCCCCAAGAAAAGCATGGTAACCTGTCTAAATGACTCTCACCCAGTGGCATGTACATCCACAGAGATAAAGTGTGACGAGAGCTCCTGTCTGAATGGTGACTTGGATCCGCTCCAATTTGCCTACTGAAGCAACAGGTCTATAGCTGATGCCATCTCGTTGGCTTTTCTCACAACCCTGGAACATCTGGACAGCAAAGGTGCATACTTTAAGATGCTCTTTATCGATTACAGCTTGGCATTTAACATCATCAACCCCGAATAAACTCCAAGACCAGGGCTTCAATACCCCCTTGTGCAATTGGATCTTGGATTTCCTCATTTGTAAACCCCAGTCAGTTTGGATTGGCAAAAACATCTCCTCCTCAGTCTCCATCAGCACAGGATTGGTGCAGGGATGTGTACTTAGCCCCCTGCTCTACTTGCTTTGCACCTATGACTGTGTGGCTAAGTACAGCTCCAGCACCATATACAAATTTGTTGATAGCACCACTTTTGTGGGCTGTGTCAAAGATGGTGATGAATCAGCATACAAGAGGGTGATTGAAAACTTGGCTGAGTGGTGTAATAACAACAATCTCTCACTGAATGTCAATAAGACCAAGGAACTGATTGTAGACATCAGGAGAAGAAAACCAGAGGTCCATGAGCCAGTAATCATCGGAGGATTTGAGGTGGAAAGGGTCAGTAACTTTAAATTCCTGTCACTATTTCAGGTGACCTGTCCTGGACCCGTTTTATAAATATTATTATGAGAAAAGCACAATGGCGCATTTATTTCCTCAGGAGTCTGTGGAGGTTTGGTATGACGTCAAACACCTTGGAAAACTTCTCTAGACATGTGGTGGAAAGTTTGCTGACTGGCTGCATTATGGCTTGGTATGGGAACATCAATGCCTTTGAGTGGAAAATCCTACAAAAAGTAGTGGATTCAGCCCAGAACATCATAGGTAAAACGCTCCCAACCATTGAACACATCTACATAAAACGTTGCCAAAGAAAAGCAGCTTCCATTATCAAAGATTCTCACCACCCAGTCCAGGCTCTTTTCTCACTGTTGCCATTAAGTAGTAGTTACAGGTGCCTCAGGACTCACACCACCAGGTTCAAGAACAGTTACTACCCCTCAGCCATCAGACTGTTGAACAAAAGAGGATAGCTACACTCATTTAAGGTCTCTGTTTTATTGTTATTTATTACTATTTATTTATAACTGCATTTACACAATTTGTTCACAGTTAACAGTTCCTGATGTTTACAGTTTACAGTTACTGTTCTATAGATTTGCTAAGTATGCCCGCAGAAAAAGAATCTCAGGGTTGTATGTGGTGATGTGTATGTACTCTAATAATAAATTTTACTTTGAACTTTGACTCCAACATCATCCCAACCACTGAGGTCAGGTTAATTGGTGTATAATTTCCTTTCTTCTGCCTTCCTCCCATCTTGAAGAGTGGAGTGACATTTTCAGTTTTCCAGTCCTCCAGAAGTGTGCCAGAATCCATTGATTCTTGAAAGATCATTCCTGAACCTCCACAATCTCTTCAGCTAATTCTTTTAGATCCCTGGGGTGTAGTCCATCGGGTCCAGGTGATTTATCTACCTTCAGACCTTTTAGTTTACCAAGCACCATCTCCTTAGTAATGGCAACTTCACCCACTTCTTCTCCTTGACACTCTTGAACTTATGGCATACTACTAATATCTTCCACAGTGAAGACTGATGCAAAATAATTATTCAGTTTGACCGCCATTTCATTGTCCCTTGTTACTAGATCCTGTGTCATTTTCAAGTGATCCATTATCTACTCTCGCCTCTCTTAGACTCCTTATATATCTGAAAAAACTTTTGGTATCATATTTGTTATTGGCTAGCTTCCCTTCGTATTTCATTTACCCTCCTTATGTTTTTTTAAAGTTGCCTTCTGTTGGGTATAAAAAATTTCAGAATCCTCTAACTTCTCACTTATTTTTGCTTTATTATATGCCCTTCAACATATACAACTTCAACATAAAATCACAGCTCCTTTACTCAATATTTTGATTAATGAAGGCCAATGTGCCAAAAGCTCTCTTTACAACCCTTTTTCCCTATACTTTTTCAATCTTATTAAAATGAAAGATATTTGGGAGACTTGAAACAACTTTGTTTGTAGCCTGATGCAAAAGTGGCAGAAAGTTAGAGGAATTAAGAAACCAGGCTCCTATTAACTTGGTCAGCGACACCATCCGGGTCTTACCTGGCACATCCACGAGACTGAAGCTACAAAGCAGAGTGAGGCTGAGCTGTGTCCTGTCGGCATGCAAACCGGAGCTTGGGACATGAACCCCTGTCACTACATCCAAAAGCAGGATGTGTGGGACTGGAACCTTGTCTGGCGCCAGCAGCAGGCACTGTGACTAAGGCAAAAATCAGAACCATTCCGTTTGGTTTAGATGCTATTTATCAGGGCTAGTCTGGAGAGATGGAAAAAAAAGTCTACAGAAAAGAGGTAAATGGTCCAGTAATCAGCCTTTGCAGCAGAGTACCATGGAGAGCATTCTAACTGGTTGCACCACCATTTGGTATGGCACACAATATCAAAATAAGCTGTAGAAAGTTGTAAACTCAGCCAGCTCCATCATGGGCTCTGGCTTCCACAGCACCAAGGACACTTTCAAAAGGCGATGCCTCAGAAAGATGACATCTGTCATTACAGATCTCCGTCACCCAGGACATGCCTTCTTCTCAATGCTACCATCGGAGAGGATGTACAAGAGCCTGAAGACACACACTTAGCATTTCAGCAATAGCTTCTTCCTCCCCACCAGCATATTTCTGAATGGACAATGAACCCATGTACACTATCCCATTATTTTTGCACTGCTTATTTAATTTATTTTTAATATATTTATTGTAATTTATAGTTTAAAAATATGTATTGCAATGCACTGCAGCTGCAAAACAACATATTTCAGGAGACACACATCAAAGTTGCTGGTGGAACGCAGCAGGCCAAGCAGCATCTGTAGGAAGACGTGCAGTCGACGTTTCAGGCCGAGACCCTTCATCAGGACCTGACGAAGGGTCTCGGCCTGAAACGTCGACTGCACCTCTTCCTACAGATGCTGCCTGGCCTGCTGTGTTCACCAGCAACTTTGATGTGTGTTGCTTGAATTTCCAGCATCTGCAGAATTTCTGTTATTTCAGGAGATACTATATGCCAGTGATATTAAACCTGATTCTGATGTGAGATAATGGTGATGAAGCAAGGGTAGAGTGGGGAGAGAGAGGATCACTTAAGGATCAAGGCTAACTTCATTCACCATATACATTGACATGTATTAGGAATTTGCTGTGGTATGCAACACAAACACAGCAGAAATGTAAGTGCATAAGATAGCTTATATACATTGCAACACTCACAACACGCTGGAGGAACTCAGCAGGTTGGGCAGCATCTGTGGAAACGATCAATGTTTCGGGCTGGAACCCTTCGTCAGGACTGAAGAGGGAAGGGGAAGAGACCCTATAAAGAAGGTGGGGGGCCTGTGCCCCTTCCCTCTTCAGTCCTGATGAAGGCTTCCGGCCCGAAATGTTGACCGGTCTTTTCCACAGATGCTGCCCAACCTGCTGAGTTCCTCCAGCGTGTTGTGAGTGTTGCTTTGACCCCAGCATCTGCAGAGTGTTTTGTGTTTAGCTTATATACATAGATCTATTTTATGTCTATAAAGTGATGCTAAGCACAGGAGTATCTGTATAAGTTGATTGACAAGAATAGTAAAGTTATGATGGAGTTAGTGGATGGAAGTGTTGATCAGCCTTACTGCTTGGGGAAAGTAACTGTTTTTGAGTCTGGTAGTCCCGGTGTGGATGCTATGTAGCCTCCTCTCTGATGGGAGTGGGACAAACAGTCCATGAGCAGGGTGGGTGGGATTCTTCATGATGTTACTGGTCCTTTCCTGGCACCTTTCTGTATATATGTCCTTGCTGGTGCCGGTGATGTGTTGGGCAGGTTTGATCACCCAATGTAGAGTACTCCTGTCCTCCACAGCGCAGTTCCCATACCACGCAGCGACGCAGCTTGTTAGGATGCTCTCCACTGCACATCTGTAGAATGACATGAGCATAGATGTGCGTAGTCCAGATCTCTTCAGCCTCTTGAGAAAGTAGAGGCATTGGTGAGCTTTCTTGACTGTGTAGGATGTGTTCTGGGTCCAAGAGGGGTTGTGTGTGATGTGCACTCCCAGGAGTTTGAAACTGGTTGCAGTTTCCACTGCTGTGAAGAGGTGGGGGGTGTGAGTGTTGTGAGTTCTCCTGAACTGAATAACCATTTCCTTTGTCTTGTTGATATTGAAGAAGATGTTATTTGCCTGGCACTAGTCTTCAAGCTCTTCCACCTTGTTTCTGTAGGCTGTCTGGTCATTGTTGGTGATGAGCCCCAGCACTGTTGTCATCAGTGAACTTGATGTGATTGCTTGAGTGTTTAGTTATGCAGTTACGAGGGAGCAGAATGTACAGAAATGGGGCTCAGTACACAGCTCTTGAGGGCGTCTGTGTTGAGAACAATGGGAGGGAGGAGCGGTTGTGCATCTTGACTATCTGAGGTCTGTTAAGTCCAATACCCAGTTTCACAGTGGTGTATTCAGACTGAGGAGTGGGTGTTTATTCACTAAGGTCTGTGGGACAATAGTATTGAGTGCCGAACTGAAATCTAGAAACAACATTCTGACATGTCCTTGTTTTCTAAGTGTAGAGGCCAGGTGAATGACAGATAACATTCAACAATGATGAAGATAAAGTAGTACAGTATATAAAAATAACGTTAGAGGTTAAATACAGATATGGAATGAAATATGCAGAAATAAATACCACCATGTATTTACAATGTAAAGAGCATTATAACAAGTGGTTTAAAGTGTTTACAGTGATGGGGGAAATAGATAGAGGGGGGTGGGGGGGGGAGCTAACCAGAATGGTTGATCAGGCGAACTTCCCGGGGGAAGAAACTTTTAAGCTAGTGTGAAGTGTTTGTTTTAATAGCCCTAGAGCATTTTCTAGAAGGGAGCTTTTGGAAAAGGCAGTTTGCTGGGTAGGTAGTGTTCGCAATAATTTTTCCTGCCCACTTCTTTGTCCTGAACACATGCAGTGATGGTAGACTGCAGCCAATGACCTTTTCTACTGATCTGACAATTTGCTGTAGTTTTTGTACATTGTGAGAGGATGCCGTGCCAAGCCAGACAGTAATGACTAATGTGAGGATGCTGTCTCGGAGGACAGTGTAGAATTGTACCAGGATGTTCTGGGGAAGGTGGGACAAGGTGAAAGACTCAGATAAAGCAATATCTTTGTTTGCTCACTGGTGGAATTAGTAGCTGAAGTGAAAACCTTTTCAAGATTGAACCGGTTCAATAATGGAAGGAAAGGTTTTAGTGGGTGGGTGAGCGATCAGACCCACACAACCAGCAGGATCTGGGTAGACCAAGTGGCTTGTTACTGGGATGTATTTTGACGCTGACCAACTTTTCCCACAGTTACAGGAGAAGACTGACTCCTCCCACTGAACTGCTCCCCGGGATCGCGCTGAAGAACCAGAACCTGGCCATGGAGTTGGACAACATCAGTGAGGACGATTTCTACCCCAACATGTTCTGGGTCGAGTTTGAATCCGAGATTTTCAAACAGATGGAAGGTGCTATAGAACCGTATGATGACGCCCCGTTTGAGTTACTGAATCCCACGCGGATACGGTATTACTTCATTCTTGACAGCCCTCCAATTGGTAAGAACATTTCTGTCCCATCCCACATTCAACAAGATCAAAATCGTTTAATTGTCAGAATGAGAATCAGGTTTAATATCACTGGCATTTGTTGTTTTGCAGCAGCGGTGCATTGCAGTATATAACAATAATAAAAAACTATACATTGCATTCAGAAGTATATATAAAATGAAATTAAATAGTAGTGCAAACAGAGAACAAAAATGGTGGGGTGGTGTTCATGAATTCAATGTCCATTCAGAAATCTGAGAGCAGAGGGGAAGAAGCTGTTCCTGAAACACTGAGTGTGGATTTTCAGGCTCCTGTACCTCCTCCCTTGTTGGTAGTATTGAGAAGAGGGCATGTCCTGGGTGATAAGAGTCCTTAATGGTGGATGCTGCCAATTTTGGGCATCGCCTTTTGAACATGTCCTCAATGCTGGGGAGGCTCGTGTCCATGATGGAGCTGGCTGAATTTGCAACTCTCTGCAGCTTTTTCCAGTCCTGTGTAGCGCCCTCTCCATACCAGATGGTAATGCGGTCAGTTAGAACACTCTCCACAGTACATCTGCAGAAATTTGTGAGTGTCTTTGGTGACATACCAAATCTCCTCAAATTCCTAATGAAATATAGCCGCTGTCATGCCCAGGATAGATCTTCAGAGATGTTGACACCCAGGAACTTGAAACTGCTCTCCTTTTCCACTGCTGATCCCTCGATGAGAACTGGTGTGTGTTCCTTCAAGTTACTCTTCCTGAAGTCCACAATCAATTCCTTAGTCAGACCGCACTCCAAGTTCATGTTTAATTGATATTCAACCATAGATATGTAGCAGCTAAATAAAACAACGTTCCACTGGGGCCATGGTGAAAAACAGTGCATACAGTTACACCCAGCACATATGGTTACAATAACACATACAGTCACAAAATAATATTAGCCCAAGTCTCTGAGTGATATGGTCTGAAGATAGAAGCTGCATGGGATCAGACTTAGCAACCAAAGTAGAGTTGTGCATAATTGAAGAGACCTGAGAAACATTGAATACAGAGGAAAAACAAAAACAAAAACAAAAACAAAACCCTGTTGTAATTTTAGCAGAATTTTAAATACTTTTCAAATTATTTTTATGGTATTTAAAAGAAATGCACCAATTTACCAGCTCACTATGTCTGTCATTTCTGAACTTTCCAGCAAACTTACTCCCAGAGTCTGTTAAAAGCCGTCTCTGTTCATTTCCCTGTTTCTCAATGTCTGACTCAGAATCAGAATCAGATTTATTATCACTGACCCTGTTGGGGTCACCTATTGAATCCGGTGCTTCTGATGTGGCAACGCAAATTGGGAGACCACATTGTCGAGCACCACTGCTCCATCTGCAGAAAATGGGATTTGACGGTGGTCAAACATTTTCATTCCTATCCCCATTCCCATTCCAACATGTTGGCCCATGATCTCCTCTTCTGCCATGATGAGGTCACTTTCAGGTTAGAGGAGCGACACCTCATGTTCTGTCTAGGTAACCTCTGGTCTGAAGGCATAAACATCGATTTCTCCAACTTCCTGCAATTTCCACCCTCCCCCTTCCCTTTCCTTCTATTCCCTACTCTGGGCTCTTACCTCTTCTCACTGCCCATCACCTTCCCCCGGTCCCTCTTTTCCATTTCTCCCATCAGATAGTCCTCACTGACCCACACAGCCTCCTGGTTGAGCAATACTCCAATTTAAAAATTTTCAGCCTTGACTTTTTAATCCCTCTTTGGCCTTGCCTCTTCCACCCCCTCTCTCCAACCTGTACGGAACAGTAGTGAGGGCTGAGGGAAATGAGGGAGGGGAATGAGTTGAAGAGAAGGAGAAGCAAACTTTTCATGCAGAGGGTGGTGGGCTCATGGAATGAGCTACCAGAGATAGCACATGAGTCGGGAATCATCCATGTGCCTATCTAAGAGTCTCTTAAATGCCCCTAATGTATCTGCCTCTACCACCAGCCCTGACAGCATATTCCATGCACCCACCAATATGTGTGTGAAAAACCTACCTCTGACATTCCCCCGTACTCTTAAAATGATGCCTTCTTGTATTAGCTATTTATGCCCTGGGACTGACCACTCTATCTTTAAAATATAGAACATTACAGCACATTGCGACCCTTTCGGCCAATGCTGTTGTGCCAACACTTTAACTACTCCAAGATCAATTTAACTCTTCCCTTCTACACAGCCCTCCATTTTTCTATCATTCACATGCTTACCTCAGAGTTTCTTAAATGCCCCTAATATATCTGTCTCTACCACCACCCCTGGCAGGGCACTCCACGCACCCACCACTCTCTGTAAGTAATTTACCTCTGACATCCCCCTATACATTTCTTCAATCATCTTAAAATTAAGCCTCCTCGTATTAATCTTTTCTACCAATGGTAAAAAAGTCTCTGACTGTCCACTCAATTAATGCCTCTTACCATCTTGTACACCTCTATAAAGTCACCTCTCACCCTCCTTCACTTCAAAGAGAAAAGCCCCAACTCACTCAACCTATCCTCTCAAGACCTGTTCTCTAATCCAGGCAGCAGAAAAATTATGTGTTGCAATGCAATTACCTCTACATCACTCTAATTCGGACACAATCCTGGTAAACCAAACATGAGAAAATCTGCAGATGCTGGAAATCCAGAGCAACACACACAAAATGCTGCAGAAATTCAGTGGGTTAGGCAGGCATCTTTGAAAAAGAGTAAACAGTTGACATTTTGGGTCTTGGTCTGAAACGTCAACAGTTTTCTCTTTCCCATAGGTACTGCTGGCCTGCTGAGTTCCTCCAGGATTTTGTGTGTGTTGTTCAGTGTCCTGGTAAACCTTGGTTAAAGAGATTTAAAGTGATCTTGTTGAGTTTATTTACATCTGTGTTGCTGGAGGGATGGGTGGTGTGAAATATTTGGTGATACACGTGTCTTACGAAGGCTTACTCCTTGTCCTTTAGATATTGGAGAATATTTAGTAGGAGATAAGATCCAAATGTACATAACACCCTACCTGGCAATCTCCGAGACCGCGTTTGTTCGATGGTTTATGGAGCCCTCAGAACTCTCACGGTCTGGGGAAAATATCACCATGTTAACCGAGGGAGCAGACGGCATTTTAATTAACGGGATCAGGTAAGGCTTACTGAAGATATGTTTGGTTGTTCGTCAGTGAAACCTGTGCGGGAGTTTTTAAAGTGGAAAAACATTGAACTGGGGCAGTTTCACTCTCTCGACCTCAGAAATCCAGGTCCAATGGTACAAGTAAACAAAACAATAATAATATTGCCTGAGTCCTTGATTGTCATCTCTTGTAGATTGATGGTGCATAGATGTTCTGGAGCCATGTTTCTATGAGAACAAGCCCATAGCAGTTGCTTATATCATGCAGTGCAGCTGCAAACGAATGCAATCCAGCTCGTCTGCACCAAGTGACCACTGAAGGACAGCACCGATAGGAGGCACTGCGCCCCACCCAGCACAACATCCCGTAGCATACAGCCGGCTCTGGCACATCCTTCCTCAGTGGCAGCAACAGGCAGCCTTGAGGCATGAATGAGGCCTGGTCCATGCCATTTACTCTCGCAGAGTTGTGAAGGATTTTCAGAGTTGTGAAGAAATGTGTCAGTTGTATGCCAGAGTAACAAAGACAAATACTGGAGGAACGCAGGAGGTCAGGCAGCATCAATGCAGGGGTGTAAACTATAGACATTTCGAGCTGAGACCCTTTGTCAGGACTGGAAAAGAAGGGAATAACTGGGTGGGGGAGTAGGAAGCTGGGAGGTGATTGGTGGAAAATGTAAAGGGCTGGAGAAGAAGGGATCTGCTAGGAGAGGAAAGTGGACCCTGGGAGAAAGAGAAGGAGGTGATAGGCAGGTGAGGAGAAGAGAAAAGCTGTTAGGGCAGTTGGAGTTGTATCACTGATCTGTTCTGATTTAAGGTGTGACACAGTCTATGGACAGAACTGACAGAGGTTTATAAGGTTATGAGAGACATAGATAGAGTAGACAGGGGTATATTTTTTCCAGGGTTGAAATGTCTAATACCAGAGGACGTGCTTTTGAGGTGAGAAGGGGTAATTTCAAAGGAGATGTGAGGGGCTTGTTTTTTACACAGAGAGTGGTGGGTGCCTGGAATGTGCTGCCTGGGGTGGTGGTAGAGGCAGAAACATTAGAGACTTTTAAGAGATGTTTAGATAGGCACGTGAATGTGAGGAGAGATATGGGCATTGTCCAGAAGAGGCAGAGGAGATTAATTTAGTTCACCATTTGATGACTAATTTAATTAGTTCATCACAACATTGTGGGCCAAAGAGTCTGTTCCTGTGCTATACTGATCTATGTTCTATGTTCCAGAACTGATGGGAGAGCATGTTCTATTGCAATCTTATTAGGACCTTAGTTGACCAGAAAGTAAGCGTCACGAGAAAGTGCAGTGTGTCTGCTCAGTGTATATCTGCATCTCCATGCTCCTGGAGAAACCTCTTTCATGCTGGCAAGTGGCTAATGGGAGATTGTGATTTCATGTGATTAAATGTTTCATGGGATTTAACAAAGTCAGTCTAAATTCATTATGAAAGTATGTATATATCACCGTACATTTTATTTTACTTAGAGATACAGCACAGTAATGGGCCCTTCCGGCCCAACTTGCTCACACTGCCCAGTTATACCCATGTGAGCAAATAACCAACCAATCTGTGCGTCTTTGGAATGTGGGAAGAAACCAGAGCCCTCGGAGGAAACCCACATGGTCAAGGGGAAAACATAACAAACTCCTTACAGACAGTGGTGGGACCTGAACCGGGGTCGCTGGCACAGTAATAGTGTTGTGCTAACTACTGTGCTACCATGCTACCCTGAGATTCATTTTCTTACAGGCATTTACAGGTAAAGACCAAATTAGAATCAATTTTATGAAAATCTATACATAAACTAGGACTGACAAGCAACTAATACACAAAAGAAGACAAATAAAAATATAATAATATTGAAAACATGAGTTGTAGAGTCCTTGAAAGTGAGTCTGTAGGTTGTGGAATAAGTTCAGAGTTGTGGGTGAGTGAAGTTATCCATGCTGGTTAAGGAATTGATGATTGAGGGGTAATAACTGTTCCTGAACCTGGTGGTGTGGGACCTGATGGTTGAGGGGTAATAACTGTTCCTGAACCTGGTGGTGTGGGATCTGATGGTTGAAGGGTAGTAACTGTTCCTGAACCTGGTGATGTGGGACCTGATGATTGAGGGGTAGTAACTGTTCCTGAACCTGGTGGTGTGGGATCTGATGGTTGAAGGGTAATAACTGTTCCTGAACCTGGTGGTGTGGGATCTGATGGTTGAAGGGTAATAACTGTTCCTGAACCTGGTGGTGTGGGACCTGATGGTTGAAGGGTAGTAACTGTTCCTGAACCTGGTGGTGTGGGACCTGATGGCTGAGGGGTAGTAACTGTTCCTGAACCTGGTGATGTGGGATCTGGGAAGTGTGAGGTTTCCCATGGAGCTATGAAGTGGCCTGTTAGCTGATGGGAAGAGTTTAATCATGACCTCCTTGCCCTTCTATCCTGTGTTTCAGCCTGTGGGGCAAGTGTCTTAATCACTTTATCTACCCAATATTTGCTGCTATCTTCAGAGACGACCTATGTATCTCACCAACATCACAGTCCTCAACATGTTGCTTACTTTTTGCTCTTAATATTATTTCTAATTTTCAGGGACGAAGAATTTGGCCACATCCGAGCTGTTGTTTATGATTTTACAAAGGAAATACCTGGGAAGGTGGCTGTAGGACAAAGACTGTTTGATATCCGGAAAGGTATGGAAAACCATTTCCATTCCCAACCAGTTCTGTATTTCTTCCTAATGGGGCTGTGTATGCTGCATGATTCACAGGACAAGAAGAGTGGAAGAGCTAATTTGTTAATCTTACACTTCATTATTTTGACTATAATATACTGCATATTTCAGTAGTAATGGTGTGATCACTTGAGGTGAATGTGATGTTCTCCATAGCGGTTGTTAATTGGTGGGTCCTCAGGTCACTGTAGACCGATCTGGGATCCACATATTCTGGTGCAGTGAGGGCGAGAGTCAGTGGTGACCGTGGTTAGTGGTTGGGTCTTGTGGTTGTTCAGCCTCTCCTTTCACAGCTGCTGCTTGTTCTCTGTGACACAGTGGAGGTTGCTCTCATTTAGTGCAGCTCCCGCATGACCTCCGTGCTCTTCTATCCTGCTATCCTTGCTCTTCTCTCTGCTAGATTATGTATTGCGGCTGCTGAGTTAACAAATTTCATGTCACATGCTGGTGATAATAAACCTGATTCTGATTCTGAACAGATTTCTTCCAGGTGTATCTACTGAGTGCAATGTCTTCCCAGTTTTTAGATGTGATGTTGAATTCCTCCAGGCTGAATTTGATGTTACCTTTGAAATGTTTCCTTTGCCCACCAGACACTGACTGACCTTTCTTCAACTGGGAGTAATGGATCTGCCTGTACGTTTTACAACTACACACACAGAGAAGCTTCGTTAATTTATTCACTGTCCATCCATCCGCATGTCTTCTGGACCTACTCTGGTCAGCCCCCTCTCCATTTTCATAACATGGACATCATCCAGAACTCTAACACTGAGTCCTGTTCATGCCCCTGAACATTCCATCATGAATACTAATCTACATTCTGTCTTAACTCTGTTCACAGACTCACTAGTCACTGACATCCACCAGTCCTACAACTCTCTGGGGGTGCCATGGTAGCACAACGCTTTACGGAACCAGAGACATGGGTTCAATTGTCGCCACTGTCTGTGAGTTTGTATGTTCTCCCCTTGACTGTGTGAGTTTCCCCTGCTGCTCTGGTTTCACCCCACATTGCAAGGACGTACGTGTTAAGGTTAGTGAGTTGTAGGTATTGCTGTGTTGGCATTGTAATAATGGCGACACCTGTGGGCTGCTCAGCACATCATAGAACATTACAGCACAGTACAGGCCCTTCGGCCCACAATGTTGTGCCAACCTTTTAACCTACTCTAAGGTGAATCTAACTCTTCCCTCCTACGTAGTCATCCATTTTTCTATCATCCATTTGACTATCTGAGTTTCTTAAATGTCCTAATGTATCTGCCTCTACCATCACCCCCGGATGTGTGTTCCACAAATCCACAATCCTGCATTAAAAAGTACCTGCTTCTCACATTTTCTCTTTCCTTTTTCAAATCATCTTAAAGTTATGGTCCTTAGACTTTGTTAGTTATTGACGCAAACGATGCATTTCACTGTATGTTTCAAAGTGCATGTGACCTATAAAGCTAATATCTCTCTCACTCTCTAATCTAATGCATCGACACTCCCCTCCTGATCATTCCAGTGTTGAATCACTCCCCCTCTGGTGGCTGTGTCTTCAGCTGTCCAGGTCCCCAGCTTTGGGACTCTCTCCCTGAATCTCCAGAGCTTATTAAAACCTGCCTTTCCAACTTGGGTTGCTTCAGTCAATTCTTGTTCAGTTGTCATTGCCATCATGATTGTTGGGAAAGTTTCACTAAATTAAAGCGATAAATACAATTGTATAAATACAATTAGAGCTATAGAATCATAGAACACTACAGTACAGAAACAGCCATTAGGCCCATCTAATCCATGCCAAACCGTTAAACTGCCTAGTCCCATCCTGCACCCGGACCATAGCCCCCCATACCCCTCCTATCCATGTACTTATCCAAATTTCCCATAGTTGCCCATAGTGTGGGCAAACGGGATGAGTACATACGCGAAAAAGGCGAGCATGAATGTGGAGAGCTGAAAGGCTTTATAGTATTGGACATGGAATAGAAAAAATCTATATTAATAGATGTGGCAATTTACTATTGCTTTCTTCTGTTCCTTGTCCAGTATTACTATGTCTGGCGATGGTACATCCGTGCAGAGGCTTGTCCTGCCATGGCCTCTGGTTCTCTGGCTCTGCTTCACCCACTTCCATTTCCATGTCCCCAGCCTGCCGTCTGAGGTATTCTCTTAGCAGATTGTCCTTAGGGCCCATCTTCCCGACATACTCATGGATGTTTTGCATTTCCTCCAGGACTGTGGCCTTGACACTTCCACTTCCCCGTCCTCCTTTATTCCAGTGGGAGTACAGTTGCTCGATGTTGAACTTAGGATGGAATCCTTCATGTATTGTTAGTAGTTTCCGGGTCTTGAGGTTAATGGCTTCCAGTTCGTTCCTTGGCCTGCACACTATTGCGGCTGGATATCTGATGACTGGTAGGGCGAATGTGTTGATGGTTCTAGTCTTGTTCTTCTCATTCAGCTGGCTCTTTAGGACCTATCTCACTCTTTAGAGATACTTGGATGTTGCAGCCTTCCTTGTATCCTCATCATGGCTTCCATGCGCCTGCAGGCTCCCCAGGTATTTGTTGTTTCCTGTATATCTGGTATGTGGCCTTCAGGTAACTCGACTCCGTCAGTCTTGATAAGTTTGCCTCTTTTCACTACCACCCGGCTGCACTTTTCCAGACCAAATGGCATCCCGATGCCTCTGTTGTACACCCTTGTCAGGTGGATTAGTTAACCAATGTGTCTCTCATTTCTGGCATACAGCTCGATGTCATCCATGTATAGAAGGTGGCTGATGGTCACACCATTCTTGAACCTGTACCCACGTCCACTCTTTGAGATGATCTGGCTGAGGGGTTCAAGCCTATGTAGAACAGCTGTGGGATAGTCTGTCACCCCGGTATATTCTACATGTGATGGTCACTTGTGCTATTGGCTTTGAGTTAACTTGTAACTTTGTCCTCCAGCAGCCCACTAAATTCTCGGTGAAGGTCCTTAGTGTCTTGTTGACCTTGTACAGAGACAGGCATTCTAGGATCCATCTGTGGGGCATTGAGTTGTATCCTTTTTGATATTTGAGCCAGGCTATGCCTAGGTTGGTTGCCTGGTCATGGTGTCTTGCATCAGTGACTTGTCTACCAGTAGCTGGTGCTTAGAGCCTCTGGTTCCATTACCAATCCTCCTCTGAGCAGGGGGTAGGAACTTGCACACATATTCCTTCAGCTTGGTGGCTGTGATGCCGGACAGGAGCTTCCATGTTGTTGACAGGCAGGTCATAGGTGAATAGTTTGACAGTGTTGCTCCTCTGTGAGGACCCTTCATTATGAGTACTGTCCTTTGAGTTAGTCGTTCAGGCTGGGAGCCTGCTTCAAGTAGCAGGTTCATTTGAGCTGCCAGCCGTATATGTAATGCTAACACGAGGAATTCTGCAGTTTAAAGTGGGAGACAGATACCAGTTAGTTTTTCCAGCCAATAGGTGTGGATCATGTCAAGTCCTGGTGATGTCCAGTTCTTCATACTTGCTACCCGTTACTGGACATCTACTGCTGTGATGGTGACTGGTTTTTCCTTTGGGAGATTGCAGAGGCTTGCTTGTAGGTCTTTCAGCCATTGGGCACTGATGTTATGTGATGCTTCTTTCTCCCATATACTCTCCAGAACTCCCAAGTTGCTGTTTTAGTTGGTTCAGGTACTGACATGTTATTACCCTGGAATTGTGCAAGTACTTTTCCTGGTTCTTTGGAGAAGGGTGCATTTATTCCCTTGGCCTCTGTGTCCTTACTGTATCACTGTAGTCTGATAGAGCTGTTAACTGTCGCTTGGCAGTTTTCAGGGCTTCGGCTATACAAATTCCTCTGTACTTCCTTAGCAGCCAAAATCAGTTTTTCCTCTTCACACCTTTCAGCAGCCCAGCTAGTCTGTTGACTTCTGCCCTTGTGGTTTTCACCTTGGCTTCCAATCGTCGTCTCTGGGGGTGGTATGACAGTACTCTCCACGTCACGTCACGTCGTCTCTGGGGGTGGGGAAGTGGGGTGGTATGACAGTACTCTCCACTGTATTTCGTTTTGTAGCCCAATGTTGCTGATGCATGTGTCAGGTAATTGTTCTCAGTTATGATGGAGGTTGCAATTGCGAGTAGTGCTCCACTGGCTGCTTCTAGCATGCTGTCTGATGGAATGTTATCACTAGGTCTGGGGACCCGAGCTCACTGATTGACAGGCACCATTTTAGCCATGATCTGCTCCTGATTGCAGTGGCCAGCATTGATGTGCCCCGAGATAAAGATAATAGTATCGCCTTGTACAGGGCAAGTGTATATATGTGTATATAAACTAAATTATGTAAGTAGTGCAAAAAGAGAGCAAAATAAACAAAAAAAAACAGTGAGGTAGTGTTCATGGGTTCATTATCCATTCAGAAATCTGATGGCGGAGGGGAAGAAGCTGTTCCTGAAATGTTGAATGTGTGTCTTTAGACTCCTGTACCTCCTCCCTGATGGTAGCAATGAAAAAGGGGCACCTCCTTGGTGATGGGGGTTCCTAATAATGGATGCCGCTTTCTTCAGGCATTGCCGTTCAAAGGTGTCCTCAGTGCTGGGGAGGCCAGTGCCAAGGATGGAGCTGGCTGAGTTTACAACTTCCTGCAGCTTTTTTCAATGCTGTACAGTGGCCCCTCCGTACCAGACAGTGAGGCAATCAGTCTTGCAGGCTGCATCTTAAACCAGTTAAGAAAAATAAACATGTTTTTCATTACTGTTCATTTAAATTGATTTCCACATTGCTAGTTTTTATTGGTACATTCTGTAAACCCGACATTACAGATGTTCTTAATCCTTTACAGACATAACCAAGACCTGCACAGGGAACGTTAGGAGCACTCACACCTGCCGATGCAATGATGGCTTCGAAGGAAATGGTGTTCACTGCTTGGGTAAGTATTTGCCTGGAGTGATTTCGGGGAAAGACATGGCATGGAAGGAAGTAGTCTGCTCGTTGTGCTGCCACCTGCCACTTTAATTCTTCTCCTTGTTCGCTCTCCTTCACTTAGATTTATTTATTTTTTTTATCTTTTTATTAGTTTTCAAGTTCATAAACATAATAACAATGGTGATACAAAGAGATTGGAATTACATTATTGGTGATACAAAGAGATTGGAATTACATTACATATACAAAAGAAACTACAAATAGTACAAGTGTAATAGACTTCCAAACTCTTGATATAATTAATCATGAAGAGAAAAAAATAAAAATAAAAAAAAATCACAAAGAAAAACGCCAAAAGAAACAAAAAAAAACAAACAGAACAAAACAGGGCTGAACCAATATATTAGATCGAATACATTCATTAATGTCATAAACTCTTAGTAGATTTTTATTCCAGTCAATTCTTCAACCATTCCTCTCAGAAAGTTCCTGTTGATTCTGTATTCTTCTCTCTCATAGGCAGCTCGTACTAGGACAGGAGGCAAAGAGTGGGAATAAAGAGAACCTTTTCTGGTTAGCTGCCAGTGACTAGTGGTATTCCACAGGGGTCAGTGTTGAGACCACTTCTTTTTACGTGATATGTCAATGACTTGGGTGATGGGATTGATGGCTTTGTGGCCAAGTTTGTGGATGATACAAAGATGGGTGAAGGGGAAGCAGGAAGTCTGCAAAATAACTTAAACAGATTAGCAGAATGGGCAAAGAAGTGGCAGATGGAGTACAGTGTAGGGAAGTGTATGGTCATGCACTTTGGTAGAAGGAATAATGGTGTAGACTATTTTCTAAACTGGGATCAAGTTCAGAAATTGGAGGTGCAAAGGGATTTGGGAGTCCTCGTGCAAGATTCCCTAAAAGTTAATTTGTAGCTTGAATCAGTAGTAAGGAAGGCCACCTTACTACCAATGGTAGCAAACGTTTCAAGAGGACTAGAATATAAATAGAATATAAAAGCAAGGATGTAATGCTGAGGCTTTATAAGACATTTGTCAGATCGCATTTGAAATGTTGTGAGCAGGTTTGAGCCTCTTATCTAAAAATGGATGTGCTGACATTGGAAAAGGTCAAGGCTGTTCATGAGAATGATCCCGGAAATGAAAAGATTAACATATGAGGAGCCTTTGATGGCTCTGGGCGTGTACTCACTGTTGAATATTGCAAGGCTTAGATAGAGCAGATGTGGAGAGGATGTTTCCTATAGTGGGGGAGTCTAGGACCAGAAGGCACAACCTCAGAATAGAAGAACGTCCATTTCAAACAAAGGTGAGGAGGAATTTCTTTAGCCAAAGGGTGGTGAACCTATGGAGACCAATTCATGGAGTATATTTAAAGTGGAAGTTAATAGGTTCTTGATTAGTCAGGATGTAAGAGGTTATGAGGAGAAGGCAGGAGAATGGAGTTGAGAGGGATAATAAATCAGAAATGATGGAATGAAGAGCAGACTTGATGGGCCAAATGGTTTAATTTGCTCTTTATGTCCTATTACAGTTTTATGGACAATAAAACTGCAGAGCAAAACATGGCCACTAGATGGGGAAAATGAGCTAACTTTGTCTGCACTTTCCAGGACATCAGAGATGTCTCCCTTCAAAGAACGGGATTTTCCTTCCCTCGCCATTGATGCTGCTCTCTCCCACTCTCCTCCATTTCCTGAACATCTGCGCTCACCCCATCTTGTCGCCACCTTCCTCTTGTCCTCACCTACCACCCCATGAGCCTCTGTATCCAACACATCATTCTCCAGAACTTTTGTTACCTTCAACAGGATCTTACTACCAAACACACCTTTACCTTCCTCCCACCCTCCACTTTCCACTGGTATCACTCCGTCCATGATTCCCTTGTCCATTTGTCCCTCACCACTACTCTCCCTCCTGGCACATATCCCTGCCAACGACAGGAATGATACACCTGCCCAATCACCTCCAGCATTGCCTCCATTCAGGGCCCCAAACAGTGCTTCCAGGTGAGCCAACATGTCACCTGCAAATCTGTTGAGTTTGTCTATTGTATCCGGTGCTCCCGATGGGGTTTCTTCTACATTGGTGAGACCCAACGTAAATTGGTGGACCACGTTGTCAAACACCTCCGTTCCATTTGCCAAAAAATGGGGTTTCCCAGTGGTCAACCATTTTATTTCCTTTCCCCATTTCTATTCTGACATGTCAGTCCGTGGCCTCCTGTTTTGCCATGATGAGGCTACCATCAGGATGGAGGAGCAACAACTTGAATTCTGTCTGGGTAGCCTCCAGCCTGATAGCATGGTAGCAGTGGTGTGCAGTACATAAAAGATGGCAGCAGCAGAAATAATCAGGGCAGGAGAGGAACAATGAGACTGTCAGAAATGGGATGGCGGAGGGGAAGAAGCTGTTCCTAAAACATTGAGTGTCTGTATTCAACCTCTTCCCTGATGGTGGTAACGAGAAGAAGGCATGTCTTAGGTGGTGGGGGTCCTTGGTGATAGATGCCACCTTCTAGAGGTGGTTGGGGTGGGGGTGTGCCTGTGATGGAACTTGTGGCCCCGTGCATCGCAGCCTCCCTACCAGGCGGTAATGCAGCCAGTCAGGATGCCCTCCATGGTACCTCTGTAACCAGGTTTGCACCAGGCATATCAGACCCAGGCAAAGTGGCCACTTGGGCTGTTAATAATTTAACTATCTAGCAGGTGCAGCATTGAACAGGCCTTTTGGCCTACTGAGCCACACTGTCCAGCAACCCAACTACTAAACACTAGCCTAATTTACAATGACCAATCAACTTACTAACTGGTCTGCCTGTGGACTGTGGGAGGAAACCTAACGATGCATGGGGAGAACATACAAACTCCTTACAGACAGCATCAGAATGAGACTCTGAACTGCAGAACACTCTGAGCTGTAACAGTGTTGCGCTAACCACCACACCAATGCGGTGCTTTACTGCCCAGTTCCTCTTTACACCGGCTGCACGCAGCCCCGGCTCCATACCCTTCAGCCCCTCCTTCCCCACGTACACCACAGTCATTGTCGGAAAGGCAGCTGAGGTGAGCAGGTCCGATACGAGAGCCAGTCTCCATCAGTCTAGGTGCTGCACAAGGCTGTGTGCTTAGTTCCTGCTCTATTCACCGTACACTCATGACTCTGGCTAAGCACAGCTCCAATGCCATTTTCAAGTTTGCTGACGATACCACTGTCGTAGGCCAAATCAAAAGTGGTGACAAATCAGCATATGTGGGGGCGGGGGGGAGATTAAAAATCTGGCTGGGCAATGTCCTAACAACAACCTTTTACTCAATGTCAGCAAGACC
This sequence comes from Mobula birostris, assembly GCF_030028105.1. NCBI lineage: Eukaryota > Metazoa > Chordata > Chondrichthyes > Myliobatiformes > Myliobatidae > Mobula > Mobula birostris. Next base: position 2,108,112 of record NC_092396.1, on the reverse strand, counting down.
ATGGAGCTGATTATAGACTTAAGGAGAAGGAAACCAGAGGTCCATGAGCCAGACCTCATCGGGAGGATCAGAGGTGGAGAGAGTTAACAACTTTAAATTCCTGGGTCTTATTATTTTGAGGACCTGTCCTGGGCCCAGCACACAAGTGCAATTACAAAGAAAGCACAGGAGTGTCTCTACCTCATTAGGAGCTTGTGGAATGAAAAATCCTACAAAATGTAATGGATATGGCCCAGTACATCACAGGTAAAACCCTCCCCACCACTGTGCACATCTACATGAAATGCTGTTGCAGTAAAGCAGCATCCATCATCAGGGACCCCCACCACCCAGATCGTGCTCTCTTCTCACTGCTGCCCATAAGGCTGGAGGTACAGGAGCCTCAAGACCCTCACCACCAGATACAGGAACGGTTATTACCCCTCAATCATCAGACTCTTGAACCAAAAGGGATAACTTCACTCAGCTTCACTTGCCCCATCATTGAAATGTTCCCACAACCAATGGGCTCACTTTCAAGAACTCTTCATCTCATGTTCTCAATATTTATTGCTTACTTATTATTATTATTATTATTATTTTGGCTTTTTGTATTTGCTCAGTTGGTTGTCTTCTGCACTCTGGCTGAATGTCCTAATTGAGTAGTCTGTCATTGATTGAGTTATGGTTATTACCCTATAGATTTATTCAGTATGCCCACAAGAAAATGAATCTCAGGGTTCTATATATATACTTTGATAATAAATTTACTTTGAACTTTGAATCTAATTCTTCATTTTCCACCTCTGCCTTTGAGATGTTAATGAATGTACAGAAGGAACATCCTATAATTGCCTCCCAGGAGCAACGTGTGTCAACACCCCTGGCTCCTACAAGTGTCAGTGTGAAAAGGGGTATGAGGGAGATGGCATATATTCCTGCATAGGTAAGGATTTTCATGGTCCAGATGCAACGTTCACTCGATCTGTTGTGCTGTGGAGCTGAACCATTGACCAAGTGTCATGTCCAGGAACCCACGTTTTCACCCTGCATCACAGGCTGGTGATGAATGAGTTGAATCTCTTAACTCCACTTTGATGTGTGATGGGGTAACAGTCCATTGGGGTTGGGGTCACCCAGGGATCCCGACTAGTGTTGGAACACAGACATTGAGTGTCACTGTAACGTAGTAGTTAGTGAGATGCTATTACAGCGCACAGTGTCAGAGTTCAAAGTCTAATCCCGGCCTCCTCAGTAGAGAATCTGTACGTTCTTCCACTGACCATGTGGGTTTCCTCCGGGTGCTCTGGATTCCTCCCAAGTTCCAAAGACATACTGGTTAATAGGTTAATTGATCATTGTAAGTTGTCCCATGATTAAGCTAGGGTTAAATTGGTGGGTTGCAGGGCAGTGTGGCTCGAAGGGCGTGTTCCGTGATGTGTCTCAATAAATAAAAAATGTCTGCTCTGCTGATTTCCAAGTCCCACCCTTGGTCACTTCTTGTCGCAGTAATAGTGTATTGATCTGTGTGTATTGCCACTCCCAGACTCTGAAACCCTCTCTGAAATCTTCTCTGAACCCTCTCCAATGTCAGTATATCTTTTCTAAAGGATATCCTTCAGAAAGTATATCCTTTCACGTGGCACAGACAGTAATCCCGAGATTACTGAGGTCCTGTTTCTCAACTTCCTTCCTAACTCCCTGTAGTCTGTTTTCAGGACCTCCTCCCTTTTCCTACCTACGTCATTGGTATCAATATCTACCACAACCTCTGGCTGTTCACCTTCCCACTTCAGGATATTGCGGACACGACCAGAAACATCCTGGACCCTGGCACCTGGGAGGCAAACCACCAACCGCGTTTCTTACCTGCATCCACAGAATTGCCTGTCTGACCCCCTGACTATAGAGTCCCCTGTCACTGCTGCCTTCTTCCTTTCCTTACCCTTCTGAGCCACAGGGCCAGTCTCTGTGCCAGAGGCACGGCCAGGGGGCCATCCTCCCCAACAGTACTTATTGCTTGGGACCGTTCATGGCAGAGTTAAGCTCTGAATTTGGTCACTGCTTATAAAGAACAGAGAACAGTACAGCACAGGAACAGGCCCTTCGGCCCACCAGATGGATACTGAACATGGTGCCTATTAACTGAAATAACATGCTACCCTTGTACAAAAAGATGCACAATTGACCTAACAATCTACCTCGTTATGACCTTGCCTGCACTGCACTCTCTCGGTCACTGTTACGCTTTACCCTGTGTTGTTAGTGCTTTATCTTACCCTAGCTCGGGGGTTCCCAATGTTTTTTTTATGCCATGAACCCCAGGTTGGGAGTCCCTGCTTGCTCAGTATACTGTGTAGTGATCTGATCTGTGTGAACAGCATGCAAGACAAGCTCCTCACCGTGTCTCTGTGCAAAAACCTATTTATCCAAGTTACACCAGTCACTGCCCCTCCTCACCCAGTTCTCCAACAGACCCTGAGTTCTCACACCTCCTAACGGTCCAAAATCCGCATGATCTTAGAATCCCTGGATCCATCACTGACTGGCTGAGTGTCACACAGTCACAGGATGCTACAGCTCAGAAGCAGACCCTTTGTATCATCCAGTCTGTGCCAAACTGTTATTCTGTCTAGTCCCATCAGCCTGCACCCTTCATACTCCCTCCCATCCACGAATCTATCCAAATCTCACTTAAATGTTGCATTTGAGCCCACTCCACCAGCAGCTCATTCCACACTCACTCCACTCTCTGAGTGAAGACATTGCCCCTCAAGTTCCCTTAAATATTTTACCTCTCACTCTGGTCTTTCCCTGCACCATTCTCCAGGGAGGTATCCTAAAGCGAAGATTAGTACCTGTCCCAGCCAGTGGAGGGTGAGTTCCTGCTCACTTTGTGCCCCAGATTTCGAGGGCAAGAGCACGGTAGTGTAGTGGCTAGCACAACACTGTACAGTACAGGCAACCTGGGTATATTTCCCACTGCTGTCTGCAGTTTGTACGTTCTCCCCATGACCACGTGAGTTTCCTCCGGGTGCTCCAGTTTCCTCTCACAGTCCAAAGACGTACCGGTTGGTGGGTTAATTAGTCATTGTAAGTTGTCCTGTGATCAGGCTAGGGTTAGATCAGGGATTGCTGGGTGGCACGGCTTGAAGACCTGGAAGGTCCTATTCTGCGCAGAATCTCAATAAATTAAAAAACTCTGTAATGTGTCCCATTTAATGTATCCTTTCCACAGACATTGATGAGTGTCTCCTGCAACACCATTCCTGCAGCCCCAATGCCTTCTGTGTCAATACCCTGGGATCCTTCACTTGTCTTTGCCAGACTGGACATTTTGGTGATGGTATTCACTGCATTGGTAAGGAACGGTTTGCCAGTGAATGGCTCATTAACTAGTGCTCTGATCACTAATTGAGGGAAAGATCTTCTGTTGAAGGGAGGAAGGGAAGTGAGGCACTGGGTCAGAATGTAGGTCCACTGTTTCTTTAAAGTCTGATTTTAGGTCCCACCCAGACTGATGGTTGAAGGTAACAACTGGATTGGAAAGACCTTCCAGTAATGAACTGCAAGTTCACTGAGGCTTTATAAGGCATTAGTCAGACTACACTTGGAGTATTGTGAGCAGTTTTAGGCCCCTTAACTAAGAAAGGATGTGCAGCTGTTTGGGAGAGCTCAGAGTAGGTTCACAGGAATGATTCCTTCAGTTAGTCCTGACGAAGGGTCTCGGCCTGAAACGTCAACTGCACCTCTTCCTAGAGATGCTGCCTGGCCTGCTGCGTTCACCAGCAACTTTTATGTGTGTCACGGGAATGATTCTGGGAATGAAAGGGTTAACGTATGAGCAGTGTTTGATGGCTCTAGGCCTGTAGACACTGGAGTTTAGAAGAAAGGAGGGGGGCTCTCATTGAAACCTATCAAATATTGAAGGGCCTAGATAGAATGGATGTGAAGAGGATGTTTCCTATCGTGGGGGGGGTGGGGGGCGGGGTCTAGGACCGGCTGGGTACAATGTTTAATTGTCATTTTCTGTGCAGTTAAACAATTAATTGTCTGCTTGTATATAATTGCTTACATACAAGTACCTGCTTACTTTGATCCCTAGTGGCAATAGTACAGTATACACGTAACGGTTTAATATGCCTCTACTGGTTATACAAAGTGTAATTCTGGAAAGCTCTGGAAACTCTGCATTAAGTGAATAAGTGTATTCTCATTGGTTGACTTTTACTGTAGTATTGAATAATTATTTTCTAATTGATTTATTATTATTTATAGATTTTGAATGGAATTTTTCTTATCTCTGGGTATAACATAATGGTTTTGTGGTAGGCGCCATCTTCTTCTCATTCTTAAATCTCAGATTTCCCTGTCACCATCTATTCAGGTTCCTTCTGTTCCATCAACTCTTAATAAAACTATCATGAAGCAATAAGTTTTATGCCTTGTTCCTGACTTCTAAAAGTACCTTGAATCAAAACATAAGAATTCAACAGTCTTAGCCTCAAGCCACAGAGGTCACAGCCTCAGACCACAAGGATGTCCCTGTAGAACAGAGATGAGGAGGAATTTCTTTAGCCAGAATGTAGTGAATCTCTGGAATTCATTCCAACAGAAAGCTGTGGAAACCAAGTTATTAGATATGTGGAGGTTGACTGGTTCTTGATTAATCAGGACAAAAATGCTTATGGTGAGAAGGCAGGAGAATGGGGTTGAGAGGGATAATAAATAAGTCATGTTGGAATGGTGGAACAGACTTTCTGGGCCAAATGGCCTAATTCTGCTCCTATGTCTTATGGTCCTATCATTCCCAGTGTCTCTGAATACTGTATTCAGTTCTGGTTGTTTCATTATAGGAAGGATGTGGAAGCTTTAGAGAGCATGCAGAGGAGATTTATCAGGATGCTGCCTGGATTAGAGAGCATGTCGTATGAGGAAAGGTTTTGCAAACTGGGCTTTTCTCTTGGAAGCAGAGGTGGATGAGGGGTGATTTGATGAGAGGTACAAGATAATGAGGCATAAATAGAGAGAACAGACAGAGATATTTTTCCCAGGGTGGAGATTTGAGGGGGCATGATTGGGGAAAGTTGTTTGTCAGAGGTAGATTTTTTACACAGAGAGTTGTGGGTGCATGGAACACACTGCCAGAGGGTGGTGTTAGAGGCAGGAATTAGAACAGTATAGAACACTACAGCACAGTATAGGCCCTTCAGCCCACAATGTTGTGCTGACCTTTTAACCTACTCTAAGATTTAACCTTTCCCTTCCACATGGTGCTCCATCTTTCTCTCATCCACATGCCTATCTAAGAGCTTCTTAATGCCACTAATGTATCTGTCTCTACCAGCACACCAGCAGTGTATTCCATACGCCCACCACTCTGTGCGGAAAAAACCTCCAACATCCACCCTATGTTGTTCTATGTAGCTGCCTCTACCACTACCCCTGGCGGTGTATTCCATACACCCACCAATCTCTGTGTCAAAAACCTACCTCCGAAAACCCCCCTATACTTTCCTCCAATCATCTTAAAATTATGCCCCCTCACATTAGCCATTTCCACCCTGAGAAAAAATCTCTGGCTGTCCACTCAATCTACGCTTCTTATCATCTTGTACACCTCTATCAAGTCACCTCTCATCCTCCTTCTCTCCAAAGTTTGCTCAACCTTTCTTCATATGTTTAAGAAGTTCTTAGATAGGCACATTGGTAAAATAGAAATGGAGGCTATGTGAGAGGGAAGGGTTAGATTGAGCTTAGAGTGGGTTAAAAGATCAACACAACATCGTGGGCCAAAGGGCCTGACTTGTGTTGCAATGTTCTATGAATATGCATTACAGAGCTAGATTTAATGAATGTTAACCTCAACTCTACAGCTCATGTTCTCTGTAATATTTATTTGCTTGCACAGTTTGTCTTCTTTTGTTCATTGGTTGTTTGTCAGTCACTGCGTGTAGTTTTTCTTTGATTCCATTGTATTTCTCTATTCTATTGTGAACGCCTGAAAGAAAATGAATATCATGGAAGTATATGGTGACATATATGTACTTTAATAGTAAATTTACTTTGAACTTTGAACAGGACAACCACAGAGAGCCCAGAGAGAGAGATGGAGTCATCATTCATGGTGCGATGAGTGATGTTCAAGGAGTGGTCTTCTTGAGTGACCCCTTGCTAACTACACTGGGGGATGAAGTGAGAATTGTGCCCTGCTCACAGGACCTGGTTTCAACACCAAATCACTTGAGCAAGGGATCTGAAGGGTCACCTTACCAAGAGCAATTGGCACAATTTCATCTGCAGTTCCACCTCTGCTATCTGTTTGTCTATGGCTTCAGTTACTCAGACAGCTCACAGTATATCACAGTATTTTTATTCATTTGAGGGTGACCCCTTCTGAGTACACCCACCATTTGTCAGGACATATAGAGGAGACCTAACCCAAACACAGATCAGTGGAGACGATCCAGCAGTGAAAAATCACTTCGATAATAGACAGCAAAATAACAAGCCACGTGGGGTCACAAAATGAGAGAACAGATAATTGACACGACAAGATGACCAGGTAACTGAAGTCTAGGCTAAGAGCAGCTGGTTGAGGCCGACTGGTTCGATGGGAACTAAGGACAGTGGATGAGAGCTGGGTTTAAATAGGCTGCAGGTGATGAGTTGGAAACCAGGGCAAGTGACTCCTGTTAGATGGGTGGAGGCTGGGAGGTGCCTGCCTACAGAGACCTGACAACCAATGGTGGTACCTGTTGCAAGTGTCTCTCTGGGCTATTGTATCCAGTTCTAAAGATTCAAAGTTCCAGGTAAATTTATTATTAAAATACGTATATGTCACTATATACTATCTTGAGACTCATTTTCTTGCAGGCATTCACAGTAAACATAGAAATAAAATAGTAAATGAAAAACCACACATAAACAGCGGGACAATCAATGTGCAAAAGGAGACAAACTACAAACAAACAAACAAATAAATAAATAAGGTCAAAATGCCTAAAGCCTGAAAGCATGCATTTAAGATGAGAGGGGGTAATTTCAAAGGAGATGTGAGGGGCAAGTGTTTTACACAGAGAGTGGTGGGTGCCTGGAATGTGCTGCCTGGGGTGGTGGTAGAGGCAGATTTATTAGAGGCTTTTAAGAGATGTTTAGATAGGCACATGAATGTGAGGAAAATGCAGGGATATGGACTTAGAGATTACAAATGGCCATTTGTTTACAAAACTAATTGGTTTTGCACCACGTTGAAGGCAAAGGGCCGGTTCCTGTTCTAAATAAATAATAATGAGCTGTAGAGTCCACAATTTATGGAATCAGTTCAGTGCTGAGGCATGGAAGGGTAGACTGGGAGCTGGCTAGTGGGATTAGCATGGATGGGAGATGGCAGGAGCTGGGTGAACAAGCGGCCCCTTTCTGTGCTCTGAGATCTTTCTCTCTTTGTGCCCAGCCTCCAGTACATGGACCCCCTGGTCGCCATGGTCAGTCTGCACTGCGACGTGTGGGGTGCAGAACAAAATGCGTATCCGTGCGTGCACGCACCCAGAGAGCGGAATGCGTTGTGAGGGACCGTCGGCTGAACTGATGGGTTGTGAAGTGCTTACACCTTGTCCAGGTAACTTCCCACATGATATTGAAGGGACTCTGTGACCCCATGAAGTTGTATAAGACTTCGCATTAGTGAAGCCTCATTGGAGTTCTGGTCACCCATCTACAGGAAAGATATCAATAAGATTGAAAGGGTGCAGAGAAGATTTACAAGGATGTTGTCGGGATTTGAGGACCTGAGGAACAGGAAAAAGTTAAATAGGTTCGGACTTCATTCCCTGAAGTGTTGGAGAATGAGAGGAGTTTTGACAGAGGTGTACAAAATTCTGAGGGGTATGGTTAGGGTAGCAAGCAGGCTTTTTTCACTAGGTTGGGTGTCATGAATACGAGAGGTCATGGGTTAAGAGTGAAAAGTGAAATGTTTAAGGCAAACTTGGGGAGAGACTTTTTCACTCAGAGGGTGGCAAGAGTGTGGAACGAGCTGCCAGTGGAAGTGTGGATGTGGGTTTAACCAACATTTAAGAGAAATTTGTGTAAGTACATGGATGGGAGGGGTATGGAGGGGTATCAAGGGCTATGGTTCAGGAGCAGTTCGATAGGACTAGGCAGAATTACATTTTGACATGGTCTAGATGGGCTGAAGGGACTGTTTTTGTGGTAAGTCGCTCCCAGGAGCATGATCAGTGTCCTGGGAAGGGAAGGAAGAGTGTGGGATCTTGGCGGCTTTGTAAAAGGTGGGAATGGAAAAGGGCCGGGAGAGCAGGGATCTCAGGGATCGGAAGGCTTGGTAGGAGCACAAGAGCTGGGGAGCTGCAAGATCAAGGAGGTGTAGATATGGCAGGTAGAATCATTTTCACAGAGTAGAAATATCAAATACTGGAGGACATGGGGTGGCACGGTAGTGAAGCAGTTAGAGTCATGCCATTACAGCACCAATGATCGGGGCTCAATTCCCACCGCTGTCTGTAAGGAGTTTGTATCTTTTCCCTGTGAGTGCGTGGGATTCCTCCAGGTGTTTCGGTTTCCTCCCACAGTCCAAACACTTATGTGTTAGTAGGTTATCGGCCATCATTATGGGCTTATTAAGTCCTGTGATTAGACTAGGGTTGAGATTGGAGGTTGAGGGGCAGTGCGGCTTGTTGGGCTAGGCGGGCCTGTTACCGTGTTGTATCTCTAAAAATAAATGCATTTAAGGTGACGTGGGGTGGGGTGTTTAATGGAGATATGCATGCATGTTATTCAAACTGAGAACATATCCCATTGCCAGGACAGGTTCTGGACGCATGCACAATATCGCGGTTTCAGGGGCTGTTCAATGGGCACAGAACGAAGGATCATGGATCATTTGCAGGAACATGGTGGTTGGCCATTATGTCCAGCGATGACATAAAACCTGTGGGGGAAAGTTTTTAAGTGGAAAATCCATAGCACTGGAGCAGTTCCACTCTCCCGACCTGGGACGTCTGGGAACCGTGGTGTGAGTAGTGGTCATGACTGGGCTTCCTTGGTTGCAGTGGATGACCATGACTTCCTCTGTGCCTTGTCATGCCTTTCACTCTCCACATAGTGTTACCTTCCTGGCCGTCAGATCTCACTGCAGATCTCGTGTGCAGTCTGCCAGAGCTGAGTTCTCACGGATGTTCCTATCTCACCAGGGTATGAGGCCCTCTGGTTACCCTCATGTAATTTAGCCTGCTTGTTGAAGCGGTGTACCAGCATGTGACCACTGTTACATGCAAACAGTGCAGGAACATAGGACTATTCTAATCTGGCATTGTGATTAGCACAGTGGGCTGCAGGATCTATTCCTGTCCCGTTTTATGTTCCAAACACTCTGTGTGCACATTCAGTGACAGGTTTCTGTGTCCCACAGTGAACGGGCAGTGGTCTGAGTGGTCACCATGGTCCCCATGCACTGCCTCCTGTGCTGGCATCAAGAGACGAGTTCGTATCTGTGATAATCCCTCTCCGGCCGGCGGGGGCGTCCCGTGCAGTGGTCCCCCCGAACAGGTCATGCCATGTGGAAACGCCGACTGCCAAGGTGAGTGATCCTCACCGCACACTGGCCTAGACTTGCAGACATTGGGCCTCTGACCTCTGGACAAGCTGATCCAGGAGCTACGATCTCTGGACTCTCCACAGTGGCCCCAGTGGCTCTCCCCACTGGATGGAGAATGTTTCTGGGGAAGATCAGAATCAAGCTCACCTTTAATATCACCGACATGTGTCATGAAATTTGTTGTTTTGCGGCAGCAGTACATTGCAATACATAGTAACAAAAACTATAAAGTACAATAAAAATATATGTGAAAATAATAATAATTACTGCACAAAGAGCAAAAAAGAGAAAAAATGGTGAGGAAGTGTCCCTGGGTTCAATGTTCAGAAAATAGATGGCGGAGGGGAAGAAGCTGTTCCTGGAACATTGAGTGTATCTCTTCAGGCTCCTGTACCACCTCCTTGATGGTAGCAGGGAGAAGAGGGCACGTCCTGGTGAAGGGAGCCCTTAATGATGGATGCTGCCATTTTGAGGCATTGCCTTTTGAAGAGGTCCTCAATACTGGATATGACTGAACTTACAACTTTCTGCAGCTTTTTCTGATCCTGTGCAGTGTTCCTCCCCCCCACCCCCCATACCGGGTGGTGATGCAACAGTTAGAATACTCTGGGTGGTGCTTCTGTTCAATGGAAGGAGATTTACTGGGGCAAACATCACTAAAACTGCTCTTTGCCATTCTCTATGGGATCTTGCTGTGTGCAAATCTACTGATCCCTTACTTACATTCCAACAGTGACTGCATCCAAAAAAACACTAACGACTGTGATCTGCTCTTGGAAGGACTTTAAAAGGTAGCAGAGATTCCAGAAGCCCCTTCCTCATGTCTATAAGACTGCAGGGCATAGCGGCAGAGGCAGTTCATTCAGTATTTTCATGCTGCGTTACTCTACAGATGCACAGTAGGGAGCATCCTAACAAGCTGTATCACTGCTCGGTACGGAAACTGCACTGTGGCGACAGGAAGGATCTACAACGGATAGTCAAAACTGTCCAACACATCACCGGCACCAGCCGACTTAACAC